>NW_004524578.1:32234540-32268320 GCF_000260255.1 Octodon degus
GAGAGAGAGAGAGAGAGAGAGAGAGAGAGAGAGAGAGAGAGAGAGAGAGAGATTTTAAAATAGTACAATAGGGCCCAGGAGATAACTTAGCAGCTTAATCCTCTGCCTGGCAAGCACAAGGTCCTCCAGTTAAGTCCCCAGTACCAAAATAAATAAGTTAATAAATACATTAAGGTTACAACAGCACTGGAATAAGAAATAGCAATTCTTTGAAGCAAATCAAGTAATTATCACAAATAAATGAGGTAGCTAGGACAGGGATTTGTTCATAAAATTAACTGGAATATTTTTGTTTGATATCCCATATCTGATGCATTTGTTCTAAGCTATCCCCAGGAAAAATAGCTTAAAGTCTGGTTAATTCTAGTGACAAATTCTAAAATTCTGGCAAGACACTTCATTTTCAAAAAAAGAGACTTTTCATTTGCTTCTATTTTTGATAACCTTACAAATCATTTTGTGAGTTAGTGTATAACCTTAAATTAATAGAACATATGCAATTCCTTCACATTTCTGAGGTGCTGTTGTCTAAAGTCAAATCAAAATGTCAATTAGTTTATGGAAGAGAAGAAATACAGCTTTATATTTAAAAGTAATCTCAACATTTAAAATATCTATAAAACATAAAAATATTAAAATAAATTTCTAGATGTTGAAAACTTTCACAGTTCTGAGTTATCCTGTTTATCTTTTTGATAATATTTCTGCATGACATTATAGATTTGTATAATATTATAATATTCAAAGTAAGGAATATTTGCTGTTATTATAAATTATAACCACATGGACTTAAATACAATTAAAAAGAGAAAAATGTTAAGTATATTTATTACCATCATTATTAAACAAGATTTCAATTTGTGATGACTGAGAAATTTTAAAATAACAACAACATCGTTGGCCAATTTTCTTGGAGATATACTCCAAAATACCTTAACCTGGCTGAACAAAAATCAATATCATTGATTTATTTTCCTCATCTTAGATTGTTTCTCGTATTCTTAAAAAGAGTAAACATGTTTTCATTGATTTCTTTAATGACATTATGGGTTTTTTTTTTAAAGAGAATAAAAATATGAAAAAAAAAAAAGCCAGGGTGATAGCTTAGCACCATAATCACCTGCCTGGCAAACAAAAGGTTCCTGGTACTAAAAACAAAAAAAAGAATTACAAACTATACAGAATTTCAAAACAAGATTATAGGAAATCAATAATGGTTGCTATATTTCATAATGTTATCTTCAAAGTAGCTTATTCAGATATAAACATGAAAAATTGGTCAAATAAAAAAATTAAGCATTAACTGTTCCTTTCAATAAAGAATAGAAATTAGTAGTACCATTATGTTAGCTCTCCTGTGTGTGTGTGTGTGTGTGTGTGTGTGTGTGTGTGTGTGTGTATTGAGACAGATTTTCATTATGTAGTTCAAACTGGCCTTGAACTCACTGTGTAGCCCAGGCTGGTACTGAACTCAGTGATCCTCCTGGCTCAGCCTTCTGAGTGCTGGGATTACAGATGTGTGCTGCCATGCCTGGTAATGATGTTATGTTTAAAGTTTCTAGTCAAATGAAAATATCTTATTTAAAGAACTGAGGAAATATTAATTGAAAGGCAAAAGTTTTCCACTTATTGTTTCATGTATTTGGTACAGAGTCTCAATAAGAAGCTTGGACTCATAGCGATCCTCCTGATTTCAGCCTCCCCAGCACTGGGGTTACAGGTGTGTGTCAGCACACCTGGACTCCATTTATTTATTTATTTATTTTTAATTTTTTTTTTTTTTTTTTGGCAGAACTGGGGATTGAACTCAGGCCCTTGTGCTTGCCAGGGAAGCGCTTATTCCACTGAGCCATCTCCCTGGCCCTCCATTTATTTCTAAGTTACCTTTTATTCATAATTCTACAATCATTTTATGTCTTCTTATTTCTAATACAATATATAAATAAAAAAGTGCTTTTAAGACATGGTTACCTATATTTTGTCAACGTCCTGCTGAAACATTAATTTGTATATGTTTCATTTCATTGAAAGTCACCTTTTTAAATGCTTTTAAGTTTTGTACTTTGAAGTTTAGGCAAATAGTCCTGTTCCACTTTTTCTATAGCTTTGTGAAATGAAAACTAAAACACTGTCCTTATCGTTCCTATGGCTTCAAAGGAGCATGTGTTATCAAAGCCCAATTCAGTTACTCATGTGAGAGTATAGATTCCTACCAAGCCCTTTTCAGAGATCTGTCTGCAGCTGTGTTTCTCACTTTATTGCTACGTCTGTACTGTTTCTCACCCAGGAATAGACTTAAAGTAGCGTTTCCCACACCATCACTCTGTGGTTTTGTGCTTAGCTTTGATCTTTGATTAAGTAAGTCCCACCTACGATCATCTCACAGAGTAAGACTAACTCATTTGAGACCTCTGCCTCCCCTATACCATATCTGATGATCTAGAAGCGAGTTACAGGTCTTCTTCATACTTGCTGTTCTCGTTGTCTTCTGCCACATAGACCTGTTGACTTCTTGCCATGTCACCTTGCTTTGGAGCAGATGATAATGGACTGAAATCTCTGCAAACTATTAGTTAAATAAACCTTTCCTTCCTTAACTTGTAGGTATTGAATATTTTGTCTCAGCAATGAGAGAAAAGTAACTAACACAAAATTATGTTACAAATGGACACAGTTACAATTTGTTATTAAAAATAAGACTGATAGCTTCTTTTTCTCCCTCAAAAAAGTGTCTTGCTATGTAGGTCAGGCTGGCCTTGAATTCACTATGTAACCAAACTGGCCTCAAACTCACAGTTATTCTCCTGCCTCAGCTTCACAAGTGCTGGTATTAATAGGCTTGCACCACCATGCTCAGCTAATAACTTCTTTAAACTAAAAAAATTAAAAGAAACAATTTTCAACCCAAGTTCACACAGTTTTATTCCCATATTTTATTCCAGGAAATATTGTACAACTAACTGGTAGTGGGTTTCTGCCCCTATTGTTCTTCTAGTCCCAAAATAATCTTCCTGCTTCCTTTTCGAGTGCCCATCAGCAGCCCTCCAATCCTGTCCCTACAAGACCTTTGCCCCACCCATATAACATCCACCCCTAGCCCAAACCGTAACAACTCCATCCCCCCAATCCCTCCACCCATCACCCCACCGCTCCTAGCTTCCTCCTCTGAGGATCCTCACAGTCTCCATCGGGATTCCTCACTGACAATAGAAGGTTTTATTTTTTTTTTTCTTTTTACCTCTGTCAGTGTCTCTCCACAGCACCAAAACCCTCACAACTGGCACATTTTGGTGTATAACCCATTTTAATTTTTATGCACCATTCAAACTAGATATATATTTTTACTCCATTCTCTGTAGATATTCTATTACTGCAGCACTATTTACTGAAATTATTTTCTTCCCTTGCATTAGTCTAACATCCTTATTGAAAATTGATTAGCCTTTGATTGTGGAGTTCACTTCTGGGCTCCCAATCCTATTGCAATGCTCCATGTTTATTCTTATGCTAGTACCATGCGGCCTCATTCCCGTAGCTTTATACTGC
This sequence comes from Octodon degus, assembly GCF_000260255.1. Classification (NCBI taxonomy): domain Eukaryota; kingdom Metazoa; phylum Chordata; class Mammalia; order Rodentia; family Octodontidae; genus Octodon; species Octodon degus. The sequence continues at coordinate 32,238,087 of NW_004524578.1, forward strand.
ACTTAAAAATTGGGACTCCTGAGTCTTTTTCTTCCATGACTGTGCTTGCCCCTTTTGGCTCATATTTGCTACTTTAAGCCTTTGAGAACATGTGTGACTAGTTTGCATGACTCCTGAATGAAATGTCTTCTACTCTTTTCTAAATGTCAGCCCATTTATCTACTTTGTTTGGAAACATGTTGCATCTCACCCAACTAATCATGGATGGAAATCCCAGTGGGCCCAAAGAGCAGCTGAAAATCAAGGGCAAGATGGAACACAGGTGCTGTGAAGAGAAAATGACGCATTCGGGTCACACGAAAGTATTTGAGTAGGATGTTGTGGGAACACAGTGACTGTTCAGTGAAAAATGAGATCATAAATCCTGAATGAATTTCTAAAACCCCTCCCTTCTGTTATTTATTTTTCTCTTCATGTGGACTGAGAAGTGTGTGTTGACTAAATTTAGCTTATTTTCTCAAACTCTTCCAAAATGAACTAAACCTATGTTTTATCTCACAATCTCGTTTGAATCCTACATTTTGGTCTTTTGTAGCCTGTGTTCATGAGAATCATACCAGCTAGAGAGTAAGCAAGCCATGCTTTAATTATGCTGAATGGAAAGCAGCTTTACTTTGAAAATGTACTTACATGGAAAGAACTGCAAAGAAGATATCCTTCAAGAGGATTTTTTAGGGCCGGCCATATAGCTCAGTGGATTAAAGCTCCTGCAAGCAAGCGCAGGAGTCAGAGGTTCCATGCCCGAGCCTGCATGCCCACCCCGCCCCTGGAGCACACTGAGATGGCAATTAAGACTGGGCGTGGTGGCGCACATCTGTCATCCCAGTTCTTGGAAAGCTGTAAGCAGGCAGATCACTATGAGTCCGATCTAGTAGTGAGAGTCCAATCTAGTAGTGAGACCCTGAATACCCTGAAGATCTTTCCCAAAATGCAAAAAAAAAAAAAAAAGAGGATTTTTTTAGAGCATGTGTCCTTTGCCAGTCCCTCTGTGTTCTCATGAGCTCCCATCAAAAAGTCAGAGAAAGTGATTGATCTTATCCGTAGAAGCAAACATTGATATTCCGGAAGGTAAACTGAATTGCTTTGATAGTCAAGCATTACAGGACAAGATCAGGCTCCTGGAGACAAGACTCTGGGCTGAATCAGTTGTGTTCTCCTAAAAAACATTGAAGTCTTAACCTTTGATGCCTGTGAAGGAGAATTTATTTGGAAATAAGGTCTTTGCAGATGTCAACAATTTAAGATGGAAGGGCCAGCCAAATAGCTCAGTGGATTAAAGTGCCTGCAAGCAGGTGCAGGTGCCAGGGGTTCAATCCCTGGGCCTGTCATGCCAGTGCTGTCCCTGGGGCATACTGGGACAGCAATTGAGACAGGGCGTGGCCCTGTAATTCCAGCTTTTGGGGAGCTGTAAACAGGCAGATTACTACAAATTCAATCTAGTAGTGAGACCCTGAACACCCTGTAGACCCTTCCCTAAAATACAAAAAATAAAAAATAAAAAAAATTTAAGGTGGAACCCTTACAGCTATCATCTTTATGACAAAGAATACCATTATAACAGCAGAGGCAGACAGACCATGATGCAAGCTATGATGCCAAATGTGAAGGTTGCCTTCACAAGGAGCCTGGTCCTGCCAACAGCATGCGTTTGGACATCCATTCTGTAGTGAGATAATAAGTTTTTGTTGAAAGCTATGTGATCATGGCTTTGTCGCAACCATTCTAAAAAGTTGTATGAACTCCTTAACACAATAATTATGGCAGGAAATAAGCTCCCTCACAGCAGCTTCATAGTCTAGGAGCAATTCTATACTATTCGTACTCAGTTCCACTAAGTAAAACAAGCTCGGTCTTGGACAGTGGTCTTGGAACAGGGTATTCTTCTCTTGCTTAACAGCCAGAGAGGGAACGCTTCCTATGGGATGCAAGAACAAAATGAAAGACAGATAATATGAAACAAGCTCAATCTTCTGTAAATGGGAAGAGAACCAAGAGATGAAGAGAGAGGAGAGGGAGAGGAGAGAAAAGGGCACAAACAGAAATAAGAGAGGATTTGTACATGTTCCAACTCCTCACAATAAATGTAATCATTATGTACTGAAAATAGTGACTACTTAAAATAAAAACTGCCTTCAAAAAAGAGAGCTCTCATCTCTTGCATATCTGTAGCTATTTGGAAACACCTCCTTTTCAGCTAATTTGCCTTCTTCTTACTTCCACCTGGTAACACTGCAGTAGCTCTGTTGCTTCAGAGCACTCGGCATCAGTCTAATGCCCCTTCCACGTGACAGGCTTCAACAGCCAAAATCAGATCGAGCATCCACATGTTCTCTTTTCACCTAAGATCATGGCTCATAGATCATGTTTCCAAAACCACCCACTGGCCCTGGTGTACAGATGTCAGTGACTCAGGGTCCCTTGGAGCATGGCATCCAGAGTTACATGCCAAGCTCATGGCTCAACACCTTGTGGAAAATGAGAGCCTCCCCAGCTCTACTGTTCTCCCAGGCAACTGTTCTCCTTGAAACAGAAAAATACAGTTCTTATAGTCTCAACCGAATTTCAGTGATGGCAAACTTTGAATGGAAGAACCATTCACTCTGATTGGTATCTTCATAGATTTGGAGTGATTGCAAATTTTAGAGCTCATTGGGTGTTTTCACTTTTGTTTAAATGCAGCAGGAAGACAATCACCAAAAGCATAGAAAGGTTGAGTGAGAAAGCAACTGAGTGGGGGACTACCCTCTTGAGCCCCCCTCCTGTCCCTTTCTCAGACCGGAGCTTTCTTTCCCTCAATAAATATATTCTGCTCATTAAAAAAGAAAGCAACTGAGTAAGGATCTACAATACTTTGTAAAGCAAAAGCCCCCAGTGTTATAGGAAGCTAAAAAGTCGAGTTAATTGAGTAGCAAACTGAATGCTGATAAGTAAGAAACTCATCCCTTAGAACTAGTACAGGATATTTAACCCACCTACTGCACGACTGAGTGCATCTTTGTGCTGAGTTCTAAAGACTTTTGGAGCAGGGGACATAGCTCAGTGGACTAAGCATCTGCTTAGGCAAACACAGGGACTAGGTTCCAGCCCCAGCACCACATGCCATGCCGGTCTCACACACACACAACCGCCCCCACGTGGGCTGAGTCAGCCACAGAGACAGAGCACGGTGGCGCATATCTGTAATCCCAGCACTGGGGAGGTTGAAAACAGGAGTTTCGCTATGAGTCTGAGCTGCATATTTAGAACGTGTACCAAATAAATTTTTAAAAAAACAAAAAAGACCCTTGGAGATCACCTGCCTATCACACTTGGCACCGTGGACAATAGGAAGTGCCAAGCTTCTGACATGCTTCACCCAGAATCATCTGCTAGCTGGGCTCAGCGAGATAGCAGAGCAGCTCTTAGGAACAGAAATGCACACATCCCCATCCACCAGGCAGAGAGGCAAGGCTCCAGGGGCCCATGGGCACCTGTGCTTGTCCAGAAAGGCCTCCACACTTCATGGGCCTCCTTCCAACCCTGCTGAGACAGACTCCTCTTCATGCAGGCATCCAGGAGGCAGACTTCAGAAACAGGAAGGACAAATTTCAGTGAGGCTGATCACACATAATTACCACCGTGTTTGCATTAAAACTGGTATTGTCAATTACAAAGATGAAGGGTAAAAGTTAAACTACTACAGGAACATTTTAATTTTTTCTTACTTAGAATATCATTAAAGCAAATAAAGAGCATTGAGATAATTTCAGAGTGAGACTGTGGGGCAAAATTTTTTATGTCCTCTAAGCACAATGCTTTCAACTTGTTGAAAAATGGTCTCTGTTTTCATTTCATGATAATCTAGCCAGCACTGGTACAAGGAACATTTTCAGTCCTTTTCTGTAATTGTTGTAGAATTTAGATGAATTTCTACTAAACATTGGATCTTCTCCCATAACTAATGATCCATGTTCAGTTTTCTCATCTCTTTCATTCACCTCTTAAAATACTCTCCCTTTATCTTACACACACACACACACACACACACACACACACATTCACGCATGCACACACACACAAATACACACATAGCTAACATATATGATAATATTATAAATCTCAGATCCTAGCTTCTTCTACCACTAAAGTAAGTATGTATGTATTGTTGGGGGTTTTTGATATTCCAATTAAAACTAGAAAATATCTTAAGCACCCTTTGTTTTCATATATTTTCTTTTTTTCTTGAGATTAAATTGTTCTCTTTTTTGCTCAAAACAAAAGCATTTAAAAAGACAACTATTGTTAATCAATAAATATCCCTTCCTTTCTGCATCAATGTCTGCTTTCCTCCTGGCTGCCTAACTAGCTGCTGCGAGTCCGCCTCCACCTGAGGACCTTGCAAAGCAGCCAGGACCAGGCTCTTGCCAGGAGAAGGAAAGCTTGGGAGGGGGCCTTTGCTCCTGCCCAGCTCCCCAGCGTGACTAACCCATCAGACTGCTGGCAGGGAAAGAGCTGCTTCTTAACTGCTGGGTAGGGAGTAAGAGCAAGTTTATTTATGGGAGCAGGAAGCAGCCAGAGTTACTTCTATTCCCAGAGTTACTTCTCAAATTAGTGACACCTAGGAATTTGAAGTGCCAGTAGGTTGTCCCTGGGGGAAGGACCAGCATTCTTACAGATGGCCTTGGTAAACGCTGCAGTGCCCAATTCTGATACCAGAAACTTCAGATACTGCTGCAAAACTTCCTTTGGGACAAATAGGATTTATAGAGCTGGGATAAGAAAGAGAAACATGCAATGGTTCCCAGCAAGGGAGCAGGACAGCCCCCTACTGGTGTGCTGAGAAACAGGATGGAAGGGGTGCCTTTGACTTCAGGCAAGCTCTACCTTGGCAGGACCAAGGATGCTAAATGTCTTGTAAGAAGCATCTCTGCCTAAACACCCGAGGTACCCCCGATAATCCAACTGCAACCCCACAGGGAGCTGCTCCTGGCTACTTCTTTTGAAGCTTGAACAGTAGCAGCCCAGAGCCCGGAAACTAGAAGGCCTCGAAAGAGACCTGAACCACAGCTTCTGCCTCAGATTGCCATCATGTTCAGAAAGAAAGCTGCAGTTAGTTGATGGTTATTTCAGTACTTTGGAGCTCATGGCTGGATGGAGTTTGTAAATCACTCAACTTCTTCAATCCAGAAAGGGTTGAAAAGACAGTGGTTTCAGAGCACAGAGAGCCGCAGGACTCCACATTGTAGTAAAACCTCCCTGGCTTACCATGGATGGGGTCATAGGGATCCTGTGATGCATCTTCATCCAGCCTGGGGTACTAACTCCTCAGCCATTCCTTGGGCTTGAAGTACATGGTGTGTCTCAGGGCACTGTCCAGATCATATTCAAAAGGTGCCCCGCAGTCATATTCTACCCAGCATGCTCCTTGCCAAAGACTTTTAGCAGTTCATCAGAAGCTTTCAGGGGAACTAAGCACTCCAACAGCAATCAGTTCAGAATAACTTTTACCATAGCACAATTTTTCCCCTTCCATGGTACCCACTCTTACCACCTCGTTTCTGCTATTTCCTGAGTAAGTTAACTATATGCAGACCCTCTTTTTTTCTGTGGCTCGAAGAAAGGGTAAACTAAATCAGATGTGACTCTAAATGCTAGAGTTGAGTGTCCCTAGACACAGACTCTTGGAAATTAATATTGAGGGAGACCACCTGTGAACTCCCTGAATTCCTGTCTATTCTTTCCAGACAGTTAATATGAATATTGTGTTTATTATTCAACACCATTGCATAATATGGTCTGTTTAGACCATGACAAACTATAGAGATGGATAATTGGACTGAATTAACTAATCATCAATTCTTTTCTTCTTTTTTTTTTTTAATCATCAATTTTTGACACCCAGATGAACTGAATCAGTGTGGTTCTAGGTGTGGAAGGCCCACATGAGGATTGTTGCCAACAGCATAAAATAAAAACTGAAGGGAAAGACGGTGCACTGTTGGTTCTCCTAGAGAAGTTTGTCACATTGGTTTTCCTGAAATGAACTTGGCTGTTGCCATCTTTCAAGGAGCTTGTGTCCTTGCTGTCACTGAGCTGGTTTTGGTTCGCTTCAGGCGAGCTCTGGGCCTTACTCTGAGTGTTGCTCCCTAGCTCCAGTGCAGATCCCTGTCTGCCGGCACAGGTCTTTCATCCCACTGGCCCAGGCTTTCTAGCTTCTACCACTGTTCTTTGGGCCTTGACAGTGAAGATTCTTGACACAGATTTGAATGAGACATTGGCGTGGGCTCAAGGTCTCCAGCTAGACTCTGTGGGATCCAGGCCCCCAGATCTTTATTTTTTGGAAAGACTTCTTACAACTCTTCTGCATTTGACTTTTTAGTTAAATATAAAAGAGTCTTTAAATTATGTGTCCTGTACTAAATCTAATACCTTGTAAACACTGACTGATACAATAATGTAGTTAATCAACTGATGACCTTGTAAAATGGATATCTAAGCCTGAATGACTATAGAAAACAACACCTTGATTCCTATGACCAATAACAAGGGAAAAAGGAGAAAAATTTTATATTTTTAAGAAAAAATGTTAAGAATGATGAGAATAAAGGGCTGGAGAGATGGCTCAGTGGAATAAGTGCTTGCCTGGCAAGCTCAAGATCCTGAGTTCAATCCCTGGTTAAAAAAAAAAAAAAAAAAAAAAAAAAAAAAAAAAAGAATTAAGAGAATAAGGCATAAAAAGACAAAAGGAGATATAGTTTGAGCAAAGGAAGGCAGTTTCTCAGAAGAAAAAAAGCTCACAAATTTATTCAATATTAATGCCATCATAGAATTAAGAGTTAGCTGATTTGTAACAATGTGATAATCTGCTGCTCAAGTACATTCCTTGGAAAACATTAAGTAGCGCAAAGGTCACTTCCTGTATTCATCCTAGTGCAGCAAATACAGAGAAAGTAAACATAATTTCCTTTTTCCTGACTTTTTCTGATCAAAACAGTTTTGCAATAGAACGGCCTAAGTACAAAACTACAAAACAGAAATTACCTCACACTTTTGCAGGGTTTCCAGGAGCCTATCAACTTTCATCTAAGTTTTCATGTAATGAAAAGGAAGCTTCTAGAAATATGGTGCAATAAAAATGATTTTCAAGAATAAGTTTTCCATGAATCCGAAAGAACATGTGATACTTGCTTGGGTTGAGTATTGCTGAATAACAAATCACTAAAAGGGTATGGCGCTGTGAAGCAACACCAGTGCTGCACGGAGCTTGGATCCCCAGTCGTAGTGACGATCCCCTGCGCAATGATTGTGGCTGCTCCAAGGAACATCAGCTGGCGCCTCAATCAGGGAGATAGCATAGTGGTCACATTGAGAGAGTGTCCTAAGAGGACAAGATTAAAAATCACCTTTTATGATTCAGCTTTGGATGTCACAAAGTATCACTACCATTGACAATTATATTTAAGTGGAGAAAACATAGTTCCCGCTCCTTGATGGAAGCAGTATCAAAGTTAAGTTGCAAAAAGAGTAGGAGATAGGTAGATAGATACATGATAGGTAGGTAGATAGACACATAGATATATGTAGTCATCACAACTATAAGATGGCTAAAGAAAAATGTTTCTGTAGAGTAAAGATTTCATATGAGAAATCTCTCTGTGAGAATACATACCACACATAATACGTAGCCCTACTTTGTGTAGTTACCAATAAATTATAGCCTCCGAACTCATGAGCTCTGCCAAAGCCAATATCCACTTGAGCAGTAGATGAAAGGAGAAATACTACGAATATGTATTAGACCAAGCTTTTTTTTTTTTTTTTTCAGAACCGGGGATTGAACTCAGGCCCTTGCACTTGCCAGGGAAGCGCTTATTCCACTGAGCCATCTCCCCAGCCCCAGACCAAGCTTTTTAATATCTGTGAATCCTGAACTTCTCGTTTCTAAATCAGAATCTGAATTTTCTAAATTGAAATCAGAATTGCTATGAAAATGAATAGAATAAAACATTTTATGTAAAGTGCAAAACTAGTAAAGTCATCCAAATGACATCATGGCCTTTTTCACCCTTCTTTGCATCTCGTTAGCTGTGAAGATTACTCCTTGAACACCCCCTCCCCTGTGTGTTAAACTACATAACAAAACAGAGAACATTTCTGGAATCATATTTCACTGGGAAAATTCTAGATATTGGGCTGGGAAGTGATGCACTATAAATCATTTTTGTTTTCTCTCAACCAGATATTCCATTTTTAAAAATAAATTTAACACCCATGCTATGGGAGCATACTTTAGTCAGGGTTTAAATATTCAGAGGCAAGATATTTCCTACCCAAGGAAAACACAATTAAGAAAGCCTTGGGGAATCGTAAAATTAAATAAAAATAGAAAATCATGCTGTACTTAAAGCAAAAGCAAGATCTATGTTGTATATAGGAGACAACAAAACCATGAGTATGGCATATACAAATAGTATTTATATCAGTTTAAAGCCCACTAAATTCATGTGATCAATATTAAAATATATGTATTGAATGACTAAGCCGAAAACATCAAAATATTTAGTTATATTTTTGTTATTCAAATCAAAGAATATGAAGAACAAAAAGATTAAGAGAAGAGCGAGCAAAGTGGGATATAAAACCTAGGAGGAAAAGGTTGAAAAATATAATACAAACTGTTAAACAAAGAAAAAAATTATCAAGCACTGAGTAACATCTTACAAATGTGACAAAATATTTCTGAAAGAATTTCTTTCTCTGAATTTTTTTTAGTGTATTTGGTACAGGGTCTCACTATGCAGTTTGGACTCCTACTGATCCTCCTGTTTTCAGCCTCCCCAACACTGGGATTACAGGCGTGCGCCACCACGTCTGGATCCTGATAGCTCAGCACGCTGGGGGACAGGGCCTACATGGTGGTACAGGGGATCGAACCCCAGTTCCTGTGCTTGCCTAAACAGACACTTAGTCCCCTGAGCTATCTCACCGACCCTTCTGAGATATTAATAAAAGGTTTAGTTAACAGAGTTTGGAGGTTTAGGGATGTGTCAGCATCAGAGAACAGCTGTAGAATTAGGCTTATAAGCCTCTCTAAAAAGGTGGAATCATTCAATTTTATTTATTTATTTATTTATTTTTGTATTTAGGACAGGGTCTACAGGGTCTACATGGACTTATAGTGATCCTTCTGTTTTCAGCCTCCAAACTGCTGGGATTACAGGCGTGAACCACCACGCCCAGTCTCAACCACCATATCAGGGTGCTCCAGGGACAGGGCCGGCACAGCAGGCCCAGGGATTTAACTCCCACCCCTTGCATCTACCTAAACAGGCACTTTAATTCCCTGAGCTATTTGGTCAGCCCTTCATTTTTTTTTTATTTTTATTTATTTACTTATTTATTTTTTTTAAAAAAAATTATTTTATTTTATTTTATTTTATTTGGAACCAGGGATTGAACTCAGGCCCTTGCACTTGCTAAGGAAGTGCTTATTCCACTGAGCCACCTCCCTGGCCCTCATTCAATTTTCTTAACGTGAGGTTTCTCCAGCTGCAAGTCATAACCTTGATATGCAATGACTATCAATACACTTTCTTCCAGAAACTAAGATACTATGAGAAAAATTTATTAATTATACTATAAGAATATTATATGCGGCCTGCTTGAGTATATAACATTCCCCTGGTACTGCCTATGAGAACCTGTTACGGAGGGGTCGATATTCCACAGAGAAAAGATGGTGATAATATGGATGTAGAGGAGAAACGGGCATAAGAGCCTTAAAAGTGAATGCAGGGATGAGGAAGGCTTCTGAGAAGAAGGGGAAGCATGTGAGGAAGACACAGCCGATGAAAGTATGTCCCTGTGACTTTACTGCGCCATTAGCAGAACATATTTTATAACTTTATGGAATGCTGGCTTCAGTTGGCAGCAGCAGAGTCCTTGTGAAAATAGTTGAAAGAAACTGACATTTGTTTCTACGGCACCACGGGGACCCATCCAGAGGCCAGCCGAGTGCAGAGAGGCGGGTGGTGGGCGAGCTCCGCCATGCGTGCCGGCAGCCAAGGAGCGGAGCATCTCGAGGCAAAGATAAAGCCTCGCTGAGGTCCGCCAGCTTTGCTGCCAACTCGGAATGTCAGGGATGGAATACTAGTCCCTAGGGAAGGAAGCTTTTGGGTTGGTCAAATTATGAATAGAAACAACTGCCCTGATAACTGTTGAAGTCTAGTGATTATAAGCAAGCTACACCTTGGCCCATTTTCTGTACATCTAAAATTGCTTTAATAAAAAAAAGAATTGCTTTAGCCCTTTAAAAAAAATGTAAAGTCCTAACTAGATAGCTGTTGTCCCATATAAAAGAAAATTTTTGGAATTAAGATAATTCAATATTTCAATCACTTTGAAAAATCAACGATAGATGAACAACTCTTACTGTGAAATCTACTGAACATGAACACACAAATAGGAATAATTTTTATGAAATTATGTTAAAATTTCTGAAGTTTAGGATAAAGAGGATACTAATAGTACTGTGACAGACCAGCATGTAGCTATGATTTTTTTTTCTTTTTTTCAAAAAATGTATCAGTAGGGACCTGGGAGATAGCTCAGAGTCATAAGTGCCTGCCCTCCAAGCACAAGGTCCTGAATCCAATCACCGGTACCTTAAAAAAAAAAAAATCAGTGTTATTAAAAATATTAATCTATTATTCTCCTTTTATCTTTTTAAAAGCTCTCTCTCTCTCTCTCTCTCTCTCTCTCTCTCTCTCTCTCTCTCTCCACATGAAGTAATTGAGAATTCTACTTATTTTCTTTTATTTTTAAGTCATTAATGTTACTTGATTATGCTTTAGTTGGCTCTTTGTTGCTATGACAAATTCTATGAACAAGGTAATATATGAAGAAAAGGTATCTGTATCACAGTCCTGGAAGCTGGGAAGTGCAAGTGGATGGCCACAGCTTCCAGAGAGGGCTTCTGTGCTGCAGCATGACATGGTGGGAAGCGGAAGGGCATGCAGGAGTGTATGGAAGAAGCAGCGCTGGGGCTGGGGATGTAGCTCAGTGGCAGAAGGCTAACCTAGCAAGCTGGAAGCCCTGGCTAGGTCCTCGGCACCAAATCCAAAACATGAAATCAAACCATATATTGTTTTCTCTTATGGCCTCTTTTTGTTTTATAAACATTTACTTTAAAGGGAGTATAGCAATAACTGATATGACGTTAGAAGCAGTACACATATACAAGACCAAGTATGAAAAGATCCTTTAAGGTTTCTCCAGGTATAGCTTTTCTAACAACAATGGAACATGTGTCTCTGACAAAACAAAACAAAAAAAGGGGGAATATAAATAAAGGACCATATCTTTTTTTATTTTATTGAGAGACAAATATCAGTGAGACAGTTTCAAAACTGATTAATAGGACAGTTTCAATAATTAATACATTGTACATTGTCACCTTCTTAGTGATTATCCATAGTACAAGAAGCAGACAGGATATCCTGCCCAAACATTATTACTACAAATCTTTCTTCTTATTGAATTAAACAAAAGCAGCTGTATATCTATCCTAACTATTCTGTATATACAGTTACAATATGGTCCTTCCTTTGTATCCCCTTTTATTGTTTAATCCTGTCAGAGATGGGTATTCCATTGGCAACTAAATACTATAGGTGTGTGAATTCAGCAAAACAATCCAACACAGCCCAGCAGTCCACAATAGTAGTGGGTTATTCACAGAAATTGTTGACTTGAGCCTTCCACAGCTCAGCATAGTAATATGGCTTTACTTTATATATCTCATTTTTATACTTTTCTGCTGTATGGTTAAGACCAAGATAAAGCAAGACCTATATAACAAGAAATGTAACTTTTATATCTGATAAGGTCAGTCAAGTACCTTCAGGATTGACTTATCCTGTAACCCTGAACTGCAGTTTGCAGATCCAATAAAAGATCATTTCAAAATGAAATTATATATATATATAATTTCACACAAAATAGGATATATGTACACACAAATATATATATACACACACACATATATATATACACACACACACAAAATAGGATATATATGCAGCTATGTTCTATTAATTCAGTGAGAAGCAAGGTTTGTACTAATAGTGTTTAGACAAGATATCATGTCTGTATCTTGTCCTCCGAATAACCACTATGAAGACATCAATATGCAATGTATTAATTATTGAACTGTCATACTAACCTGTTTTGAAACTGTTTCATTGCTATCTTTTCTCATTAAAATGAATAAAACATTTAAAAAATGAACCTCAACCAAAATACAATTAAAAAAAAAAAACTAAAACAGACAAAAAGCAAACAGAGACAGGCCCTGGCAGAAGGAGCTGCCTCATAGTAGCCCACCCTCTCCAGGCAGACACTGATCACTGCCATGACCCGATTACCTCTGAAGGGCTCCCCCACTCATTGTCACCACAGCGGCAGATCTCAGAGTGAGTTCTGGAGAGGACGATCCATATCCGAGCCATTGCAGTTAATTATTCCCATGAATAGCACTGATAACCACTTATTGTTCTTAGAAATGTACTCCAAATAATGGCAGAGGACAAATCCAGGAAGCATCAGGACAGAAAAAGCTCTGAGACGTAGTAAAACGTTGTCAAGGCTCACGTTATACTCCCAGATGAGAAGGATCCCACTGTTACCCGGATTGCACTCTCCCCACAAAAAAGAAATAGAGCTAAAGGTATATGTGGAGAAATGAGGTGTTTTATATAGATAATAGAATGTGCACAGTATTATATGTAAGAAAGGAAACACATTCTCTCTTCCTATAGGACACTAACTGTCCGGTTTTCCTTTTCCCACTCTAAACCATAGGCTTACTACTTCGATAACTACTTTAATCATTTAGGAGGGAATAATGACAGAAAATTCAAAACACAGCCTCAAGTATACATTAGAATCTCTGAAGTGTAGCACTTAAAATAAAAAATAATCCCTCAAATAATCTTAATTAGCTCTATAGCTGGGAGTGTGATTCTTTCCTCTTAAAATTCCACTTAATTTAATGAGAATTGCATTGGCTGGACAAATAATAAGTATTGAGCAGATCCTCTGGTATGATGAGTTTCTCAATTGTATTTTTCTCCAGTTGACCATGCTGCTGCTTCTGGTCTGACTCTGGGGCTAGCTGCTCTCCTAGCCCAGCCCTCTCTCTGTCACAGCTCAGACTTAATAGCATGGATGGTTCTCAGTCTCCACAGCATCCCTATCTCAAAACGCACAGTGCCTTGCTTTGCTTTTGAGATCCAGCCTCATTTGCTCCTCCTTGAGTGATCTAGAACAACTGGGAAAAGGCAGAATCAAAGAGAAGAAGAAGGAGAAAGAGAAGGTGAGAAGATAGTTTTCAACATGATTAAAAGAAAATTCTGCATTAAAAGCTATTTTCATAAAAAGGATTCGACATCATTCTTAGATTTTAGCTGACTGATATCATATTTTCTCTTAATTATAATCAGAAATAAATATGTATGTTGTTTTAGAATTTGTGCTACCAAAATGACCTGGATATCACCAGTTACAGACAGAGAATGTTCTCTTCCAAAGCCTATATGTTTCGTTCCCATTTAGGCATTCCAAATGTCTCTGGGTCATGTTTGAAAAATTCATTTATTGGGCCTGTTCAGACTTGCACCGCATTTTCACAGAAAAAAAATGTGATGAGGTTGTTTCCAGGCCTGCCCACAAACTATTTATTCAGAGCAAGTTAGAGCTAGGGGGACTTCAACAATCATCTGGTCCAACCATTTAAAACCATAATGTTGCTGAAGCTGTAATAGCTGTTGTTTCAGAGAGCCTCTGGCGATCTTCTGGGGTCCATTGAGGTCTTCTGTGCCCTCACAGGGTGACTACATTTGGGAGTGGAGAAGACCAAGTCCAGTGAGCCGTACCAGGGTGAAGCCGACCCTGGGAAAGGCTTCCTGGCAATGAGAGCGTTCTCTGGATGTGGAGATTCTTCAGGAAGGAACTCCAATGAGAAGACACTGATCAGAGTAGAGGTCCAGGACCCCAGCACCTTCGCAAGCCCCACTCCAGGACACATGAAACTTAGGAGAACATTTTAGATCTAAACTACAATACATGCTGTAGGGTACCAGGGTCTCATTTGAAGTTAGACCCCAGTCTCAAGTTTCTCCAATAAACTAAGATTTGTCTATTTTCTTAATAGTTTGCTAGGACTTCACCTGCCTTGACACTGCTGCTCTCTTCTGCAAGTGCTGGGGAAAAGCATTACTTTAACTAGCACCAAGACAACTTCTCCAGCCCAGGGAACATGGAGTAACAGATGTCGGGAAAAACAGCCTATCAAATCTCACCTTTTCCCCCAAAATTCCAATGTGTTAGATTATTTATCACCCTCTCTGGATTCCATAAGAAAGGAGGCATATGGCAGGACTCACTCTTAATCTCCAGACCTGAAAGAACTTAGTTCAATTTTAAAAATAGACCTTCTAAATAGACTCTCCTTCGCAAGAAAGATCCAGGAATAAGATTGACTTTTTTTTCTTAAAGTCATGTCCCTTTCAGTTAATTAGCTAAAGAAAACCTCACCTCCCTCCTTCTCATTAAGGTCACTTACTTTTCTGCAGAATGATGTAGGCTGTATAAAGATTTGCTGCCCAGAAACTGCCTATGATTTTTAACTCTGATATTACCTGTGATTTGTTAACATTGGTATTGTTCCCATTCTCTCTAATTTGCCTCTACCTTGTGTATTTTAGTTAAATTCGCATAAGGCAATCTGTCTGATGTACTACAGGCAGCATTTATTTTCCTAAATTTGCTTTTGTAAATGATATTTTAAGGGTACTCAAATTGGTACAAATCTCCAATTTGCTCAAAAATTTTGAAATCAAATTCTTCTTCCTAAAAGGGCAAGCATCACCCTCTCCCTTTCTCGAGGATTCCATCATTTTTCTATTCTCTATTTTTTTATCAGTGTATTCTTTAGAAGCACTTAGTAATTCTTTCATTACACTTATCATTTCTTCTTTTACTTCAGAGATTATTTCTGATCTGATTTTCTCTATACCTTTCTGCAGTTGTTTCTTTACCTCAGACGCTATTAATTCAGAGATTTCAGCTGTGCGATTCCCAATTTCTTCTATGCTAGTGTCTCCTGCATTTGTTCTGGGTGGGCTCAGGGCCTGAGAATGCATTTTGCTCCTTCTTTTTCTCATTTTGTATAGCACTGTCCTCTGACCTTCGGTGTAGAGCTTTGGTGCAGTTATAACCTTAGCACCTACCGAAATTCTTCCCTAAGAGAGATTATGTGGTTAAGGCAGTTACAGTTTTGTATTTACAGACCTACAATTAGGAACACTAATAATGGGTAGTGATATTTAACAGTTGACAAACTTTTGTAACTAATGGGTTTGTATTTTAGACCATAAGAGC
The DNA here is from genome assembly GCF_000260255.1 of Octodon degus. Lineage (NCBI taxonomy): Eukaryota > Metazoa > Chordata > Mammalia > Rodentia > Octodontidae > Octodon > Octodon degus. The sequence goes on from NW_004524578.1 coordinate 32,253,507, forward strand.
AAACATTACGTCTGTGTAATTAAGCAGATATTAAATTGGGAATTTGTTTTTAATTCCCCTAAGTTCTGTCTGATAACCTCCCCTTGATATACCTGGGGTCTTCCAGGCAGACTAGTTCACCCCCATTACCTTTTGCCCTTTCTCTATTAAGAGAGAAAGAGAGAGGATGCTCTCATCGATCTGGGTCTAGCAAAGTGTCTCAGTTTACTGGGTCCATATCTATCAAGTTTGAACTCATCCCATTGTGCCTGGCTTGGGTCTGGCTGCTGTGCTCAGCTTCTTCCTGCTGCAGCCCATGGAAGTGAGCCCACTGTGCCCCTCTTGCAAGATGTTGAGCTCCTGAGTTAGCTGGCTGGTTCTGCCCCCTAGCCTCTCTGCAGGGACTCCAGCCACAAAGTTTCACATCAGGCCTGTCTGATGGAGGAGGTTCCTGTGAGTGTGCGGATGGTCCCACACACATGCCTGGCCTAGGCTCGGGCTAGAGGGCTCTGACGAGTGCCGCAGAGGGTCTCACACACACACCAGGCCTGGGCTGAGGGTAGAGGGGACCCTCTCCCTTTCTCCAGTCTGTGGTGTCCATAACATTACTGTGAAATTGGCAGATCGAATGCATAAATGCTTACTAGCAATTTTTGAAGCTTTTCACTACCCAACAAATTTACCAAAACCAAGGATATCATTGTTTCTCTTCTCCTTTCTTTCCTTTTGATTCTCCTGTTTTCAAAATACAAATACAATTCCACTTAATAGGCAATTATTTAATGTGGTAACAAAGTAATTTAGAATCCTTCATCAGATTAACTTCCATTAACTACCCATCATCAATATAATTGCCTAGTAATTGCCTACCATCCCCATTAGTACAAGAAGATATTAAGCACATTGAATTTAAAATGAAGCTGTAACCTCATATTTGTCACTATTTTGCCGAGCTATTGTCCCTTCAAGTCAAATATCACAAAGCACAAAAGAACACACGCAGGGCTGGAATTTAATTTTTGGAGTCTGGTTCCTGACAGTGGGCTATGGACATCTTCCAAACAGTACATTCGGTGCTCTTGGCTGGAGTCTACTTAGCCTAAAATTTGGAAGACTGAACAATTTCACTAGATAAAAATACTGTCTTAAATAGTTGGAGTTATGTTTTCCAGCGCACCCTCAACAAACATACCAAAGAAACCTGTAAAAGAACTCAGAGTGTAGATCAAGTGACAATCACCAAGTTTTTCTTGACTTTCGTTAAACAAAGTGAAAATAAAATCTCCTGGAGGGATATGAACTGGTTTTGCAGGACATCTTAGACGCATTTCAGTCTTCTCATTTGCCAGAGATTTTGGGCTGCTTTTCCAATTTTTCACTATCCAATACACATGGTTGACAATAAGGCAGTAAAACTAATTGTCTCCTATTTAAAGAACACTGGAACATTACTTATCAGTTAAGAATGAAAATTAATAACATATTTTGGATCTTGAAGTTTATACACTTTTGAGTTTATGAACTTGAGGAAATCTTGTGTTAACTCTTCTATTGTTAAGAGCACAACTTTTCTATTTCTATTTGCTTTGTCAAAACTCAAATTGATAGGAAAGTCACTTTTTTAGAATCTTTGATTACTTGTTTTATTACAAAGCTGTGTGTCCTGTCACCGGTTTATCTGCTTGCCCGCTCTCTGCCCTGTTCCGTGTGCTTGTGTCCGTTGACTTTGGGCTCACATATTTGACTTACTTTCAAGGTCATCAGATGTAGCATTTGCCACTGCCAAAGTCAAAGTCTGGCACTAGTTAAGGCAGTGAGAATAAACTTTAATCTGTAACTACTACAGTCCAGGTAAGGATCCACTGTGCCATACATTCAGCACGCTTTCCTGTCTTTTATGATTTCATTAACTCATATTAATTGTACCCCTGCACAGAAGTCGGCTCTCTATTTCCCCACAGGCATGCAGTGTGCACCATTCATATCCAACGCCCGTCTTCCATCCTCACTCCTCACCCAGGCTCCCAGGCCTCAGTGAGTACAGTTCTGCTTCCAGCTCACTTAGTTTTAGTTTCTATATATGAGAGACATGTAGTAGCCATCTTTCACATGACATAATGCCCTCCAGTTCCATCCATTTGGTTGCAAATAATGCTCTATTGGACATATACACTGCATTATCTTTATGCATTCATCCCTTAATGCATGTCTAATCTGATTCTGTACTTCAGCACTTATGAGAAGTGCCCCGGTACACCTGGGCAGGCAAGTATGCTGATTTTATGTTCTTTCAATGTGTAGCCAGAAGTAGGGTGCTGGAGCGTATGGTAGATTTAAAATTTTGAGGAAGGGCCAGGGAGGTAGCTCAGTGCCTAAGCGCCAGCCTGGCAAGTGCAAGATTCAGAGTTCTATCCCTGGTATTGCAAAAGAAAAGAAAAATAAATAAATAAATAAATAAATAAATAAATAAATAAATAAAACTTTGAGGAAAGAAATCATTCTTCATAATGGCTGTACTAATATACATTCCCAAGAGTTATAAGAGCTCTTTTTTCTCCACAACCTTACTAGAATTCATTATTTTTTGTTCTTCAGATAATACTCATGCTAACTGGAAGGAAAAGATATCTCACTATAGATTTGACTTGCAATTCCCTGGTAGATAAGGATGTGGACCATTGTTTATAAATTCATTGGTCATTTGTATGTCTTCTTTTGAGAAATATCTATTCCAATCAATTTCCTATTTCTTAATTGCAATATTTATCTTTTATTGGTAAGCTTTTTGTAGCTCCTTATATATTCTGGATATTGACTCCACGTCAGATAAATAGCAAATATTTCTCCCCATTCCCTCCATTCTGTTGCTTCCTTTTATGCATAGATGCTTTTTTCATTTTAAGTAACCCATTTATCAGTTTTTGCTGCTATTTCCTTTCTTTATGGTCCTACCCAGAAAAATCATTGCCACACCAAATGCCTTGAAATGTTTTCCCCTCTGTTTCTTCTAGTGCTTTCATAGTTTTGGGGCTTATGTGGAGACCTTTAATCCCCTTTGAGTTAATTTTTATACAAGGTCTCAGAGCAAGATCAGGATGCTATCTTCTTCATGTGAATACCTATCTCTTCTACTTCATGTGTGCATTGGTAAAGGGTAACTTTAAAGGGATGATGGAGTCAAGAAGTAAAAGCTAATGACAGGCACTTGAGGAAAGCCAGGGAAATGGAAAGTTCCCATTTGGGAAGAGGGTTGGTTAATGTGATGAAGACATCTGGCTTTAATCTTTGGCACTGCTCTGGAGAAAAAACAAATCTTTGTGTCTTTATGACCGGAAGCAGTGAGGCAAGTTAAAGCAAAGCATCCACTGAAGTTAGGTTCTTATCTCTCCAAAAAGCTAGGGGGATTATCTCCATTAATGTTTGCATTTAAGAAGATAACATTGGGTGGTGGAAGATTTATAGCAAACTTTCCAAGTCCACTATTACATGGTTTTAGTTATCCTCCATCAAACAAGATGAAAAACTATTATATAAATGGAAAATTTATGAATAAGAAACTCAGAAATGTCAAAATGTAGGCTTCTCTGATTTGTATACAGAAATCCCAATCCATTTTGTACCACCTCACGTAGGATCATCCCTTTGTCTTAGGCATCTGAGCTCCATATGCTACTCGCCTGTTAGCCACTTAGTAACCTTCTAGGTTATCAGATCAGCTGTTGAAAAACCACAGTGCTTATGTTCAGGTCATCCTCACTATGTCCAACCCCTTGTCAAAACATATAAAAGATTCTCAAATCTGCATGCCTCTTTCCTGCTCTAGTAGTATGGAACAACTTCATGAATGTTTCTTCCTGTCTGAGGACATACTGTTCTCCCCCTGGACACACTGAGCATTACTCTTTCTCCATAGAAAATTTCCATTCCATTATGAAGCCCAGTGTACCTCCTCTATGAAGACTTTCAATTCTATTGTCTCCCATGTCCTCATCAAAACCTCAGTCATCAAATTCCACCCCTACCTCAAGATCTGTAATAGCTTCAAGTGTTCTTAATATCCATGTGGTTGACTCATCTATCAAGCTAGTTTTATACTTCTTTGACTTTCTGAATTTGACAGTATTCAAAGTTATTCATCCTTCTCCATCCACATTAGGGACAGCAACAGGAAATCTTCAATTCTACTTTTCTTCTAAGTATAACTTTTTCCTCTCACTGTCAACCTAAATGTGACAACATTTTAGTTTCATCAAATATTGATCTGCTATTTTGGTCATTCCATCAGCACCATCCTGGTGATTGTTATACAGCTTCTCAGTCCCAGCTGCATGCTATAGTTTTGAAGAGAAACACTTGCCTAACTTTCAAATGTTTTTATTTAGACACATTCACCATATAAAATTTCAACCAGCAAGTCTGTAACTTGCCTTATTTTATCTTAATCTAATGTTCTGAGCATTTCAAGAGGGAAAAAAAAAGCCACAAAACCACATTCTTTCACTTAGTATATTCTTAGCTTGAAATAGTAGAAAAAAATAAACAAAAATGATTTAAACAATAAAGATGTTTGTCATCTCATGTAACAAGAACTCCAAAGGAATGGTGCTTCTAGGGTTGATTCACCAGACTGTTTTCTTGACTTAATCTTTGGGCTCATGCAATCAAGCTTGAAAAATGACTGCCTCAATTTAACGTTTCACAAGTACATAGGACACCACGCTGACAAAAGACAGGAGCTTACCATCATCTCTAGGTGTTCAAGGGAGATTGGTTCCAGGATGCCCACAGATACCGAAATCTGCAGATACTTAAGCTCTTTATATTAAATGATACACTATTTTCATGTAACCTGTTCTTCCAATATACTTTAAACCATCTCTAGATTATGTATAATATTTAATACAATGTAAATGTTATGTAAAAGTTGTCATACTGAAAAAATCAACCCAGACTTATAGATATGTGGAATAGTGGTGAGCAGCAGAGAAATAGCCTCTCTGAAATTTGCTGTCCAGATGCTGGAATATAGCAACATGGGAAAGAGAAGAAGGAAGTGGATCCCCAGAACCAAGAAAAGATCTGAAACAAGAATTTAAGACCATGAAAAAGCAAAAGAAGTTCACCATAAGAGATGGCATGGGGCAATTTTTCCCTGAGCTCTGACTCACTGTGTGAGAGGCAGCTTGAATGTGCATGCCCATGGTGACCACCTGCAACCCAGAGGCTGCCCACAGGGAAACGCACCAGTGGAACAGAGTAGGAAATGTAGTGGACTGCAATGGCTGGTGAGTTAGTCAGGTTCAGACGTACCCTAGGAGAGGGCACTTAATAGCTTCCTGGAGAAGGATCAACTGAGCTCAGCACGTAGAACCAATGTGGACTGGCTCCATCTAGTGGTTCTCAGTGTTAGGATGAAGCCAAACTGAGTTCAAGTCTGCAGAAAGTCAACAAACCAAGTTCAAGCTTGTAGCAAGCTCAGCTCAAACAGGCAGGAGGCACATGGAGTGTTGCAAACTGAACAAAATGGTCTCAGACTCACAGTTAAAAACCAGCCTGGGGCTGGGGAGATAGCTCAGTAGAATAAGCACCTGCCTGGCAAGCACAGGGTCCTGAGTTCAATCCCCAGTACTGCAAAAAAAAAAAAAAAAAAAAAGAAAAAGAAAAAAGAAAGAAAGAAAGAAAGAAAGAAAGAAAGAAAGAAAGAAAGAAAAAAGAAAAGAAACCAGCCTGACTTTTATTGGAACTAAAGGTGCAGGCTAGCTGAGATTATGGGCTGCCCTCATCATAAATCTACAGCTAGCTTGTTGGGCTTAATCAACGCAGATTGGGTCCCTGTATGCCCACTCTGTCTACAGTAACAACAGGGACACACCCTCAAATGGACACTTTTTTCTTTTCTGGTTTTTCTTTCTATTTTTATTTTATTTTCTTATTTGTTTTGTTTCCGTTTTTATGAGTGTGAAAATTGTTTATAGATTTTATTGTTGTGGTTGTTCTGTTCTGTTCATGTTTTTATTGCTTCCTCCATTCTTCCCCAGCTATTTTCTTTACTAGTTTCCTAAAGTTTTTATAATCTTCCTTTTTCTTCCAGACTTATTTGTAATGGCTTCCTCTTTTTCTATTTCGTTTTTTCCCCCAACCCATTTAAAATTTTCTCTCTTGATAGTAAAATCACCATGTTGAGTATTATTTACTATATACAGCTTTCTGGTTTGTTTTAGATTTTGATATATAATCACAAATATAGTTCACATGGTTAAAGGTTATAAATTAATAGTTATGACAGGTTTTTTTTGTTGTTTTTTTTTTGTGGCCAGCTCAGCCCACCCTGGGGTTGAGGCTGGTGTGGCACATGGTGTGGGGGATTAAACTGTGGTCCCTGCACTTGCCTAAGCTTGCCTAAGCAGGCACTTTAGGCCACTGAGCTATCTCACTGGCCCAGTTTGTCATTTTCTAAGCTGTGTTTGATGCTCTTATTATCTCTGATTATACTACTTTTGACAAGGTAACATAACTGTTCTACTTACTTATTCTTCCTGTTATGCTAAACCTAAGATTGCTTAAGCACCCTAAGCAATATTATGGGCCAGTTCCAAAGAACAACGAACTAGGAAAAATAGACATCAACTTTTCTTCCTCAATAAATTGAAAAGGTAAGGTCGTGAAACAGATTCAAATCCCAAAATACAACTATACCTGGAAGACATCTCTGAGAAATAGTTATTTCCTAAAGGGTCACAATACTAGCATTAAAGTTACCTGTTATAAGCAATTTACAAAAATCAACCCTGGGATTAAACTAGAAAGAGAGAAAGAGAGAGAGAAAGAAAGAGAGCAAGCAAGCAAGCAAGCAAGCAAGCAAGCAAGCAAGCAAGCAAGCAAGAAAGAAAGAAAGAAAGAAAGAAAGAAAGAAAGAAACTGACAGGACACTTAGGCACCATACAACACCAGAATCCCACATCACCAAAGGCAAACACAGGAGACAATGAGATGGAACAATTTGAAATTCACTTAACTGGACACTGAAGTGGTAATAGTGGAAGTAAAAAAGCAGATGAATGAGACCGTAAAAAAAATGAAATCATAAATATTTTCTCAAGTAACTGGACATGGTGACTGTAACAAAAGACATGGTTTGTGACTCTAGAACACACATAAATTAAAAAAGGAGTTTAAGGAAATAGGGAAACCAAGAATACCCAACATAAAAGAGAAGTGGAATCTATGAAACAAGTTCAAACAGATATCCAGGAGATTAAAAATGAACCATGAGAAATCAATGCATCAGCTGCTAGATGGTGCAAAGAAGAATAGTGTAAGATTGATCAGAGTCAATGAAAAAGCAGGAGATAGTGCAAACAACCTAAAAATACTATGCTCAAAACTAATGGCAGAAAATTTCCCAGGCCAAAAAAGAAATTGACCTATAGGTAAAGTAAACATATAGAACTCCAATTAGCCATGCATTAAAAAATCTACACCAAAACACCTAATAGTCAACATACAGAAATTCAACAGAATATTAAAAACTGTTCAAAAACATTACGTCAGAATTACATAAAACTTCCTAACACAAACCCTGAATGTCAAGGAGAGCATGGAGTGAAGTATGTTAAGTCCTAAAACAACTTCCAACCCAGATTCATGTACCCACAAAACCATCTTTCAGAAGGGAAAAAGATATATTTAAGTACATATACAGAACACTTTGGAAAACTGTACTGTCAATTTCTGCTAACTTTTTGAAAGGAGCAATTAATCCTTACTTTTTTTTCTTCTTCTGAATACCTTACAACTTTCTGTCATTGTTTTATTTTGTTTTCTCTTTAAATGGATCTTGTACGTTTGTATCTGATAACCTGAACAACTAATTTGAAGATAGCATCATGTAGTACAACAATCACTAATGAATTCCTATTATTTTGTTTAGTGAAATTTTATAACATTTCTAATGTTATTTTTTTCTATCACTATTTTTTATTCTTTAACAAAACTATCTTTCAAAATCAAAGGAGAAATAATATGTTTCCATGGCGAAGAACATCTGATGAAATGCATGACTACCAAACCAGCACAACAAATATTCTGAAGGACATTCTAGAAACACATAACAAGGACTACAACTCTATGAATCCTAAAGGACTGAATTCACTGGAAAAGCAAGTGGTTAAATAGAAGGGGGAAAGTGTAAACCAACAACAAGAAAAATGTTAACATGACAAGGATAAGTCAATATATATATCAGATACAAACAACAATATAATGTTCTCAATCCCACCATCAAAAGAAGCAGACTGGCAAAATGGATCAAGAAGCAAGATCCAACACTATGCTGCATGCATGATTTCAATTCATAACAAAAATTCATGGTATGAAAGTCGAAGGCTGAAAAACAATACTACATGCTACAGGAAACTGGAGAAAAACAGAGGTCACTACTCTATTTGTAGACACTGTGGATTTCAAGTGAAGACTGGTTAAGGGAGACAAAAATGGTCACCACAACCTTGTAAAGAAAATGATTCAAGAGGTAAAGATAGAAATCACAAATACATAAGCACCAAATACCAGTTCACCCAATTATATAAAACTAATATTAGTGGGCATGAAAATTCAAATACTCATTAATATGATTCTAACAGGGTACCTCAATACCCCACTCTCTCAAACATCAACTAGGCAAAAAATCAACAATAAAACATCAGAACTGAATTTTTAAACAAACTTTTAAGCACATGGACTAAGTAAATGTCTATAGGGTGTTCCACTGCAGAACATCAGAACACACAGTCTTCTCAGAAGCACATGGGTTATTCTACAAAACAGACTATAACTAGCACATCGATTATGCTCAACTGCTTGCAAATGAATTGAATTTATCAAATGTATTATCAATTATAGTAAAATTAGATTGGAAATCTATGGCAAAAGAAAACACAAAATCTTCATAAAAACATGGAAATTAAATAACAGCCTCAACCAATGGTTCACAGATGATTGATTGATTGTTGATCTTCTGAATTTCTGCAGGAGTTGTGATTTCTCCATTTTCATTCCTAATTCATGGATTTGAATTAGGATTTGTTCTAACATGGATTTGTTCTTTCCTTTCTTTGATAAGGTTGGGTAGAAGTCTGTCAATTTTATTTAATCTTTAAAAAAACAAACTCTTAGATAAATTGTTTCTTGTATTGATTTTTAATCTGTTGCATTAATTTCTGCTCTGATATTCATAATTTCCTCCTTTAGATGAACTTTGGGCTTGTTTTCTCTCATTTTTCTAAAAGCTTAAGGTTCAACATTAGTGAGTTTATTGAGCTGTGGTCTTCTAATATGAGAAATTCCAGCTATAAATTTCCTTCATAGGCATGTTTTCATTGCATTCTATATGTTTTGACTTGTTGCATTGATATTATCATTTCATTATGGAATATATTTAATTTCTTCTTTAATTTTATTTTTTTCTTTAATTTTAGACATCGGTATAGGTATAGACTTTATAATAAAACTCCAGTCACACAGAAACTATCACAAATAGTCAACAACTGGGATTTCATCTCATTGAAAAATTTTTGGGCAGCAAGAGAAACCACCAACAGAGTGAAGAGACAAACCCCAATATGGGAAAAACTTTTTCTAGCTTTTCCTCAGACAAAATATTAATATTGAGAACATGTAAACAGAAAACTAAAAAAATAAAACTCCACAAATTTAAAAACAATATATGAACATCTATAATGAATACACAGCTCTCAGATGAAGAAGTAGAAACAGCAATTAAGTATATGAAAAAAATGTTCAACATCACTAGCAATTTGAGATATGCAAATTCAAACAACACTGAGTTTCCATTTCCCTCCAGAAAGAATGGATATCATCAAGAAATGAACCAATAACAAATGCTGGAGGGATGGTGGGGGAAAAGGCACCCTTCTCCAATGTTGGTGGGAGTCTAGACTAGTACAACCACTGTGGAAATAGTGAGGGGATTTCCCAGAAATATTAACATTAGCGACCCCATTTGACTCAGCTATTTTCCTTCTTTGTGTCTTCCAAAAAGAATTGAAAACATCATACTGTAGTGACATAGGCACACCCATGTTTATAGTGGCATAGTTTGTAATAGCCAAATCTTGGAAACAGCTCAAATGTCCATCAATGAATCAGTAAAGAAAATGATGGCTTTATATGCAACAGAGTACTGTTCTGCCATAATAAAGGAAAAGCTTGAGACATTTCTAGCTAAATGGATACATCTCGAGACCACAGTCTTAAGTAAAATAAGTCAAACAAACATGTTTAAATACCACAGTCTTTTTCTGGTGTGAGAAATGGAAAGTGTTGATGAGGACCAAAATATATAATAGATGTAGTGGATTTACTGGATTAACTAATGATCAGTTTGTAACACCTCAGACAAAATACCAGTAACAGTGGATGACTGGTAGCACCCAGCTGAACTGAGTCAGCATGGTTCTGGGTGTGGAAGGCCAACCTGAGAATTATTTCCAACAGCATAAAAGGAGAACTGGAGGGGAGGATGGTGCGCTGTTGATTATACTGGAGAAGCTTGCCATACTGAACCTTCCCAGTGACTCTTTTTTTATCAGCACTCAAATACAGGACCTTGAGCTTGCCAGGCAGGTGCTTAGGCCGCTGAGATATCTCTCTGACCTCCAGTGCATATTCTTGATAAAGATTTTTATGAGATATTTCCATGGCCTCTGGTTCTCCAGCTCTCTACTTGGACTAATGTGGGACATTGCCACTGCATCCAGGCCCTCAGAGAGTTCTTTGCACCCCTAATGCATGAACCCCTTATGCTCTTCTTCATTTCACTTTTTAGGTGAATATTCAAAAATGTTGCTATAAATTGTTTCTTGTATGGAATCTATTCCCTTACAAACCCCAATGACAACAATCGATACTGGCACATGGGAAGAAAATGTTCAAATGAAAGGGGAACCAGGGAGTGGGGAGGATAAAGGAAGGATGGGACAAGAAAAATACAGAGAATAGATAGTGGCAAGGTTTTGTGAATAAGGAGGGGCAGAGGAGTTGAAGACAGGAAAGCCAATGAGAAAAAAGAAGCAAGATACACCATGTAGAGTACAAATTCCCTATGGTGAATGTTATCATTATGTGTATCTAAACTGTGCTGTGTTAGTTACTCTTCTCTCGTTGCTAGGACAAATACCCAACACTCAGAACAAAGGAAGAAAGGTTTATTTAGCTCACAGTTGCTGGGGGTTTCAAGACACTGGAGGAGAGGATGGGGCTCTGCTGTGTCCAGGATGACCCTCTCCACCTCTCTGAGAAAGCACAGCATAGCCAGTTTAACGGTTCCAGCCTCTCTGGCCCTGCCCCTCAGGCCCCACCCTGGTCCTCTGGCCCCATCCCTCAAGCCACTTGTTGCTTCTCCAGCCACATATGCCCCATGAAGCTTTGGGGGGACAACTAGACACAAACCATACCATGAGCTAATAAAAAAGGTTTCTGAAAAGTAGTCACACTACACTGTTTAGGTCATAATGAGCTGGAGAAAGTTTTGTACATGCTCAATTCACCCATTATAGGCCTAATTGCACAGTGCGGACATATGATTCATGGTGAACAATGTTCTCCCCAGATCTTGTCAACATATTCCCCTAAGGTGTCTTTGGCTTGGTTCTGGTGATAAGCTTTTGCTGTAAGAGCAGCAAAGGAAGGATATGACACACTAGAGCAGTTTTGTCATCACATGTGGTTTCTTGCTTGTTAACAATCAGCATCTGCTAAACATTAATACTGATGCTTCCAAATGCTTATTCTCCATTACAATTGCCCTTCAGTGCTGCCTGCCAGGAACTCCACTTGCCCAGTCTTTATCAAACTTTGTTGTACACACAAATCACCTGGGTTTTTTTTCAAGTGCAGATGGAATTCAGAAGATTTAGGGTTGTGTCTGAAATCTTTATTCCTTCAAAACTGCTATCAGGAGATAACTGAAAACAACACTTTGAGTCAGCATTCTCACCACTTTCAGTTCCCCTGCAGTCAAGTATCACTTGACAATGGGACTGTATTTTTTAAAAGTTCCATTACACAATTGAATTATTATGTGAGCATCTATAAAAGGTACTGACACAAACTGATGGTAAAAACGAAACACGGGTGTAGCCTCAGTGTGGTCAGGAGACAGCAAACATGAGATACATGAAGCAGCTATGGCAAAACAGCCTACACTGATTGAAAGATTTCTATATATGCTGAACTACTCTGTACTGATTACAAGTGTGGTACAGCAGATGCACAAGCCATTAGCATGAGCAGGACATGATGGCCTGTACCTGTAATCCAAGCTACTCAGAGGGCTAAGACAGGAAGAGTTGGAACTCAAAACACTTGGACAACATAGTGAGACCCACCTTCTTAAAAACATAATAAAAGTGAAACAACTAGCAGAGGTTATTATCACTGTTTTGTTTTTTTGTTTTTTTGTTTTTGGCAGGGAAGAAATGCTCTTTATTTTTAACCACTTATTTTCACAACACTAAGAATAAAATTTTAAAAAATAGCTGTTACAGGGCCAGCCAGATAGCTCAGTGAACTAAAGCACCTGCTTAGGCAGACACAGGGACCGGGTTTGATCCATGGCGGGCCAAGCTGTCCCCACCCCTGGGGCACACTGAGATGTGACTAAGACTGGGCATGGTGTCATGCACCTATAATCCCAACACTTGGGAGGCTCAAAACTGAAGGATCACTAGGAGTCTATTATCACTGTTAGTACTAGACAAACATGTATGTGCTGTGCTTTTATACGGCTGGAAGCACAGTGGTCTTGTTTACACCGGGATCACCACACATACCTGAGTGATGCATTCCAATAGGACCTTAGGACAGCAAAAACTTTTTCAGCTCCATTTTGGTCTGATGAGACCAGTCTTACATGCCCAGTACATCGCTGACCACAGCATCATTTTGCGGCATACGATTGTATTCATCATCACACTAACACCAGAGCCTTCAAGAAATGGCATCTTTTCCTATTTTACACAAAAGAAATCTCATAAAGTGGGGAGTGTCCAGCTTATGTGGTAAGTGCGTGAGCATCAAGATAATTTGCTTTGGCATTAAAGAGCTGAAGTTTTAAACTCCAGATATGCTGCCTATTCCCCTGTGATATTTTGTAATATCCTTAACCTTTCTGAGCTCCAGTTTTTTAAGACATTAAATGGAAACAATAATGCCAAACTCTTGGTATTTTTGAAGATTAAATGAGATCATGTGGCTATGTCCTACTTAAGTTTCTTGATTAAGAAAACAACTTGCACAAAAAAAATTGGAAAGAGTAAGTAATATATTAATTGAGATTTATTTTTACTGTGAGAATAAAAATCCAAATAACAGTATATTATACAAGATAAAACTCATTGGTCTCACTTATCCAAGGGCCTGTAGCTTTCCTGTACGGAGTGACATGGATTCCGCACTGCCAGGATCTCAGGCTAGGGTTCTCTACGTACTATTTCAAGAAGAGTTGGAGAAGGACTCAGTATTTTACTGTGCCTACTGTGAGATCAAAGCAGTTGTACATTCTTGTATCTGTTGGCTTGCTTCACAAAGCTCTACCCTTTCTGACAGGCCAGGTGTTCATGTCCCAACAACTAGAACTGAAACCAGGTGTGGTGGTGAAAGTTCTGTAATCCCAGAACTTGGGAGGCTGAGGCAAGAAGACTTCCAGGAGTTCAAGCCTGGACTATGGAGTAGGTTTAAAGATAGCCTGACCTACAGTGAGACCCTGTCTCAAAGGAAAGAAAAAGAAAAAAGGAAAAATAAGAATTGATTTGGAATCTGTGCCCAGTTAAAGCCATATATCCAATAACTGCAAGTATATTAGAAAAGGTTACAAAGAAAGTTTACAGAAAGTACTTGTGAAGTCATTATTCCATCCTTCAACCTGCCCCAGAGTTAACTGACTTCTTTTTCTTGAAAGGGATGCCCAGTCTGGAGATTGAATGAGAGATTTTGACTTCATATCCTGGTGGATCAAGCTGTCCTCTGTGGTCAAACTGGACTCCTTTCAGATTTGAGAATCATACTAATCAATTAAATAGATGAGGAGATAGAGATATATATTAGTCCAAGGCTCAGTTCATAGTTTTCTAAATATTGTTTCTGTCTCCTTGGACAAATATAAGTTACCTTCATTCTGAGAGTTTGCTGCTCAATTTGTGTCTACCAGCTTGGCTTTCATTCCTTTCCACTGAAAATGGGCTCTAATCTGAGAAGCACTCTCTCTGCCAGTACCTACAGACAGCAAAAAACAGCCAATAAAATCATTTACAAGATGGAAAAAAAATTCCACCGACATACAATATATATAAGCCACGCTCTCGGGACCCCTCCAGACTCAGTCCAAAACCAAGCCCGACGAGTGTGTGGGAGAGTTTCCAAGGTCCCCTGCACCCACTGGACCCCTCTGGACCCTGCCCAAGCCTAGCTTGTGAGTGAGAACCTCCACTGCACTCTCTGGACCCCTCCAGACCCAGCCCAGGCCTAGAATACAGGCCTGGGGTGAAACACTGCAGCTGAAGTCCCTGCAGAGAGACTAGGGACCAGAACCACCCAACCAATCCAGGAGCAGAACATCATGCCAGAGGGGCACAACAGATTCACTTCCAAGGGCTGCAACAGGAAGGAGCTGAGCACAGCAGCCAGAACCAAGCCAGGCACAACTGGATGAACTCAAACTTAGTAGATCTGCACATGAATTTCAGTAGGTGCTAAAGTTATAACTGCACCAAAGCTATGCACCAAAGGTCAGAAGACAATGCTATACAAAATGGCAAA
>NW_004524578.1:32269291-32274420 GCF_000260255.1 Octodon degus
AACTACCTTCTTTGACAAAGTGAACAAGCATGTTCACTGGAAGAAAGATAGCCTCTTTAAAAAATGGTGCTGGAAAACTGGCTTGCCACATGCCAAAGGCTAAAATTAGACCCATGTCTATCACCAGCACTAAATAAAAATCAAAATGGACCAAAGATATAAATATTGAAACAGAAGTCAAATGGAAAAGAAAATAGGTAGAAATCTTGAAGAGAGAGATAGGCAGAGAGCTCATGAAGAAAAACCAAATGCTATAGAAAATATTTCAAAGAAGGGACAATTTGAATGTCATCTTATTGAGAAGTTTTTGTATATCAAAAGAAGTCACCAATAGAGAGAAAAGCAAACCTGTGAATTGGGAAAAAGTTTTAGTCAACTTTCCCTCACACAAGGACTTCTTGCAAAAACATATAAAGAATTTTAAGAAGTCAGGCCCCCAAAACTTAAAGACACAATAAAAAAAAAATGGCCATCTGAGATGATTATAAACTTCTTAGATGAAGAAATACAAATGACAAATAAATATGTGAAAAAATGTTTAACATAATTGAACATTCAAGAAATGCAAATTAAAACAACACTGAGATTCTATCTTACTCCAAAAAGAATCACTTTTGGTGGGGCTTCAGGGAAAAAAGGAACCCTTCTCCACTGTTTTTGGAGTATAAACTTGTACAACCACTATAGAAATCAGTGTGGAGATTCCTCAAAACACTAGAATTAGAGGTTCCACTCAATCCAGCTAATTCTTTTCTGAATATTTTCTCAGAATTAAAAGCATCATACCACAGTGATGTATGTGCACTCATGTTTAAAGCAGCATAGTTTATAATAGCTATGGGCCAGTAAGATATCTCAGCAGTCTAAAGCACCTGTATAGGCAAGCTTAGGCAAGTGCAGGGACCATGGTTCAATCCCACACCACATGCTGTGCTAGTCCTGCCCCCAGGGCAGGCTGAGTCAGCCACAGAGTCTGGGTGTAATGGTGTACACCTGTGATCCCAGCACTGGGGAGACTAAAAGCAAGAGGATCACCACGAGTACAAGCTGTATAATGAGACCCTGAAACATTTAAAAAAATGTTTTTGGTAATAAAAAATGGAAACAATCCAGATGCCAAACAATAGAGGAATGGATAAAAAAGATGTAGTATTTTTATATAACGTAATATTACTCAACTATAAAGAAAGATAACTTTAAAGATAACTATAAAGAAAGATAATACTAGGCTCTTACAGGTAGATGGATGCAATTAGAGACCATACTCATAAGCGAAATAAATCAGACCTGCATGTGCAAACACTGCATTGTCACCCTAGTATAGGAAACTGAGAGAGTATGTGTGATCCAAAAGGTACAACAGACATCGTGAAATGGAAAGAGATTACTCAAAAAGAAAAGAATAACTAGGATGGGGAAAGAAGAAAAGAAAGAAGGAATATATATATATGTTAGTTATCATATTTCATATATTATATATATTAATTTCTGTTAGTTCATTGAAAGGAACAGCTAGTTTATATCGTTTGACTAATCTTATATGCCAATATCTGGTAATTGGAGCAACTATGAAGATAAAAATATTCAATATTATAACCATTGTTAATTTCTTATTTTGTTTTTAAATTCTGCTTTTTATGTCTTCTGAAGAATAAAAATGGTAATAAAAATCAGCATTATAAATGATAAATAATTTCACGAAGCAGTGTATTAGGAGTTCAGTAACTGTTGCTGTACTGCATGAAGGTATCTTCAAATTAGTTGTTTAGGTTACCAGATATAAATGTGCAAAATTCATTTCAAAAAAGCAAATCAAAACAATAACAGAGGTATAAGAAATTAAAATTAGGCCAGCCAAATAGCTCAGCAGATTAAAGGACCTGCAAGAAGGCACAAGGGCCAAGGTTCTATCCCGGGGCCTGCCATGCTGGCCCCTCCTCCTGGATGCACTAAAACAGTAGTTGAGATTGGGCATGGTGGCACACTCCTGTAATCCCAGCTCTTGGGAGGCTGTAAACAGGAGGATCACAATGAGTTCAACTTAGTAGTGAGACCCTGAACACCTTGTAGATCCTTCCCTAAAAAAATACAAAAAAAAAAGAAGAAAAAATTAAAAATAGAAAAAGAAAAGAAATTAAGCATTAACTGCTCCTTTCAAAAAGACCAGCAGAAATTGGCAATACAGTTATCCACATTATCATGCATACACAAATGAATATCTTTTTCCCTTCTTTCTTTTATCCTTTCCTTCACCCTAATTTTTCCTTCCCATTGAATATATTCTTTCCCTTTGACAGTACCATTGTACCTTTCAGATTTAATTTACTTTTTCAGGTTCTCACACTACTGAGACAATACAATGTCTGCATATGTGTGTTTCATTTATTTCTAAAGACCAATACAGTCTCTACATGCATTGATTTATCTACAAAAACCTCAAATTTATCTTTTTATAGCTAAATAATACTCCATTGTGCAAAAGTGCGGTATCTTTTTTATTTATTCTTCAATTGATGGGCATTTGGGTTGTTTAAAGATGTAGCTATGACACATTACATTGCCATAAACATAGGTTCACATATATCACTGGGTATGATGATCTCAGTTCTTTTGGAAAAATACCTAGGAGGGGAATAGCTGGATTGAATGGTACCTCCAATCCTACCTTTTTGAGGAATCTCCACAATGATTTCCATAATGGTTGTACCAGCCTGCACTCCCACAATGAGTGTAGAAGTTTTCCTTTTTCTTCACAACCTCTCCAGAATTTATAGTTCACTTCTTGATGATAGCCATTCTTTCTGGTGTAAAATGATATCTCAGCTTGTTTTAATTCACATTTCTTGAATAACCAATGACATTGAACATTTTTCATATATTTATTTGCCATATCTACATTTTTGAAGTTTATATTCATCTCAGATACCCATTTTTAATAGGGTCTTTGAATATTGTAAGCTTGATTTTTTTTTCAGTTCTTTATATTCTCTAGATAGAAGGCCTTTGCCTGAAGAAGAGTCTGCTATAATTTTTTCCTGATTCATGAGTTTTCTTTTTACATTATTGGTGTTTCTTTTGACATGTACAAATTTTTCAAAAAGGTGAGACTCCAAATGTTGATTCTTTAAAGTACTTCCTGGGGCTGGGGAGATGGCTCAGTGGAATAAGCACTTCCCTGGCAAGCGCAAGGGCCTGAGTTCAATCCCCGGTTCTGAAAAAAATAAAATAAAAATAAAAATAAATAAAGTACTTCCTGTGCAGTTTGAGTTTTGTTCTTGAACTCACTACCTACCCCTTTGTCCTTAAGATTTCTACCTACTAGCTCCTCCAGAATAGTTACTGTTTCAGCTTTAATATTTAAATCTTTGATCCATTTTGACTGTAGTTTTGTGCATGGTGATAGCCATGGGTCTATTTTTAGCCTTTGGCATGTGGTAAGCCACTTTTTACAGCACTGTTTACTAAAAATGCTATTTCCTCCAGTGAAAATGTTTGGACCCTTTGTCAAAGAGAAGGTGGCTCAGATTTTTTGTAGTTGTGTGTGCATCTTCTAATCTGTTCCATTGATCCTTGGGTCTTGTTTGTTGCCCGTATTGTGTTGTTTTTATCACACTGGCTTTGTAGTATAATTTCAAGACAAGGATTGTGATGCCTCCTGCCTTTCCTCTGTTGCCCTGGATTGCTTTTGCTGTTTTAGCTTCCTGATGAATTTTACAAATGTATTTTTTAGATCTGTGAAGTATACTAATGATATTTTAATTGGGATTGCATTGAATCTATATAACAATTTTCAAGTATGGCCATTTTCACAATGTTAGTTTTCCTACCCAGGAATAAGGAATATCTTTCCATTTTCTGAAGTCCTCTTAAATCTCTTTTTCCAGAGTACTATAATTTTTGCTGTATAAAGCTTTTACTTCCTTTGGGAGACTGATTCCTAAGGTTTCATTTTATTGGGTGCTATTATGAAAGGTTATTTCCCATAATTTCTTTCTTGGTGTGTTCATTGTTTGTATATAGAAATGCTATTGATTTTTGAGCATTGACTTTGTATCCTGCTACACTACTGAAGTTTGTCATTAAATCTACCAATCTCTGAGTGGAGGTTTTGGGGTCTTTCTGTAGAGTTTCATGTCATCCCTAAAAAACTGAAAATTTCACTTCTTTCTTACCAATCCTTATTCCTTTTTTTTTTCTCTTGTTTAAATTCTTTGGCTAGTATTTGCAGAACAATAGCAATAGGAGTGGTGACAGTGGGCATTCTTGCTTTGTTCCTGATTTTAAAGTGAAGGTCTTCAGTTTTCATCCACTTAGTATGATGTTCATTGTTAGTTTGTCATAGATGGCTTTTACCAGATTGAGGTAAATACCATTTATTCCAATTTTATGTAGGATAATTTTATCATGAACGAGTATTGGACTTTGTCAAGAGCTTTTTCTGCATCTACTGAGATGATCATGTGATTTTTCTCTTTGGCTCTATTGATGTGATATATTACATTTATGGATTTCCATACATTGAACCATGCCTGCATTCCTGGGATGGCTCCTACTTGATCATGATGTATAAGCTTCATGATTTGCTTCATTCTGTTTGCTAGTATTTTTAACAAGGATTTTTGTACCTATGTTCATTAGAGTGATTGCCTGGTAGTTGTCTTTTTGGCTGGGTCCTTCTCTGGTTTTGGTATCAGAGTAATATTTGTGTCCAGGAACAAGTTTAAGAGAATTGGCAGTACATCATCTCTAAATTTCATGTAGAATTCAGCTGTAAATCCATCAAGACCTGGGCTTTTCTTTCTTGGTAGGTTTCTTATACCACTTTGAATTTTAATGACTAAAATTGTGTTATTCAGATTTTAAAGTTTCTTTGTTTATTTATTTATTTATTTATTATGTATTTAGTACAGGGCCTACAAGGGACTCACTACACAGATTAGACTCATAGTAATCCTCCTGCTTTCAGTCTCCCAACCACTGAGATTACAGGAATGCACCACCACAATCAGTCTCAATCTCTGTCTCAGCACACTCAGGGAGCACAGCTGGTGCAGCACCTAAATTGATTAGTAAATTCATTCTGACAGTTTTCATTGCTGCTTGTTCTGTCATTGACTCTCATGCGCATA
>NW_004524578.1:32275205-32276621 GCF_000260255.1 Octodon degus
CCCTGTGACCCCATAATTTTCTCTTTGATCAGAAAATTAGGGACACCACTGAGTTACAGGATGTTACACTGCAGGTTCTCCTATGTCCTGAGTCCTCACTGACCTTGAAAGGCTAGGGCCAAAATGTTGGCTGTCCTTGCAGCCCTTCTTTTTCTTTAATTTTTGGTCCGCAAACTTAAGTTGTTAATCCTCCATAAGAGAAGCTTAATGATATTATTACCCTATAACATAGGCATTTGAGCTTAAGCTCACTGTCTGAATATCAGACATCTTAGACATAACATGGAACTGGTATTTCCTTCAAGTATTGATATGTTAAACTTTAAATCCCTAAATAATGAGAAGAAAAAAATTAAACAATAGAAAAATATTTTTAAAATAGGCATAAAATTTACATATTTTTACAAAGAAATTTAGAAATCTAACCATATACAGCATTGTAGCAGGACAGTCCTATGACTTGTTTTGTCTCTTGTTTTCACTTATTGTCCCACTTTTTTTTAAACAAACATTTACTTGAAAGACAGCATGGCAGTAGTTGGTATGAGATGATAAGCAGTATGTATTTAGAAGACCAGAATGATAGGCATTCCAAGTGAGAACCTAGTAATACACATTGCTATATTCAGTGAAGTTGCTTAGGTCACAGCTATCAGCATTTTTAGTTAGTCAGGGTGAAAAATCCTACCAATTAACTGCTAGTTTCAAAAACCAGTTGAAGCTTCTCAGGATCATTGCCTTAACCATCATGTGCATATACATGTATGGCTTTGCCCTGTCATGTTTCCTAGCTTTTCTCCTTGCCCTCTCTTTGTTGTTTAATCCTTAAGTTTTCACTTTCCTTTTAATTGTGTTATACTTTTCTATTTTTATTTCTTCTTTTGAGTTCTTACACTAGGAAGACTATAGGATATTTACACATGTGGGTCTGGTTTATTTCACTTATGAGTATATCTTCAAGTGGCATCCACTTGAACATAAAGGCTTCAAGTTTAAAATTCTTTATAGCTGAGTAATACTCCATTGTGTAAAAATACCACATCTTTTTCATCCATTCCTCAGGTGACAGGCATCTTGGTTTTTTCCAAGATTTGGCTATCACAATTGTGCTGCTATGAACATAGTACACATATATCACTATGATATGACGTTTTCAGTTCCTCCAGGAAAATTCCCAGTAAGGGGACAGCTGGTTTTAAACGGGATTTCCAGTCCGTTTCTTAAGGAGTCTCCACACTGATTTCCATAACAGTTGCACCAGTCTACATTCCCACCAGCAGTGGAGAAGGGTTCCTTTTGCCCCACAGCCTCTCCAACATTTGTTATTGGTTGATTTCTTTATGATAGCCATTCTTTGTGGGGTGAGATGGTATCTCAGGGTTGTTTTAGTTCATGTGTCCCATGGATGGCTGGCTA
>NW_004524578.1:32277804-32278748 GCF_000260255.1 Octodon degus
GCATGAGATAATTTTAATTTCTCTGCATTTACTGAAGCAGGCTCTATGTGCTAACATATGGTCTTATTTGAAGAATAGCCACTGTGTAACTGAGAAGAATTTGCATTCTGACTCTATTAGGTGGAACACTCTGTAAAGGTCTACTAAGTCCATTTCTTCAAAAGTTTGGTTAACTTCAATTATTGTTTTGTTGATTTTTTTGTATAGTTGATCTCTTTGTGTAAGTGAGGTGTTAAAATCGCCCAGTATAATTATGTTATTGCTCGCTTGATTTTCCATGTCTGCTAAAATTTGTCTTATACAGTTGGGCATTCCTACATTTAATGCATCTATATTCATAATAGTTATTTCTTTCTCAACAGTTTTCCCCTAACAAGTATGTAGCGGTCTTCTTTATCTCTTTAAATCAGGCTTGGGTTGAAATTGACATTGTCAGCAACCAGAATAGCTACCCCTGCTTTTTTCTGAGTTCTTTTCTCATGGAGTATTGTTTGACATTCAGTCTATTAATTTCTTTTTTAGTTAGATGTGTTCCTTGTATGCAGCATATTGTTGGATTTTATTTCTTGAACTACTCTGCCAGCCTGCTTCTTTTGATTATTGAATTGATGCCATTTACATTGATGATTATTACTAATATGTATTGGCTTATCTTTGTCTTGTTGTTTTCCTATGGTAGGATCCCTACTTTTCCACTCTGCTTAATTGTTAACTCTGCTTTGTGGTTCTCTTCTGTTGTTGTTCTTCAAGTTGTGGCTATATTTGCCTCTTTCTAAAATATCTGTCGGTATTATTTGTAGGATTAGTTTAGTTGTCACAAATTTCATCAGTTTTTCTTTTTCATGAAAGTATCTTATCTCTGCATCAAATTTGATAGATAGTTTTTCAGGGTACATCAGTCTAGGTTGGAATTTGTTCTCTTTCAAGATCTAAAGTGCTTCACT
>NW_004524578.1:32280003-32281928 GCF_000260255.1 Octodon degus
AAGGGAGACGAGATAAGTCCCACTTGGTCACCCGAGTGGTCTTCCAGGTGATGATGGGTGGTCAGGACTCAGCTGAGTTCAGGCAAGGGTGAGGGGAGACTCAGAAAAACTCCAGTGGGAGGGAGGGCAGGGCCAGGCCCATCAGGTTTCCCTGGTAATTCTCAGGATGAGGAAGGG
Organism: Octodon degus; assembly: GCF_000260255.1. Lineage (NCBI taxonomy): Eukaryota > Metazoa > Chordata > Mammalia > Rodentia > Octodontidae > Octodon > Octodon degus. The sequence goes on from NW_004524578.1 coordinate 32,280,181, forward strand.
TGACCAGGAATCTGAAGCATTCCAGCAAGGAAGAGTGGGTTGGGGCTAGGCCTACCAGGTTTTCCCAGCAGTCTTCAGGGTGAGGTCAGGCAGTCAGGACTCAGACAAACTCCAGCAAGGGTTTGTTATATTTTCTTAAATAAGCTCTGTGAAATTAAAAAATGAAAAAAAAAAGGGAAAAAGGTGCAAGCAAATTTACAGATGGAAAAACAAGCGTATAAAAATCTGTTACATCATACATCTTTAGGATTAAAATTTACAACAAATGAAATTCTACCACACCCCTTATTAGAATTCTAAACTTCAGGACATTGACAGCTCAACTGTTGGTAAGGACCTGAGTGTACAGGAGCTCTCATTCATTTGTTCTTGGGGAGGTGAAAAATAATATAGCCAAGGAGATGGTCTGAATGCTTCTAAGAAAACTAAGCATTCTCTCCCTGCAGGACCCAGCAATTGTGCTCCTTGGTACTTACACATGAGCCGAAAAGATGTCCATGTAAATTCTATGCCAAGATATTTATACCAAACGTCTTCAGTGGAAGTGTTCCCCTTGCTGGAAACAATATCATTCTCAACGATAATCCCCAAATTATAATACCTTATATTATCATGTTTTAGAGTTAAGAAGGAATTTTTGATATAAATATTTTTAATCATCCCTAGCTTGTGCTCTAAGCCTGAATGCTTTTTTTTTTTAGCAATTTATCATGTAAGCTCTGAAAGATTTGAATGAACCTTTTCTTTCTCTTTTTTCTTTCTTATATTTTTATTTTTATTAATACATGTTTGCGGTACATAACTGCATTCCTCATAGGAAGTTGGTAAATGCACATAATACAATTTAATTCTTTCACCCCCTTCCACTTACTTTGTTCTACCCTGCCTCTATCTCTTGGTCTGCTTCTTTTTATCCCAAAATGTAGCTCCCTATTTCTTATTATCTATTTTTCTTATATTCCACACATGAGTTTAAATAACCTATTTTCATATAAAATATTTTCCTGATATAAAATTCTGGCAGAAAATAAACTAGTGTTTATTTTATTAAGAATTTGGTATCCATTTTACTTCAATAACCAAGCTATATTCTTCAATTTCTTCATCTCTTTTATTCAAAGTTAGGAAAATTTTACTGAATACAATATCTAACAGTTGATTCAATTTGTATCACTGTAGACTTTTATTAAGGAGAATTTTTCATCTCCAATACAGAAAAATATAAGAAACAGATATGATTAAAATACCATCGCAGGACTGGCCAGATAGCTCAGTGGACTAAAACATCTGCTTAGGCAAAGTGCAGGGTCCCGAGTTCCATTCCCAGCATGCCATGCCAGCCCAACCCCCAAGGCACTCTGAAACTGCGACTGTGACTGCGACTGGGCATGGTAGCAACCGCCTGTAATCCTAACGCTTGGGAAACTGAAACCAGGAGGATCACTACGAGTCTGTCTGAAATGTGTAGTGAAACCCTGTAGACCCTGTACTAAAATAATAATAATAATTAATAATAATAATAATAAATCATCTTGATTACATTTGAGACTTTTAAAATTTTAAATAATTGTTTTTATAATTTAGACAATTATTTGGACCAAAATAAGTCAGGTTATACACATACTGTCACAAAAGCCGGAGGAAATGGAATAAAAATTACACTTGATCTTAGCCAAAAGATCAACATGTGATAAAATAAATATTTACATGTGTGGTAGGCACAATAATGACTCCAAATACACCCAGAT
>NW_004524578.1:32282588-32283322 GCF_000260255.1 Octodon degus
TATTATGATAGGGGAAGCATATTTTTTTATGATACCAAGAGTATAGGAGGAAATTAAAATTATTATCTTTGTGTGATTCAAAATGAAAATCTTTCAGGAAAAGATGCACAAAGTTAAAAAGAAAAACTTTGTAAAGTTAATATGCATAAATAAAAAGTAAAGTTAATATGCATAAATAAAATATGTATATGAAAGATAGACTCAGAAAAATTTGCTGCATGTGTGTGGCAAGTATTTATCCATATGACACAAGAACATGGTCACTGGAGAAACTCAGAGGTCTTGTAACAAGTCTAAATATATTCAAAGCTTGATCAAAAATGTGGTGAATTTTTAATTTAAAAATATCAGTTTTATTACAGTAAAAGACACATTGCCGTTAATCTCCCTCAAAATACCTCCTGCTTCAGATACATTTATCCCATTGTTTCTATCCCTTTCTGAAACAGGGAAGTCCGCTGAGGTTGCCTTGATTTTGTGAATCAATTTAACAAGTTGACTTTCATGATCTTTTGACTTTGAGGAAGAGCGGGAAGGTGAATGGTGCCAGATCCAGTGCTTGGGGTGGACAAGGACACACTGCGATGTCCTCACAAGCAGCCCTTCCTGGATGGCCCTCAGCAGCAGCGCTTGTGTTATCTTAAGTCATACCTCCAAGGATCATCCAGGATGGAGGCATTTAGAGCTACTTAGTGCCAAGAACTATGGTGTGTTTGAAGCAAGAATGTGTGAAG
>NW_004524578.1:32293053-32294434 GCF_000260255.1 Octodon degus
TCATGTCCGCATCTTGTACAGCAGTTAACCACTAGGAAGAATGTATGCAATGTGTTAATTATTGAAACTGACCTACCAATTTGATTTGAAACTGTCTCATTGCTATTTGCTTCTCAATAAAATTATGGAGAAAAAAGTATTATTACAGTGATACATGCCTACCCATGTTTACAGCAGAGGATGAGACATGGAAATTACAATGTGTTATATACATGTACCAACACCCCACAAAAATGTAATCATTATGTATTACTAATGTGTACTAATAAAAATAAAGGCTGAAAAAATAAATCAAATATAGACTAAAAAAAAAAGCCTGGGAAGGGACGCTTACCATATTAAGCCTCGCGTCCAGGCCTTGCCCAGAACTCTGGGCAAGACCCCTATGGCCTACACGCCCCCCACCGGCTCAGAGGCCCAGGAGAGGCCAAGCCCCCTAATACCTTTTTAAAATTTCAACATTCACCTTATATTTTGGTTATCCCTGTGAAACTCTTATGTTTAAGATTCAGGATAATACATAGCAGCTGTGGGTGAACTTTAACTAGTTACCTTTCTCAACTACATTATTATGTTTATTACTCAGTGATGACGATATGCAGAGGGCATGGAAGGAGAAATTCTATTAGAAGCTGTGAGAACATCATCTATTACTTGCGAGATGACGCAACGTAGCGATGCTGACCATGCGCCAGAGCTTTCCAGGCGCAGCATGCGCGCTGAACGGCAGCTCAGAGCCAGCGAGGCACCCAGAAGGACCCAGCCGCATTCTTGCTCTGACCCTCCGAAGCACAAGGCTAATCCTTAAGAAGCTAGCACGTCTCTAGCTAACCTTTTATAAACTAGACGTGAAATACAAAATGCCCTGGAATCATTATTTACTATAATATATAGTCCATTTTCTTCAATATTTGCTTGAATTGCTTCATGTGGAACCCATGGGTACAGAGGGGTGGCTGAGTATCATGGAAGGTGTGTTCATGTAAGCATGAGTATAGAAATAGCCAAGTGAAAGTCAGGAAGGCACCAAATGAAGAATTCAGCTCTCTCTAGGAAGTGGGCACTACTGAGTGCCGTTGTGCGTGTCTCCCTGTACAAGCTGGAGTGTGCACTCAGTGAACCTAGGACAGTTTTGAATATGGAAATGCCGGGTCTTACTCATAGACACTCTGTAATCCCCTGAAATGGGAATATGAAGATTTTTCGCTTCATGACATTTCACACAAGTGAGTCCAGTAGGCAGGGAGATCGGAAAATATATGTCCAAGCCATGACGCTCAATTTTAGTATGTGTAAGAATCATCTGATGTTTGTTTAAAATAAAAACTTTTGCACCCCTGCCTCTATAAATTCTGCTTCTTTTATTTACAATAAAGTTATA
>NW_004524578.1:32295685-32300418 GCF_000260255.1 Octodon degus
GATATGTTTGGAAACACTACACAAAATAATATATTTTTATTAGAAAAAGAGATATGTGAAGCTAATTTTAGCACAATGATTGACATATACATTAAACATTCCCAAAAAAAGAAGCTGGTAGAAAATGTAACTTTAAGTCATTCCCAAATTGAGAAAATAACTCAAAAACATAGGCCGCACTAGTGGTTGCTCACGTGATCACAGCTGATTGTTCTCGCTCTCTCGCCACTTAAATGAAGAAGTATTTTGGATTATAAGTGAAACAAGGCATTCCAGCAAACCAAGGTTTTACTGTAATATATTAACGTCATATGTAACATGCGGTACAAACTGAGAAAATAACTCAAAAACTTAGGCCTTCCCAGTGCTTGACTTGCTGCACAGATTTTGCAGAAAATGTCAATTTGACGGGTATCAAGAAATCCATTGATTTCCAAATGCTTAACTTTTGTGTATTTTCAGGTCCTCAAAGAATAGAAGGAAAGATGCAGCCGCCCCGAGATCATGCATTCACAGCAGACACGGACGTGGATGGTGTTAATCTTTGATTACAAGTGGCAAGATGCTGGAGCACCAGAGTTCTCTCCAAATACCCTTTCAATGTTGTCTTCAGAAAATCAAGTCATTTTATATTAATACACAAAGGAGCATCTTTTTTACTGTTTAGCTAGATTAATACATTTTTAAAGCTTACTTGTTCAACATCTTCCTATTCACATAAGAGTATTTCTTTAATTGTTATTTCTGTGTCTCTTCATTGCCTATCTTGATTATTAACCTGACTACTTTTTAAATCCAAAACTAGAACCTGTTTCCAATTTGTTTCTGAATGGTCAACCACAGCGTTCCAGCATTTTAGCCTGAATTTTTCAATTAGGTCACAATGACTCTTTAACTTGAAAATATTGTTATTCTGATTGTATACTTAACAAGAAAAGAAAAATAACTTTCTCCTCACTTGGATAATTTTCCTCCAAACAACAGAGACCTGACCCAAAATCAAAAGTAGTAACAATTCATGAAAGCTCGTGGGCAATAGACAAACCATGAAAATTACACAGCATTAAAAGTTGAGAGGAAGTTCATTAGTATATTGTTTGGTTAAATCTAATATAAAAAAAAAATCTAATATAGTTGCAGCCAGATTTATGTTGAAGTATTTAAAATAATATCTGTTCAATCTTTAGAATATGATCATTATAAATATTCTATCTCCAGCTTTTGAGGTAAATTCTGAGGAGTTCTAATTTCACATTAGTCTAATCTTTATTTCTATTTAATGATGGTAGTAAAGATATAAGGCAGAAATTATTTTCTATGGGGAAATCCTAATAAGAGAACTCAGAGATTTGGGGGCTGCCCACTTGGTTACTTCTTTTTTTTCCATAATTTTATTGATAAACAAATAACAATGAGACAGTTTCAAATCAAATTGGTAGGACAGTTTCAATAATTCACACATTGCATATTCTCTTCCTAGTGGTTAATTGCTGTACAGGATGCAGACATGATATCCTATCTACAAACACCATTAGAATAAATCCCTCTATTCATTAAGAGAATGTAACTATATATCTAACCTAACCACTTTGAATACACAGATACAAAATGGACATTCATCTGTATCCCCTTTTTTTGTTAGGTTCCGTTATTTGAATATTATAGGTGTGTTAACTCAGCAAAATAATCTAAAAGAGTCCAGTAGTCCATAATAGTATTGGGTCTTCCACTTCACTGGCAATGTCAGAAATTGTTGACCAGAGTCCCCTACAGCTCAACATAACAGCATGGCTTTACTTCTTCTATTTCATTTTTATACTTTTCTACTGGATGGTTAAGACCAAGGTAAAGCAGGACATATGCAACAAGAGTTGTAGCTTTTGGGTCTGATAAGGTCTGTGAAATCCCCTCAGGATTTATCCTGAGATCCTCTACCTCAGATTGTAGATGCTTTGTCAGTGTCAGCCATGTGGATGAGTCACGGCCATTGTTTGGCCAATATGCTCTCTGTGAAAGCCTGAGAGAATGTTTTCTCCCCATGTGACTCTCCTTAGGCACACTCTACATCATCGATCACTTTCCTCTTTGGCCCCATAATCTCCTTGATCAGGAAATTTGGGACACTACTGAGTTATATGATGTTACAGTACATGTTCTCATATGTCCTGAGTCTTAATTGACCTTGGAAGGCTAGGGACAAGCTTATTGTTATTACCATACAACTTAGGCTATTAAGCTTAACCTCACTATCTGTCTGCATATCAAACATCTTAGGCATAATATGGAACAGGTATTTTTCCTCAAGTATTGATATATTGATCTTTAAGTCCCTATAGAATATGATAAAAAAAATTTAAAAATTTCTAATGCTAAACTATGGAGGTTTATTCTCCTTCATTTTTCACGTCTTATTATTTGGTACACTAGGTGGCACTGTAGCAGACTTGGTTGAGTAAAATTTAAACATCACTCAAACATTGTCCTTATGCCCAAGAGTTCTTTAAAGAAACTATGTTATCCTCAGGGAACACTTAGAATTTTATTTTAATTAAATACTAATGCCCCATAAGAAGAATACATTGGCTAACAGACTTAGAATATCACCCATAGTCAGTGAAATAAAAAGAACAGTTGTAAGGTAAAAACAACAACAAAACACATGGCAGCATAAAAATTATTAATACATATGTTGAAGGTACTCAGTGCCAGTAACTTATAAGAGGTACCATATACAAATTCTTCCCTGAATTGGCATTTTACTCCCATAGTTTCCTAATACAGATACTACCAAATTAGCTATTAATTTGTAGAATATGGAGATATAATGCAAATGACTTTGTTCTCTCATGTATTCTTATAGATAGTAAATATATGATATACTTATATAATAAGTATCTCATAAAGACAATAATAGCAATCACTATGCCAAACACTCTGCGAAGAACCAAATAATGAAAAATAGATTGCTAGCCAATAGAGTCACAGACCAATCACAAATGCAGTCTTATGCAGGCAATTAAACATACAATGAGTTTAGACAAGGACTTACCTCTATAGGCCGTATATAATTGATCTTATAACCCAAAATGTACCAAATATACCAAATCTGATGTAGAAACATTATCTGGCATAAAAGAACTTTTCAAATAAGGGAAAAATGGAATCAGACATACTCTTTTGTTAATAAAGATAATTTATTAATGAAGAAATGAAAATAGACAGAGTCTTTGGCACGCAGATGCCCATGGCCACAACCACCTTCCCCCTTCACTACACCAGGGCCCGTCACCAGCATGGCTTCCAAGAGCCTCAAGTATCCTGCCACCAAGTTACTCTTCTCGCATCAGCACTGCAGCCTAGGAAACAGATGGTCAATGAGGCTGGGCCTGGTGTGTCATGTTCTGCAGCTGATTTTCAGCAATAAAGATACTTGTTCCTCAAACAAACCCACAAGTTCACTGCCACAGATGTAATACTTCACTTCAGCGTCACATTCCATCTTCTACTAACTTTTACTCTTTTGTTGCCCTTTTTGGTGAAAGTGGTAGAATACATATAACAAGAGATTTCTACATTCAAATGAAAAGGACAAAATAAGACCATACGTATCAAAATTACTTGTTTGATTTTATTTTTAAACTGTGGCATATAGGGCTGAAGATATAGCTCAGAGGCACAGTGCCTGCCTCCTAGACACAAGGCCCTGAGTTCAATTCCCAGTACAAAAAAAAAAAAAAAAAAAAATTGTGATGTAAACTAAAAAACATTATTTGCTCCAAGATATTGAAACAAGTCCATTTATTTATGGCACAAGTTTGACTATTTGAGCAAAGACCTCACCTGTCTTTAGCAGTTAATCAAGTCTTCCTATAAAATACTTTAAGCCTACTGTGGTGGTACATACTATATAATCCCAGCACTCAGGAGGCTGAGGCTGAAGGATTGTTGTGAGTTCGAGGCCAGCTTGGGCTACATAAAGAGTTCAAACTCAGTGTGAACTATTGTTTTCCCCCACAGCGTGAACTATTCAGCAAGACTTTGTCTCAAAAAGAAAAGATGCTCACCTTACTCTGCCCATCAATATCCAACTGCCATGTCATAAATGTTCCCCATGCCCAATGTATATCCACAATCAAAGACTTTCCAGGAAGAACAGCCTGTGAGCACCCATTCCTCCTCCTTAGAGTCTTCAGTGCTCTGCCTCGTTGCAATAAGTTCTAATATATTTCACTTGGTTTATTCAATCACTTTCATGTGACATTTTGAGGAATTAAATTCAAAAGACAATGTCAATATTATACAGAGATCTAGAATTTTCCAATTCTCACCATCAAGAACCCAAAACTTCTTTAGTTTAACCCATTTTTAAAGTATTTCGTAATTCTAGACATAGGAATAGAATTGCACAAGTCTATTACAACCAATGAATATAGGTATTTTATGAAGAGAATTTAAAGTTGATTAGCATAGTCTCACCAATTATGAATTGTTTAAAGGGCTACCTTTAAAACTAAGAGTGAAGTGATTGTTCCCAGGGCCTGGGGGTGCAGGATGGATGGGGAAGGATGGAGAAAAGTTGACCAATAGATATCAGTTTGTTAGGCGGAAAAAATTCTAGTATGCCATTGCACTATTAGATGAATCTAGATAGTGGTTTATAGCATATATAGTGTATGTCTATATACATAAAGATCTGAAACACAGGGGACGGAAAGACGGCTCAGTGCAATAAG
>NW_004524578.1:32301177-32307608 GCF_000260255.1 Octodon degus
CAGGTGCTTTAATCCACTGAGCTATTTGGGCTGCCCTCTTTTTCTTTTATGTACCTTTCTTGTGTGTTTTGTTTTTATATTAAGACATAGTCTTACTATGCAGCTTTGGACTTGAAATCTGTCTCAACCTCCTAGCCCTGCGATGAAAGGCACGCACCACCATGCTTAGCTCTTTCTCTTTTATTAATTGACCAATCTAGCTGAAAGCTTCTAAATTTCATTAATGGTTTCAAAAATCATCTTTTAATTTCTTAATTTTCTTTGTTGTTTGTCCATTTTCTACTTTATTTATTTTTTCCTTTAAAAATGTACTTTTATGTTTCTACCAAGCATAAAATTCAGGATTTAGTTACTTACCTGTAAGCCCTTTAAAATGTACCACTTACTTGTGACCTCCATAGATTCTGATGAAAACTTCCAAAAATACTAGAATCATTGCTTATTTATGAGCTATATGCATTTTTTTCCACATTGCTTTTAAGATTTCTTTTACCTCTGATGGTTTATTATGTACATAAGGAAGGATTTTTTTGGAACTGTTTGGGGATCTCTACTGTTTCTTTCTTTCCTTTTCATTTTTAAAATATTTATTTATTCATTTATTTATTTTTGAAGCAGGGTCTTTCTATTTAGTTCAGACCGGCCCTGAACTTAGTGTTACTCCAGGCCTGCCTCAAGCTTGAGGCTGTCTTCCTGTCTCAGCCTCCCAAGTCCTGGGACTACATGCACCACACTCAGCTCCTTAAGTCTCTAAATTTACATCTGTCATCAAGTTTTGAGCTACTGTTTTTGCAATTTTTAGCTTGTATCTTCCTCTTCTTTTTATAATTCAGGTGATATGAATATTACAGCTTTGGTAAAGTATCATAAGTTTCTCAAAACAAAAAAAAAGAGGGACATAAATAAAGAACCATTTTGAGATTATATATATATATATATATATATATATATATATGATAGGATATATATACAGCTACCTTCTCTTAGTTCAATGAGAGGAAATGTTTGTACTAATATTGTTTTAGACAAGATATCATGTCTGCATCTTGTACTATGAATAACTACCACAAAGACTACAATATACAATGTATCAATTATTGTAACTTTCCTAACCTGTTTTGAAACTGTTTCATTTTTATTTTTTCTCATTAAAATGAATAAAAAAGAAAGTATCATAAGTTTCTGAGATTGGGTTCCTCTCTTTCTGTGAAGATTTTTCCTTGTTGGTCTGAGTGGATGGTTCCTATTAATCTATTTTCAAATCTGGTAACTTGACATTCCATATTTATATTTTTCTTTGAGCCCATTGAGCAAGTTGTTTTTTAATCTTGCATACTGTATTTCACACTTTGAAAATTCCCTCACCCATTAGAAGCTCTGTGAGGAGAAGAAGCTGCGTAGAACCTGAGGAGAAGCTGAGGAGGCACAGGCCGTCGTAACCTCTTAGTATTCAACGATGACTGAAGACTTGAGGAAAACGGGGAGCCCAAGAGGCCAGGAGACAGATGGGGTAGGGAGGGACACACAGCTGGAGCTGAAGGCCAGGTCTCCCTCATCCAGGCCCCAAGGCAGGTGACACAGCACCTAGAGGGAGAGAAGGTGAAGGGCGCCTTAGGAAACAAAGACAATGCCCAGGCCAGACCTGAAAATGGGTAAGCCAAGCTAAAGGAACAGCATAAAGCACACAGTGGGGACCTTTGAGGGAGAAAGCCTTCTGAGAGAACACATTTGGCTGAAATAGAGAGAAGATCAGGACGTGAACATTAAGTTTGTTCAAGGAGTCTTTTAAGACTTACAGGAAGAGATTGACAAAAAGAAACAATAAAAAGTAGATACAGGAAGAAAACTGAACATACATCATGAAAATACATCAGAGAGACAGAAAATATGCTTTACTATCCAGGAGACTCTTAACAAGCGATTCAGCCAGTTGCAACCTGGAATTAATGGGTGGGGAGAGAAACCACTAGATTCCTGAGCTTCTGCCAGCATCTCAAAGGAAATTAGCACCTGAGGGGGACCTTTGAGCTTGGCCAGCGGCCTCTTTCAAGAGCTGATAGCTATGGACTGTGACAGTGCCTCGGGATTGCTGAGGTCCAACTCAGGGATTACTGAGGTGAAAGCCTGGGTGTCTGGCTGACCCCAGGCATCTGCAGTATCTCTAGGTTGTGCCCCTGGCTCTACCAGACATGGTAAGGTTTTGTCAGGCCTGGAAGTTTTCAGTTTTCTTTTTTTAGAGCCCTACAATGAAATATCTTGGTGCTCCAGTGCTGGCTCAAGACTTGGAGTTTGGTTTGCAGGTGGGATCCCCCCTCCCCAGCCAACATTTCTCTCCTTCCTCTCTGTCCCAAACTTATGCAGATCAAATCTTCTGCCTGGGGAAGACCTTAGGAGAAGACAGGGGCCTCTTTGTTACATTTATGATTATGATACAGTTTTACTTCTTGCCCCTAAGACTGGTGGTTCTTTGACAATAGATATTTTATCTTTTTTCTTTTTTTCAGTACTGGGGATTGAACTCAGGACCCTGCGCTTGTCAAGCAGACACTTGTTCTATTGAGCTATCTCTCTGACCCCTAGATATCTTTTAATTCTCTCTTACCTCCACACTCTCCTTATCATGGTACTCTGTTGAAATTCAATAAATATCTTCTGTTCCCAGAACCCTCTCACCTACAATTCCAAGGCATACCTGTAGGTGGGGTGGGTGGTGTATTTTCCCTAGGAAAAGCAAGCTCTGAGTCTTTCTTCTGAATGTGAGTACTTGTCAAGATTGCAAAGGTCCTAGTTCATTAGAGAGAGATGAGGAAAAATCTCATTTAGACCTCAAGAAACCATCCCTATGAGTAACAGAATGAGCAAATTCCTAAGACCCAACCACACCTTGGCGAAGTGTAATGCTTATTTCAAGAAAGTGAGAAGATCAGAAGTTGAGACGGGTGCTTATTTTAAAAATAGGTTGTTCCTGCAGGAGTTTATTCTCTAGAGTTTTAATTTAAACTTTTACTTCAGTGCTATTCATTAGGTCCTATTTTTTAAAAATTCAGCTCCTACCTTCCCTCCAGAAAACAGTGAAAAACCCACTTGCAATGTTCTTCTAGTCTTAGCTGGTCTCCTGCTCCTCTGAAACTATTGGGTTGCTGGTTTTTAATGTATGAAATTCTTTTCAGAGATGCTAATAGATTAAACTGTTCTCTGTAACCACTACCCAAGGGTCAAGGGTCAAAGGTCAATGTTCACCTTAGTTTCGTTAAAGTATAATCTGATGCTTTGCTCAGTCCACGTTGGTGTTGATTCATGTTTAAAACTACCTTCAGAGTAGGGGGGAACAATAAATCCAGGAGGAATTCTCTTAATCACACGTCTAAAAATCACCCTCATCTAGCATGGAAGAGGACCCAACTTACATTCATCTTTGTTTTGGAGAAAGAAGATGAAGTAACAGCAGATTAAGTGAAAACGTGCCTCTCATTGTATAACCAAGTACATTCCACTTTATTTTGTGACTGACATAATCTATGAGAGACACAGAGACCTTGGGGGAGTGGAAATTACCTGGGGAGTAGTTCTGGCTAATCCGGTTTTACCAGCTCACATTAGCCATGGACCTTTGTCCACAGTGTCTGCAAGCTGGGCTTGCTAGACATGCAGAACCACCCGCATGGGTAAAGACATTTGCTATGGAGCCATGGTAACCCTGGTGACCCCACTGGCTTAAAGGAGCACTTTTGGCTGGCTGGAGTAGAAAGAAAGGCTGCTGCTTCCTTAGCTCCCACCAGTTGTCTTTTGATGTGTTTGTTTTGTTTTGATTTTTTCTTTTTTTTCTTTTTTGTTTGTTTATTTGTTTGTTGTTTAGATAGGATCTTGCTATTCACTTCAGGCTGTCTTTGAGCTCACATTGTAACCCAGGCTGGTCTGGAACTTGCAGTGATCCTCCTGCCTTCTCTTCTCAGTGCTGGGATTATAGACACGTGCTACCATGCCTGGCTGTTTTGATTTTTATGGAGCACAGAGGCAGAGCTGGTGGCTGCATCTGAGATCCTTAGGTCAGGGAAGAGGTGCTTGAACCTGCCGAGACTGCGTCACTGCTCAGCTCTGTGTCTTCGCCAGAAACCCTCAACAGCCCAAGGGATGCAGATGTAACCTGGGGCGGAGCACTTCCCAGCACAGCTGAATTCCTGAGTTCAATCTCCAGAATCAGAAGGAGAAAAAAAAAAAGAAAAAAGAAAAACTTTTAAAGCTCAGACAACAAAGCAAGGCATGGAATTTGAGAGGAGGCTGTTTTCTGTCTGTGTCCCCAAATCAGCACTACTGCCTGTTGACAATTTGATTCGAGATTTAGACAAGTCAGGAACAGAAAGACATGAAGTGTCCTCTTGAGTAACTGGCAAGATGACTCTTGCCCCAGTCGCATTTGCAGGCAGCTGATGAACATCAGGAAGAAAAAATAAATAAATAAATAAATAAATAAATAAATAAAGCAAATTCAGGCACTATCAAGAAAGCTGCCTGAGGACAACTTTCTTCAATAGGACAATGGCCATCTTTCATTCCTAGTTAATAGACAAAATAACACACTATTTGTTGAGAGTGTACCTGTACCACGCTCTTGTCAAAGACTGTCTCAGTTAGTCTCCATGGTGATCCTATTAGATATTCATGTTGTCTTCCCTATCTTTTCAATAAAACAAACAGAGGCCTGAGGGACATCCTACATGCAGTGAGAGGCTGAGTGAAGATTTAACCCAAGCAATTTGACTCCAAAACTTATGGCTATACACACTGTATGTCCTGAAACAGCACCCTCCATTTCTATGAGTGGGCCCTCGATAGAAGAGATACGGGAATAAAACAGTGGAAAGGACAGCAGAGGCAGCTATGCAAGTGGCACAGAGGACACGGTGACTAGCTCCAGACCTTCAGGGTGACGTGTACCTCAGCCAGGAAGAACCCGAAGGAGATGGATGAAATGAGTGAGAGGTCTGCCGGAAAACAGGAAAGGGACTTCAGACAGAACGCAGTGCACAGGCTAGAGGGCTTGGAGGGCATGTTAGGCTTGTGTAGCTGGCAGCAGCCTGGAGTAGCTGGGCCACTGGCTGGTGTAAGGCATCTAGAGGGCTGGGACTGGAGGTTGTGTCCTATGGATGCTGCTAAATCACAAAAATTCCCCAGGCTGGTGACGTGTATCTGCTGGTGTTGTGCTTAATCCGGTTGCCATTGCTAAGGCAAAGAACTTAAAAGCACGTGTCTACTGGATTGCTTTCCAGGGCAGTCACCCCACTGAAGCTTAAAAAAGCAGTTGGAGCCATCTCCAAGAGACGCCTGCCGCAGGGACCCCGGTCTGGTGAGCAGGTATGTGCAGAAGCCCACAAGTCGGCCTCCGAGCTAAGAAACACAGAGAAAGGCGCTCTCCACCTAATCTCTTCTACTGCATTCTCCCTCCAAGCTGATGTTCGGATAAAGAACAGCCCCGGGTACTCTGCAGAAGTTGCAGGTGCAATGCCGGGCTTAAACACTGGTGTAGACAAAGTATCTATAAACAAAACCCTAATCTCATGGCAACTATCACAAAGAATCAACAACTGGGGTCTCATCCTATAAAAGTTGTACACAGAAAGAGAAGCCACCAAAAGAGTGTAGAGGCAAATAACCCACCATGTGGGAAAAAATGTTTGCCAGCTGTTCTTAAGACAAAGAATTAATACTGAGAACATATAAGGAATTCAAAAATATCAGACGGTCAAAATTTAAAGACCCAATCCAAAAAATGGACATCTGAAAGGAAAACACACTTGTCAATAAAGAAGTACAAAAAGCAAATAAATATATCAAAACATATTTAACATCATTAGCCACTCAAGAGATGTAAATTAAAGTAACACTGAGATTCCATATCACCTTGGGAAAAAAAATGGCTGTTATCAAGAAATCAGGGCTGGGGATATAGTTAAGTAGCACAATGTTATGGTTTATATCTAGTTGTGCCCCCAAAGCCTCAAGCAATCACATTTAGAGTTTGTGGTTAACTCATGATCCACTGGGATTATGGGTGATCCAAGACTGGGATTATGGGTTTTAGTACTGCTGAGATTATGGGTACGTGTACTTCCCCCAGCCAGGGGCAGAAAGCCTGAATGTAATATAAAAGAGACAAAGAGACAGATTTTATCTCTCTGTTGCCATTGTTGTTGTTCCACCACCATGAACTGGATGCTCTCTGCCCTGTGCCACTCTGCCTTGGAGCCGGCTGAGTATAGACTGAAACCTCCAGTAACTGTGAACTGAATAAGCCTTTCCTTCCTTCATTTTGAGTCTTGGGTATTTGTCTCAGCAATGAGAGAAGAGTAACCGAGACACACAGCAACTGCCTGACAAGCACAAGGTCATCAGTTCAGTTCCTAGTACAGAAGAAAGAAGGAAAGAAAGAAAGA
>NW_004524578.1:32307708-32316693 GCF_000260255.1 Octodon degus
AAAAAAAAACTACCTTAAATGCATAACAGAAATTTCAAAACAATAAAATAAAGTAAATAAAGAAGTCTGAAAAAGATATCTTAATTAAACCAATGAGGAACCATTTGCTCTCTCAAACAAATAGTTTAGGGAAAGGAATTCCTTTGTCTTGCCAATCAACTCAAACTGAGAAAAGGAAACCAAGTGGCTTACATTTGCAAAAGTAAGAAGTTTAAAGGACCAAGTTCGGCTGATGCCACTGTTTGGATCTGAAAAGTCCCCCACAGGCTCGGGTGGGTGCTAAAGGCTTGGTGTGATGCAGCAGTGCACAGGGAGGGACGGCTGGGAAGTGACAGGGTCGCCAGGGCCTGATCATGTGCTGATGGGACCATGGGGAAGTTCTCAAGGTGCTGGGGTTGGGGCCTAGTAAAAAGAAGCACATCCCTGGGGAGGGGCCCTGGAAGATGGGGGCTTTTCCTTCCTTCTCCTTGTCCATTCCTGGCCCGCCCTCTCCCTTCCTCCCTCCCTCGCATTCTCCTTTTTCCTGGCCACCATGATATGGACTGCTTTGCTCCATAGGATGTCCTGCCTCACCACAGGCCCCGAAGCAAGAGCCAGGGGACCATGGACCGAAACCTCTGACACTGTAGGCCAAGTAAATCTTGCCTCCTTTAAGCTGGTTTTCTAAGATATTTGTTACAGCAACAGAAACCTGACTGACACAAGGTCCTGAAAGCAATGCTGTGCGGCAATAATGGGAGAGGGTGAGCAGAGCTGGACCTGCCCTGGGCTGCAGATCTGTTGGTGCAGGGTGCTGTCCTGGTTGTTTCCTCAGGTGTGACCCTCCGCTATTCATCTTCATTCTTTGAAGGAAATGTTCTCACCCAGGTTACAGCAGCGAGCCAATCCCAATTTCAGGTGTCAGAACTGCACACTCTTCTCACCTAACAGCTTACTTTGAAATACAACTAGGAAAACTTGCAAGTCTGTCATGTCTTTAGTACATGATTAAGCAATCAGATGGCTCAAGTTTGTTTCTTGAATGAATTCAAGTGCTTCCTCACAGTGGGACTTGTGTAATTTCTCAGCCTTGACTGAAGTGGCTGTCTTTGCTATGAAGTGGGACCCACATGAGTGCCTGACTCAGAGGGTTGCTGTGGAAATTAAGTGAACAATCCATGAAACATGGCTCATAAGAATATCTTGCTCAAAGACATTCAAAAATATTAGTTTTCATTTTACTCACACCTAAAATAAAATCATAGGGCTGGTGAGACAGCTCAGCAGACTAAGGGCCTGCTTAGGCAAGCACAAAGACCAGGGTTCAATCCCTGGTCACTTGTGCTACACCGGCCCCAACCCTGACCCTGTGACTGGGTCCAGGCATGGGGGCACATGCCTATAATCCCACCCTGGGGAGGATGAAAAACAGGAGGATTACTATGAGTCCGAGCTGTGAAGTGAGACCCCCTACCAAACACACAAATGAAAATAAATAAATATAAAATAAAATCATGAATTTCTGATAAGTAGTTGTATCAATTTTCAGGGCTGCTATAATCTATTACAACCCCAAATAGTCAATGAAGAAGAAAAAGTTTACAGTTGCTTCTATCAGCAAAGCAAAACTTTCCCTAAAAACTCACAAGATCTTTTTTCTTCTATTGACCAGGAACGTATTGTGATACATTAGATCCAAAGCACTCCCCAAGGTCTCACATGTTGGGAAAGTGGTTTAATCATGAGGATGGGATGCTATGCTCATCAGTGAATTGCACTGGACCCTTCACTTGGGAACTCAATTTGTTCACAAGGGCTGTTTGTAGCTTAAGCTGCCTGGAAGTCAAGACACCTTTCCCATAAGAAATAATGGAAATACCTATAATGCATTCTAAACTGCCCAAAGTAGCCCTTAGCTCACTAGCAGCCTTTTTATTATGAAAATGAAAAGTGTTTAGGGCCAGGGAGATAGCTCAGTAGAATAAGCATTTGCCTGGCAAGAGGAGGGTCCTGAGTTCAATCCCTGGTACTGCAAAAAAAAAAAAAAAGCACCAAAAAACAAAAAAACACAAATAGAAAGGGTTGTATAATCCATGTAACTTACGAGAAACACCAATGATTTTCCTACTGTATTCAACAATGTTAGAAAATGAGCCTAGTTTCACAGAAACAGTTTCACACTGTACTCACCATTCAAACTGACATCGTTGGCTTGCAGGAAGGGAGGATGAAATGAAGGTGGTTGTTGTTTGGAAGGAGAGGCCCCTCCCATAATCTCATCAGGAATCTGGCTCTCTGGTGTCCTTTCTCTCCTCAGGAGAGTCTGTAGCCACTAGGACCTGCTTCAGGCTCACTCGGTCTCAACACTCAGAACTAAAAAACGGTGTAAAGTTCTCTATGTCTGTCTTGTCTTTCAAACTGTTCTATAATATGAGATGCCATTGTCATTAAGCAAGTAAATGCAACAGTTGGCCTTTTTTGTCTAAGTGGGCCATCTCTGCACATGTTTTTAGCTCTGTCCATTTTCTCATGATACTCCTCCTCCCCTTCAGAAATCTCCTCAGGTGCCATTCTCTGTTGTCTGGCCAGAGGTTGCTGAAGCTCCTCTATACACAGCTCCTCTGAGTGTTCTTCCACCAGTTCCTCAACATCACCACCACTTACCTGCAAGCCTATGGACCCTGCTGTGGTGACAATATCACCAACTATAGGGTCAACTGAAGGCTCAGGCTCCTCTTCATAGCCTTCAAAGTCTGTCTTCTATATAATTTTAGGTCACACTTTCTTCCAGGCAGATATGTGTCTTTAGAGAGACACTAGCCCAGGATTTCTCTCCACACATGAGGTAACTTTCTCCCACACATCCTTAGGGGTTAACTCTATCTGAGACCATTTGGAAGCACTTCTTTAGTGTATACCTTCTTATGGTTTGCTATAACTTGCTGGTCCATAGGCTGCAGTAGAGGAGCTGTACTATATGGGAGGAATGTGGCTGGGAGCCATGGAAATTCTTTAGCCAAATCTTCTCCCAAATCTCATGGGTGAGCAGGAGCATTGTCCTTGGTTAGGAGAGCCTTGAGTGGTAAATTTTTATCCTCTAGATACTTCTTAAGAGTGGGATAGAAAGCCTCCCTCATCCACTCAGGAAAAAGTACTGTTTTTACCCAGGCTTTTCCATTAGATCTCCACATGACCTCTAACCTATTCTTTATATCTTTGCTTTTTGAACACTCTACAGGTCTCAGAAATATAAATCAAGAGAGGCTTTATCTCAAGGTCACCATTCACATTGGCACGTAGAAGTAAGGTTAGCTTATACTTCCTGTGGCCCAGCATTTTCTTCTTTTTCTGGGTGATGTATGTTCAACAGAACTTCAATCAGCACCAGCTGCTTTACTATGCCCAGTGACACTACAAACCCCAGTTCTCACCTTAAGATTGTGAAACCACCCCTTACTTACATGAATATTTCAGCATTATCACTCACTGATGGATTACTCTTTATGATATATATACAGTTACAACCCTCACTTTAGATTCAGGTAGGGTCTAACCTGCATCTGCCTTTCCTTTATTCACACTAATAATAACCTTTCTACCTCATCTAACACTGTTGATCATGACTTACTATTAAGTAACACCTTTATCAACACTAGCTTCCTTATACAAATCTTTTCTCTGTAAGATTGTCCAGATGGTAGATGTTGACATGCTGTGCATATTCCCGAGATCAATCACATGGATGCTACTCTCATATTTCTCCACAGCTTCCCTCTTTTTTTATTATTACTGCTTCCTTTAACTTCTTTTTCTTCCTTGGTTTCTTTTTCTAGCTTTTTGGGGATCATTCTCATGGAAGTACTCATATGATTCTATAAAGCACTGACCAAAATGATGTCCACAAACACACATACTTGTGTGTTATTCTAAGCTTGCATATGCTTACATATGATTTTCTGGCACCATGAGGTTGTTTACTACTGCCCAAGTGCTGACTTTCTGAAAATAACTCAAGACACTGGTGGTAAGTTAAACCTAAAATTCCAGTCAGAACCCAAGTTGTTCATATGTGAGGCCAGATGTAACTCAAGGCTCCACTATAAATCACTGATGCATTCATATATGATGTGCCCAGTCAGAGGAGATGGTAACCAGGGGCTTGACCCAGAAGGGTGTATTTCTGTCCTTGATTCCTTTGCTCACTCTCTGCTTCCTGGATGCCAGCGTGTGAGTGGTTATCCTCAGCCACACCCTCCTGCTATGCCCTGCTGCTTTGGAGCCAGCTCACCATGGACAGAATTTCCTCAAATCCTGAGCCAAATCAAACCTCTCCAATAAATTGTGCTCCTCAAATATTTACTACCCCAAACAGGAAAGCTGACTAATACAATGAGTAAGAAAGAAGTGCAGTCCTGCTATAGCTGCACCTAACGGTGTGGTTTAGAAGTCTTTGGAATTAGTTTGTGGGAGGAATTTGGAAAGCTTTGGAGATGCAGACCCTGGAATGTTATAAACAGTGTTTTATGGGTGTTTCTGGTAAAAGCTGAGGAGACCAGAATGCTGACAGTAATAGAGCTAGGAAAAGTCCAGCTATATAACGTAGGCAGTTTTCCTCCACTGTGTACTTGTACCATACAGCTTCCACCTTGGAGCCAGATGATCATGCACCGAACCTCCCAAACCGTGAGCCAAGTAAAACTACTCCTTTAAGTAGTAGGTGCAAGGTATTTTGTCCCAGTGCTGGGGAAGCTAAGACATGTATACTCTGTGCTAGATGAAAAGGAAGCTGAAAACTAAATATTTAACTTTTCTATCACAGATAGTGGAGGACTTTAAGATACAAACGTCATCATAACTGCCCAGTAACTCAACTAGTGCAGTCTATAAGATAACTGATCTGTATCCATGCTAGGTAGGTGGAATACTGGACAGAGAAGGAAAGAGAAGGCAGAGGTTGAACTGATGCTGCATACCTACTATGTGCCATCAATGGCATGATGATTCCATAGAGTTTCTCATATTCACAGTAGTCCTTTAAGGTTAAATTAGTTTTTCCATTTTTGCAGAGAAAAAAAAATTAGGTTTCATAAAATTTTAAAATCAGCTCTAGTACAAAGAGTTAACAAATGACAACAGGAGTAAAATTTAAGTTCAGGCACTATGCTCTTTCTAGTATTCCAAAGTGAATTATGGTCAACCCCATTACTTCATCTGCAGTTGATTTTTTTCCTCAGCAGCTACTCTCCTTCAAAAGCTATTTTAACAGTGTTCACCACTTGACCGCATCAAAATTATAAATCACTCCAGATTTGTGGTCATGGATCTTGCTGTGACGTTCCAGGGGCATCACAAACATATCTTGAGAAACAGCCTGGCTCACATATTGCAGTATGCAGCTACGATGAGAACGTGACCCAAGCCTGTGAACTTGTTCTTGCCACAGGATTCCTGAGCTTCTGTGGCACACAGGATACTTTTCAGCAAGGATCTTTCATTAAGTTGTACTTATTGACGAAAAGTGCTAACAGTAATGTAGCTCAAGTTTTCACAGTTTCACTAAGAGTTCCAGCAGCTTTCTATCCCCAGATTTGCATTGATAAGCCGAAATTTTTAAGTATGTTGCTGGTGCATCTTTACAAAGAAAATATTCGCCCAGTGAATATTCCCCCAGTTGGTTTATTGTTGTAGGCAGGCAGGCCTTTGGTTAGAGAAAACTTTAGATAAAAAGAAAGTATAAGTCAAGCGACAGTCCTAGAGCGAACACAACTAGTTTCAATTACATAGTCATGTCTTCAAACTCATTCTCTTCACCACGAATGAATCAAGTCCTTCCTGTCACTGTTAAATGTATGTGATTTAAATTCATCTTGGTTTATGTGTGCTTTATGGAAACAATAAAGAAAAACTTTCAGCCTATCCAACAAGCCATAGTAGACAGGACAAAATAAATTTTAGAAATTTCATTTGGTCCTGATCAAATGTAATGACTATTGTAGCACAAAATAGCCAATACCAAAGGACCTCAAATTCTGAAAACCCATTAATAATCTTGCAGTTAAGGACTGTTTTGTATAGGGAAGACACAGAGCAGGATTTCGTACTTTGCATATGCTTGAAATGATGGGAATTAGTGAGCTCATCCATGACAATACACACACACTGATCCAACTGCTCAAGGCTCCAGAGGAAGAGGTGAGCAGTGCTGGAGCAGGTGTGAGGGCACAACAGCGAGGTCACGATGGCAGGAAGTGGGAGTGGCCATTGACTGGGAAACGCAAGTGATTCCGCAAATTCAACATGCCTGGGAGGTCTCTTCTATTTCTGTGTATTTTTGTCTTTGTTTTGTTTTGTTTTGTGATGCTGGGAATGGAACCCAGAAGTGTTGTACCATTGAGATACATTCCCATCCCTTTTATAATTATGATTGTATTTTTATTTCCAGACAAGATCTTACTAAACTGCCCAAACTTGAGATCCTCTTGTTTTAGCCTCCCAAGCAGGTAGGATTGCTGGAGTGCACCACTGTAACCTACGAACCAAAATATTTTTGAACATTGTATGAAAAGTTTTAGGGTTTTTAAAAAATAATGAACAGGAACAAATTCCTATCCTTAAAAATCTTAAGAAAACCACAAACCAACAAGCTGCACTGAAAGAAGGATTTATGTAAAATGTTTTCCCTGTGATTTTGGTTTCCTATAATTCCAAAGCATTGATCAGAGAACAGGCTTACTACACTTACTACAAAAACATGAAGAGAAACAAATGAGTATTGTCCTTTTCCATTAAAAATAAATTCCAGTTTATGAGTTGACATTCCTCATTGCAACAAATCTAAGACAAGGTGGATTTCTTTACTTTCTTTTTATTTGGGTTTTGATTCACGTGAAAATCTGTGGTATGGCTCTCAGTGGTGGGAGAGCCTGTTCTCTACCAGAATACAGCATTTACAGCTGTCCTAACGTGGGTGGGCACTGGTGAGGAGCGTCAATTTCATATTTTACTTGACAGTTGTTGACAGATTTGGCACTGAGTTTCAAAGAATTAAAGAAAAAGTCCAGGAAAGGCTTCATGTGTCTGTAATCTCAGCACTGGGGAGGCTGAAAACAGGAGGATCACCATGAGTCAGAGCTGCATAGTGAGACCCTGTACCAAATACATAAATGGAAAAAAAATAAAATTAAAAAAAAATTTAAAAGAATTGAAGAAAAAACGCAGGTATTCAGGAATTTATAATAAGCTGCTTAATCATGCCGTGAAACAACACAGTGTCTCCTTCGGGACCTCACTGTCCCGCTGCCGTCTTCCTGTCCTCTCTCCACTTGCCATTGCCTCTGTGCTTGTAAACGCTGGCTTGTTACTAGTTTTTAATGAAAGCAGCATGTTTATCAGATTTAATCGCATACTCAGTTGTGTGCTCCCCAAGGTTAGGCTATTTTTTCCTCAGACAGCTTCAGCTGGCAGTCTGGGCAAATTACCTCACACAATAACGACACCAAGACAGCAAACTCTATGGCAAGCAGCGAATGCTGCACCTCAGCAATCCCGTCAGCCAGATAAGAGGGGCCAATCAAGGAAAAAGAAAAAGAATACAATGAAAAGCTCTCTAAAATGCTTGACAATAAATCACTCCCATGTAGGGGACTTCTGAGGTTTCTCAGATTCTAAATGCTTGGTTGAGAGCAATAGCCATCCGCTGTCACCTGCAACCTGCCATTTGGCACAGCATCAGACTACCCAGGAACAGAGAGGTACATTAGCGTGGTTAACTCTGTTAGCCCCCAATTTAGATGTCAAAGAGAGAGGAATGGAAAGACACAAAATGAATGATCAACAATGAAGAACATGATGAAAATTACCCATTAAAATCATCTACCACTTTTCTTTTTTTCAATCACATGATAATTTTTTATGGAATGTTTTCCTTATTTTATTAATAATTTTATTGAGAAACAAATAGCAATGAGACAGTTTCAAAACCGATTACTAGCACATTTTCAATAATTAATATGTTGCATATTGTTGTCTTAGTGGTTATTCATTGCACAAGATGCAGACATGATAGCCTGTTCACAAACACTACTAGAACAAATCTCTCTATTCATTGAATTAAGAAAATGCAGCTGTATATCTATCCTGACTATTTTGAGTATACAGATACAATGGTCATTCATTTGTATCCCCTTTTTTGGTTAGTTTTGTCAGAGAAGGGCGTTCCATTGTCATTTAAGTATTGTAGGTACGTGAATTCAGCAAAATATTCCAATATAGTCCAGTAGTCCATAACAGTTGAGGGTTTTCCATAAGATTGGCAATGTCTGAAGTGGTTGACTTGAGCCTTTTATATCTCAGCATATTAATATGACTTTACTTTTTATACTTCGTTTTTATACTTTTCTGCTGGATCATTAAGACCAAGATACCAAGATAAAGCAAGACCTATATAACAAGAAGTGTAACTTTTGTATCTGATAAGGTCAGTCAAATCCCCTCAGGATTTATCCTGAAATCCTGTACCACAGTTAGTAGATCCTTTGTCAGTGTAAGCTACATTGCTTGATCAATTTGCTTTCTGTGAAAGCCTGAGAGAATGCTTTCTCTCCATGTGACTCTCCTTAGGCACACTCTACACCACTGATCACTTTCCTCTTGGCCCCATAATCTCTTTGATCAGAAAATTTGGGACACAACTGAGTTACAGGATGTTACAGTACAGGTTCTCCTATGTTCTAGTCCTCACTGACCTGGAAAGGCTAGGGCCAAAATGTTGGCTGTCCTTGTAGCCCTTCTTTTTCACTAATTTTTGGTCTGCAAACTTAGGTTGTTAACCCTCCAGAAGAGAGGCTTACTATTATTACCCTGGGGAGATAGCTCAACAGAATAAGCGCTCACCTACCATTTTTCTTATATCAACCAAATTGTTAGTAAACGAAGTCATACAGTTTCCTTAAATCGTCTAGATGTCATTTAAGAAAAAAATGAAATGGCTGTAATGTAATTTCTACT
>NW_004524578.1:32325563-32328713 GCF_000260255.1 Octodon degus
TTAAAACATCATACCACAGCGATATAGGTACACCTCTTTTGACAGCAATGCAATTTGTGATAGCTAAATCCTGGAAATCACCCAAATGCCCATCTACCAAGGAATTCATTTTTAAAAAGTGGTATTTTTACACAATGAAGTACTACTCAGCTATAAAGAAGGATAAACTTGAGGCTTTTCTAGGCAAATGGGTGCACTTGAGCCCACTCTCTTAAGCAAAATAAACCAGACACACGTGTGCAAACATCACATTGTCTGACTGGTATGCGAAGCTGAAAGAATGAACAAGACCCAATTCCAGGCTTCAATCAAGTGGTGACATCCCTGGCTCAAGGAATTTGTTAGGAATTTGGAAAATTTTCACTGATTCAAATGAGGGAGCATAGCTGAACTTTCTTTACCACTAACACTTCAACTTTGCATTTCATACTAGGAACCCTGCATACATATATATATGCATACATACAAATGCCAGGATGTGTTATGTGTCATCTTTTGGAGTGTGTGTGGCATAGATCCCAGGATAGATTCCAAAGATCAAAATGGAAAGAGGTTCAAGTTCCCTTGCTAGCGTTTCCATATAACTCGTGCACATGCTTGCTGAAGACTCATCTCTAAATTACTCCTATTACCTGCTGCAATGTAAATACCACGCTGGGCTGGGGTTGATTCCTCCAGGACCACAAAGCAATATGTAAGTAGACTCTATAGTAATAGTTGTTACACTGCTTTGTTTTCAGTAATAACAAGGAAAAATGTCTAGATGAAACTTCTAAGTTTTATTAGAGCTGGGCATGGGGGCACACGCCTGAATCCCAGCACTCAGAGGCTGAGGCAGGAGGATTGTTGGGAGTTCAAGACCAGTCTAGGCCCCAAAGTGAGCTCAAGGCCAGGCTGAGCTGCATAAGGAGACCCTGTCTCAAAAAGACAAGCCTGCAGTTGGTCAAATCCATGGATGCACAAACCCCAGATGCCAATAGCTGGCTGCATATGTGTGATATAGAGATGCATACAAATACAGACATAAACACACATGTATTCCCTTTCCATGTTTCAAATATATATTCTTACAAGTTAAAGGAAAATGTCAGCCTAATGTTTTGAATCTTGTATTTATGGTCAGTAACATCCAATTGATGGGATTGCTGTAAAGCTCAAGTAGTAGAACACACATTGTACCTCACACACTGTTATGGTTGGTGTCTAGTTGTCTCCCCCAAAGCTTCATACAGTCATGGGGTGGCTTCTAGAGGTTACGATTAATTCATGATCCAGTGCTGGGATTATGGGTGGGAGTGCTACACCCACCCTGGGGAAACTAGGCTGAGTGCAATACACAGAAGGGAGAGGCTTGCTTAGCGCTGCTCCTCCGCTACTGCGGCTCCCTTTTTGCTCTTGCTGTTTTGCTGTCTTCTGTCACCATGAATTACTACCCTCTGCCATGTTCCACTGCGCCTTGGAGCCAGCCAAGTATGGACTGAAACCTCCACAAACTGTGAGCTAAATAAACCTTTCCTTCCTTACTTTTGGGTGTCAGTATTTCGTCCCAGCAATGAATGAAAAGTAACCAAGACACACTTACCAAAGCAGACATTTGTTTATGGCTCCTCTTTCCTATATTCAAACAGCATAGAGATGCACATAAGATGTCTCACACTGTATTTTCCTGAAAAATGTCAGGAAAAGGAGAGAGCGACCGCCAACTATGTTAAATGAAGGTAGCTCGTCATGAATTCTTGTGATAAGAAGCTGCAGAAATGGCTGGGTCCAGAGACTGAATGAGATTTAGTCTAGTAGGCCGCCCTCATACCTCTTCCCTCTGCCCCTCCTCCATCCTTTTTCCTTCCCTCTGTTTCCTCCCTCCACTCTGGCTAGATCCTCAGAGAACTTCTCCCCAGGAGTGGCAAGCACACCCTTCAGCAGTTCTAAAATTAAACTTTATCAGCAATAAAATACCAAGATAGATCACATCTTTCCAACTGGTCAAGAATCTCGCAAAGGGCTGGCATACTAAAACCATTAAAACTCTGAGAATCACTAGAAAATTATAGTCAAACACTCTGTCAAAGGGCATAGTACATTTAGGATACTACGGAATTCTGGTAAATTTAAAAAAGAGAAAGGAAATAAGCTGACATATGTCCCATAAAGCAAATAAATCTGACCAAGAATATGAGGAAAGTTCTGCATTGGGTCATAAAATAAAACCTAGAAAAATTAAGCTTTAAGGCTACACACAGCAAGCCTCTGTGTAGATGAGTGAATAGGAACAATAACATCTCCTCTGTGGCATTTCAGCCCCTGGGGACCACGGCCGGGCAAGTTGGTGGGATTTTCAGCCTTCTAGGTGTGTGACGTCCTTCAGACAGGCACTGCCCTGCTCTAGAGTCGAGGCCCACTGAAATGGCATAGGCTGGATCTCAGCATCTTGAAGAAGCGCTACCTAAACAAGCACATGGAGCTGCTCAGACTGGGAAGCCCCAGAAGTGGCTGCCCCAGGAGGAGCCGGCAGGACTGTGCTCAGGAAATCGTGTTCCGAGCTACGGCCTGGTGCAGAGCAGCCACGTACCCCTTGCACACAGCTGCTTCTATTTCTGACTCAGCTGACAGGAAGATGTGGGGATCAGAAGTTCTAAGCACAGACTCAGAGCAGAGGCTGGGCTGGGGTCCACCTTTAGCTATGCGACTTTACCCCTTCTAGATTAAGGGTGGCAAGAATACCCATCTTCACAGGTGTGCTGTGAGAAATATTCAAATGACGTTGGTAGCACATAAAACATAGTAGCCACCAACTGTGAGCGCCTACTGACTGATAGCTGCTAATGTTGCTGTACAGTACATCTAGGATGCTTGGAAGCAGTTCTCTACATTCATTCCACCGTCATCCAATCAATATCGAAAATCTTTTTTAGAGCTGAAAAATTAAGGTCTATAGCTTAGGGAGGCTAAGGCTGAAAGATTGCAAGTTCAACTTTGGCTGGGGCAAGGTACTGTGGCCTCATCTAAAAAAATAAAACTAAATAAATAAATTAGGACCAGCAAGATAGGTCAGCGGACTAAGCACCTGCTTAGGCAAGCGCAGGGGCCAGGGTTCGATTCCAGGCACCAAGGGCATTCCAGCCCCACCCCTAGGCCTGCTGAGCTGGCCAC
>NW_004524578.1:32329043-32331194 GCF_000260255.1 Octodon degus
GTGAACAACTCCATAAAATGTCTTTGAAAGTACTTTCCCAGGGCCAGCCAAATAGCTCGGCAGATTAAAGTGCCTGGAAGCAGGCGCAGGGACCAGGGGTTTGATCCCAGGGCCTTCCATGCCAGCTCTGAGACAGCAACTGAGACTAGGCGTGGCACTGCATGCCTGTAATCCCAGTTCTTGGCAGGCTGTAAACAGGCGGATCACGATGAGTCTGATCTAGTAGTGAGACCCTGAGCACCCTGTAGACCCTTCTCTAAAGTACAAAAGAAAGAAAGGAAAGAAAGAAAGAAAGAAAGAAAGAAAGAAAGAAAGAAAGAAAGAAACTTTCCCAAGGATGACAATAAATGAGTCATCTGAAAGACAACTGGTTCAAATGATTTCCCAGGCGCTGCTGAGCAACTACACAGCTTCAGAAGAACCAATTCTAGAAATCATCACAGTGTATTTTCCTTCAAAATTAATTCACATAAATCTAACTAGACATAAATCCTCAGAATGCAAACCTGCTAAAATCAGTGCTGACAATGATCGTGGTCAAGGTTACACAACTTTTGCTGCTATAATACACAGAAAGCACTAGCACATAAAACAGTCCCTACAGGTTGGGTGCGGGGATAATCCCAGCACTCGGGAGGCTGAGCCAAGAAGATTGCTGTAAGTTTGAAGACAGTGTGGGCTACAAAGTGAGTATAAGACCAGCCCAAGCTGAATAGCAAGACCCAGTCTCAAAAAGACAAGAAAATAAAATAAAAAAGCAGTCCTGAGTTTTTGAAATGTTTCCGTTGAAGGTTGGCATGCACACAGGTGTGCAGGGCACCGAGGAAACACAGAGGAAGAAATTACAGTAACGCAGGCTGGGGATGGAGCTCAGTGGCAAAGTACAAGTTTAACGCGCTTGACAGTCCAGGCCTAGGCTCATGCCCCAGCCCAGAACAAAAGTGAGAAAAGCGAGGGAAGAGAGGAGGAAAGGAGACAAGCGAACGGGAAAAGGTGAGAATGGTGAAAAGAAGGAACTGCTGTGATAAGTTGAAGGCCACGAACTCGAAGAACTGCTTGCTACCACCAGGAGTGAAGGGGGAGGCCCCTGGGAGCCCCAGAACTGAGAGATCAGCCGAGCAATTTCTGGTAATCTATTATGGTGCGATGGCTTGAACATCACCTCTAAAACTCAAATGGAAGGTCAGTAGCCGCTGTGTCACCCCGTAATGTGGAACCTTTATGAGGATTCCACTCCCGGGCAAGACTGTGCCACCGCCCCCTCCAGGTGTGTCCCTGGAGGCCAGAGCTGTAAGGCTGCCATCTCTGATTCTAACCCCCAATCACTACACTTCCCAGGCCATGCAAAATGAATTTATTTTCTTTATACATTACCAAACCTGTCATATTTTGTTAAAGAAGTACAGAAGCAACTAAGATTTCTAATAACCCTTGGAAACTGATACAGCTGGAGATATGGCACAATGGAATAACAATTAAAATTCTAGGCCAAAGACTTTACTTAATGTGATCTGTGGCAAAGGCCAGTTCTACTGCTAAGAGTGGCATTGGTCTTACCTGTTAAATAACGGCATCATTTTCCCTGACAATTTAAAGGAATATATGAAAATTAAGTCAAATCTTTCTAAACTATATTGAGTGCTCCAAAGAATGTTCAGCTGACCTCGAGGCTCTAGGGAAAGATCTTCATGGTAACATCGGTTTGGAAATACTATAGCTGTAACTTCTCCATACAAGACTCAAAACACATATGAAAGGCAAAAAGAACATTTGTAACTTAAAACCTATTTAGTCTTGTTTTATCTAATCTTCAAATTTATTTTTTCACACAATATTTCCTTTGGAGGAATCTAGTTAACATCTTTCAGATGCCTGTATTCTTTCAGAGCACAGCTTAGAAAGCATTGTGTTATACAATTGCAAGACACTCCACCTCTTGGGGATCTACCCGTAAGAATGATCTATGTAGTAAGAAATGAGACTTTCCTTTCCACCAGCCAGATAGCTCAGAGGATTAAAGCACCTGCTTAGGCAGATGCAAGGACATCGATCTTAGGCATGCAGTGCTGGCCCCACCCCCAGGGCACGCTGAAATAGCAATGGAGACTGAGCATGGAGGTGCGCGGCTATAATCCCAGCTCTTGGGAGGCT
>NW_004524578.1:32331434-32332226 GCF_000260255.1 Octodon degus
GGACAACCCTTAGGAAACCTACACACACCGTCCATGTGTCATTGTAGCAGCAGGCTGCCTCCTATATTTCACTCTATGGCTCTGTTGAGGGAAATGGAAAGACTATATAAATGGAGTAACAGATTTTTTTTTTAAATGCCCATTTAACCTCCAAGTGCAGAACAACAAAATTTTTCTGCCTCCAGAAGGACAGCAGGAAGGAAATAATAATTTGGTGTCCTCTGTGATCGGAGCCTCGGGACAATTTCACAAACATTCTCTCATTTCATTGAACTTGTCATGATATAGATAGCTAGACAGACAGACAGACAGACAGACAGACAGACAGACAGACAGACAGATAGAGATCGATATCACTACGAGGCCAAGCTGTGTAGTGAGACCCTATATCAAATACATTTTTAAAAATTACATTATTAATTAGCACTGTATTAGCAGTGGAACCTCAAATAAGTAAATATTTAAGAGTCTAGCCCAAAATCACAGACCATGTCTGTTGTCTGTTAGAAAAACCAGAAAGTCTTAGTAGACCAATGGGTGTTATCTGTCTTAACAATTCTAAGTGGCAAGTTAATTATGCATTGCTAAAGCCATGGGTACAACACTACAGACATGTGCCCTGACCTCCTGGAGTCTGTATTCTAAAGGAAGAAGGGCTACATGCAAGGTGATGATATTATGGTAAAGAAAAATCAACAAAGGAAGTAGGATGAAAAGGGAAGTGAATGGGGCTGGTGAGATGGCTCAGTGGTCTAAAACACCTACTTAGAACAAGCTTAGCAAAGCACAGTG
>NW_004524578.1:32334086-32334970 GCF_000260255.1 Octodon degus
TAACATTTTATGTCATTTTGTTTTGTTTTGAGACAGGGTCTCAATGTATAATCCAGACTGACCTTAGACTCTCTTATGTAGACTAGGCTCACCTCAGACTCACAGTGATCCTTCTGCCTCAAGTGTTGACGTTATAGGCATGCACAACCCTACCTGGAATATGTCATGTTTTGTTTGAAAAGCATAATCAGTTGAGTGCTGTGACCCTGGACCCACGTTAGTCACTTCAGAGCTGATCTTCTCGCTGGCCCTCTGCAGTCACTCTTCACCCTGCACTCTGCCCCTCACTCTATGTCCAGGCACACTGACAACTGTGGGTGCATCAAGTGGATGCCCTGCCCATACCACTGTATCTTTCCACAGGCTGCTCATCCCCTCTCCACTCACCCCTCCCAAGCCAAGCAGAGTAGAGAGTGGGGTGCAGGGGTGTGCCGCCCTCTGTTACCCAAGCCAAGGTCGTAGTTCTAGCTCTGTTCCAACTTTCACTCCCACTTCTTCATACTTTTGTACTGCCACTTCCTTCAACTCTGCTCAAATCACCCCTTTCTCAAGGATGCAGTGTGGAGTGTAGCACCTTGGCCCTCCTGCCTACTCTGGCTCAGGCATCAGCCCCATTTTACAAATAAGAGAAATGGAGCAGTCAAGATTTAAAAGCAAGGGGCCAGCCAGATAGCTCAGTGGACTAAAGCACCTACTTAGGCAGGCACAGGGACCTGAACCAGTCCCACCTCCAGGGAACACTGAGATGGTTATTGAGACTGGGCATGGTGGTGCATGCTTGTAATCCCAGCTCTTGGGAGGCTGAAAACAGGAGAATCACTATGAGTCCGATCTATGCAGTGATGCCCTGTAGACCCTGTACTAAACACATTAAAAAAAAAAAA
>NW_004524578.1:32335625-32348919 GCF_000260255.1 Octodon degus
ACAGAGATAGAATAACAGAGAGAACTAAAGGTTAATGATTAGATATCGATCCTTCAAAATTCAATATGCTTTGGAAATAAATTTTTAGTAAAATGGCTACTTGCTAAAGGTAGTGGTTGACAGTCCTTTTCTAGTTCATGAAAAGGGTTTACTCCTCGGGTCCACATGAAGCCTCTGAAGAGCTTTGTCCACACTCACAGTCATCATTTGTCCACGCTGCAGTAAAGCTTCAACTCTTAATTTCTCTTTTCATTGCTCAACAGTCAAGGACCCACAGCTCAAAGAAAAGAACACCAGGTTCTTCGCAAGCCTACTTACCAGCTTCCCACTCAGATGTGGATATAGTTCTTCCTGGAGATAAACTTCAGGCAATGCAAAATAATCAGCCCAGATCCTTGTGGGTTCAAGACTTTAAGACCCTCATCATGCCTTCCGTGTGACTTATCAGGGTCACACTAAGAAGTTTTATTTACTACAGAGCAGTCCTGAGAGTTCCACACCACACCACCAGGACAAACTCACACAGGACCACCATGCAGGGAAAGTAATAGGGGAGAAAAACAGATTTTGTGCTTGGTTCCTTGTGTTACTTAATCTTTTTTGCTCACTCATGAATCTTTCTACTCACTCAAAATCATTTCGAGTCACCCAGCCAAGTTCCTCCAAAGTAGCTGCTCTATATAGAAATTCTACATGTGTAGTTGAGAGACTGAACATTCATGAGAACATTCCGCTATCTACTCAGTTAGGGGTGCAGTTGCTAAAGAGAAAGTTTGATCCATTCTTCCGCACCGGCCAATGTGGAAGTCACCGGTGCACGTGTTTCACTCTTACACGGGAAAAGCTGCCAGGAACAAGCACAGGGAGTTCCAGCTCTCCTTTCAAAGACCCCCAGGAGTACCACTCTAGCTAGTAATCATGGCCCGAAAGGCCAAGATCATAGTGTTAATAAAGTCTAAACCGTGCCTATAGTTCAGGGATGTAAGAAGAACTATACATGGTTAGTTCTATGAACTATGGTTACTTCGCACCATCTATGGTTTCAGATGTTGTGAACATGGCATACACAGAATAAAGTTTGTAGGGCTCTTTATTCCTTGTCTGGTTTTAAAGAAAAGAGGGCAATGCCTTTGTGAGCATCTGCGTGGGGATTCCATTTCAAAAGCTTGGAAGGGAAGTAAATAAACCAGACCTCAAGGCACACGGAGGCCGAGGTCTCACCGAGAGGCACGTAGAAGACGGAACCCGGAGGCGGGGTGTGGCCCTCACCGCCCGCTGGAGTTCAGCGGGAAGAGGAAGCGGCCCAGGTGCTGCGGCTTCTGACTGCGGGGAACACGGTTTCAGACTGTGAAATTCTCAATCTAAAATTGGCTCCCATTTTTATGGTCACTTTTATCTCAAGGTGGGGATTTCAAAGAATTTTTCTCAACCCACAGGATTTTTTATCATTGCCTAAAGAGCTGCCAGAGAAGCCAGGTAGGCAGTCTCCAAGACCCCACTCTGGTTTTATCTCAGTGTATTTGTCTAAAATATTTACTAATGAGGCTGAAATATTTCCTTCATAAAAATGGCTGTTGCCTGAAAGTAAAAAAACAAACTGAACAACAAGAAATCACCCATTCACCTTACTGAGTCAAGGTGACCCCTTGGCATTATAGCTGTTGTCCCAGGCCAGGGTAAACAGGAAGGCACATGCCTGCAGTGCCCGTGGCTGGGGAGGCTGAGGCAGGAACAGCCTCGTAAGTCAGAGGCCAGCATGGACAATTCAGTGAGGTGCAGAAATGAAAAGAAAGTGTTGTGAGGGTTCCTGCCCTTACCTCATGCAAAGGCAGTCAGGAGCAGAATACCGCGGTTTGATCCCCAGCTCCACCTGCCTTACCAGACCTGCGCTTCAAGCAGTCTGAGCCACCAAAAAAAAAAAAAAAAGGCAGGGGTTGGGGTGAGACAGCTTTGGATGGAGAACGGTACACTGCGAGTCCTCCCTTCCACCCCACGGGAAGGTTGAGGGTGATACTTGGCTCTTACTTCAAAAGCCAGTGAGAAAGATTTTGACAAAAACCACTATGACAACCTGCTTTTGCTGGCTGGGATGCAAGAAGTCCCTGTGACACACGGCAAAGTGAGAGAACTCCCAGGCAGTGGGAGCAGAGACTGCCCCAAGAAGCAGCTTCATTCCTGCACCTGCAGGTCAGCGTCTGCGATGGCTGAGGGCGGGTGACAGTGCCAGCGAGGAATGCAGAGTCCTGGGGCAACTGCAAGGTGGTTTTATGTCTCTATGGATCAGTTTAAAAGTAAATTCAATTTCAAAGCAAAAAAAGAGAAAAACACTTCTGCCAGAAGACAGGAGACCCATCTGGACAGTCAGAAGCTCAAGGTGACCAGAACAGAGCAGAACCCCAGACAGCCCCATGCAGTGAGGAGCAAGCAGGCCTGAAGTCCTAGCACAATGTCTGAGACTCTGAGAGCAGGGCGCCACTACGTGCATGGCTCTGAGCAGGGCTTTCCCTCCCTCTTCCCTCTTCCTTCCTTTTCCCTTTCCCAGCCTGAGTGGAAAACTACAGAGGGGCAAGAAAGGTGGGCAAGGAAGCAAGCGACCCACTCACTCAGCCTACTCCCCACATGCGCATGTGCAGCGCTAACGCCGGCCTGGGGAAGCCAAGTCTCATTCCTGAGTGCTCACACTGTGGACGTTCATCCTAATTTCTGAAAACTTTACTTTGTAATTTGAGTGCTTTGGGATTTCTTTTCATAATCTAAGAAGAACCTGAAGTGTAACAACAGGTAGAGGCTTCTTCCAAAGAAAAAAGAAAAAATAATAATCCAAACAAACAAGCTCTCTTCTGGTAAACTAATCCTGAAAGTAGCATTGGAGAAAAATACCTTTTTTTCCCACTTCATTGGAGGCTCGTTAACTAGGTTTATTGGGGCCAGGGAGATAGCTCAGTGGTATAAGCACCTGCCTGGCAAATGCAAGGTCTTGAGTTTGATTTTTGGTAAATAAATAGATACATAAATGTTTATTTATTGAAGCTATTAAAAATGCTTGAAAGATAGCTCCTTGATTCTCTGCCCCATCACACTGTTACAAGCAGTCTTGTCCCTAGTTTAAAAGAGAAATCTGCTGGATATGGTGGCATATACTATAATCCCAGCATTCAGGAGGTTGAGGCAGAAGGATTGTTGAGAGTTTGAGACCAGCTTGGGCTACAAAGTGAACTCAAGGCCAGCCTGAACTTCATACTGAGATCCTATCTCAAAAAGAAAAAAGAAAAGAAAAATCCCCCACACTGCCTAAGAAGACAATGGTGGTTGAACAGGATCAGCAGGAGGCTCTGTTGTTGATTTCTTAGCTGTGTCTTTTCATGTTTCATTTCAGAAGATTCTTGCAGGTGATATTTAGTCTGAAAATCAACTGCCGCTTGCCAGCATTCTACAGATGGCCACCCTAGGTATCCTTAATACACACGCGCATGTGTGTGCACATAACACATTCATTCATTTACCCAAAGGTAAAAGTATCACTCTGACAAATAGGAAAGAAAAAAATACAAATTTCTTAGGAGAAAAAAAGATATACGTTCATAGGCTGAGAACTACGGACATCATGTAGTAGATGCAAGATCAATAACATCCATGTAGCAGGCCCAGCAGGAAATGGGCGGGAGCAGAGGTCGGGGATTACAGGAACACTGGGGAGTGGCTCTAATTGCTGTTAGGAAGTGCCTCTAATGAATTGTGCTATTGATAAATACTTCCAAATATTTTATCACAACTGTAAATAGTTGTCGTCTGGGGAAAAAAAAAAAAAAAACCTCCAGTTTTAGTCTCTGGCCCACAAATGGACATATGTTGTGTGTACAAGAGACACATTGCTGCATTTCTAGGAGACAGGGAGTACCCAACTTTCAGCAGTCAAGTGTAGACTGTGCACTTACGGACCTAACACAGACACAGAGGCAATGATTCCTGATGGCTCACCTCCTCACACAGGGCTCCCAGTGGCCCACCCTCCCCATCCACTCTACGTCTAATGATGGTCTAGAGGACAGATTTTGGCTCCATCCCATCCCTAGCTGGGTGATCACAGCAATGCCTCTTAAATTCTCCTACGTGTCAATTTCTTTAAACCAGAAACAATAATCCTGACCTCATAGGATTTTTGTAAAGGTTCAGTGAACTAAGGTGTGTTAAGCCTGAGAAAAGGGCACTTAGATTTTCTGCTCTGTAAGCTTAGTTGGTCACATACTCCAGCTACCGTCCTTGTCCCCACCATGGTCCCACAGTCCTGCCCACGACCAAGCATGGAGAGACCAATGCGAGACACGGACACTCCACTCCAAACTGGGTATGCTAGTGTACGCCTATCATCTTAGCACAGGGAGGCTGACGCAAGAGGACTGCTGCAAGTGCACCCAGCCTGAGCTTCGGAGTGAGTTCAAGGCCAACCTGAGCTGCACAGTGAGACCCTGTCTCAAGAAACAAACACACATGCCCCCTTAGCCTTGGGTGAGCAAGTTCTTCACATTACACTGCATCCCACGACTTCCTCCCTAATTCTCCTTCCCTCTCCACTGTTTTCTTAGACCCTCAGAGTACTCTGAACCTCCTGCCACTTTCTGTTACTCCTTCCTCTTTGATTCTCCCATTCTCCCCACCCTGAAAGCATCTTATTCACATGAGCCCATCTTGATATACTCAGACTAAAACAACTGGTACAAACAGACACCTGTGGTGTAGTAAGTGTTGAATAAAGAGGGTCCCTTAGTATTAATAAATGGACTCATAGGTAGTGTAAAGATGGAACGCTTATGGAAATTCACAGAAAGGACAAATCATTCAACCTGAGGCATGCAAGCTGGGTGTGGTGGCATGCCCTGTAATCTCAGCTATTTAGAAGGCTGAGATAGGAGGATTGCAAGTTAAGGCAGCCTAAAAATTTAGTGAAGTAGTGAAACCCTGCCTCAAAATAAAAAATATGTGTATAAATATCTGAGAATATGGTCCAGTGCAAAGGCCCTAGGTTTTGTCTTTTGCATCATAAATGAATAAACAGAGGCATGGTTGCACAGTCTCTAATCCTAGCACTTGGAGGCTGAGGCAGGAAGATTGCCATGCTTCTGAGGCCAGCCTGGGCTCCCTAGAGGCCAAGGTCAGTGTGAACAATATACCCTGTCTCAAAAAGCAAACAAAGGCATCCAGAAAGATTTTATTCATGAGGTACATGTTGGGCTAGCTGGGAATTTTTTTCTAAAGGAAGCTTTACTCAACGTTGGGGACAGGTAATGGAGCTAAGACAAAAATATGGGAAGAAACATAGAGGTTGGGGAACAGAAAGCCTTTGAGATTTGCTGGAGTGCAAGGTGCATATGCCATTGTACTTCTGCAAGTCTTAAAGAATAGGCTGGGGGGTCATCTTAGTCAATTTTTCTGTCATAAGGAATAAGCCCGGAAGCTCTAGGGTTACATTACAACACGTTTGTTTCTCACCTGTGCTGTGCAGTGATGGGTGGTGTTGGATGTGCTACTGTGACTCTCCTTCATGTGTCTTCTGCTATTTTGTCTCCAGGTCAAAAGAATGATCCTTAAATCAGGAAATATGGTTTCTCAATTAAAGGACACAAGAAACACACTACATTTCTGAAGCTTCTGCAGATGAGCTCTGTGTCACATATGCTTGTGGTCCCCTGGCCAAAAGAAGTCACTCAGTGAAGTCTGACTCTGACAGGGTACAGAATGCCTCTCCTGATGCAGGAGGAGCTAAGGCTGCACTGCTACATCTGAGGGTGGGAGCACCTCTCCTGGGAATGAGGGCTGAGGAGCCGGCAACAGAAAGTCAGTCTATCACCAGCAAGAAGTTGGCAAATACACACATTCAATAGATCTGAGGAGCTCAGACCTCCATTGGGCTTGCCTCTTGGTATGAAGATGAGGCTGGAATGTGGAAATTCAAAAAGTGTTACAGGGCACGGGTGGGGGATGATGACAGGAGCTTAACTGTACCCACTACCCCAAGGTCTACTCTCTGGCCTTCCTGTGATCTCCTGTGCAGATAAACAAGGAAAATCCTTTGGGCCTCACATTATTTCTTCTGATTAATCTAATTTAGGACTGACAAGATACCTTAGTGGACTAAGCACCTGCTTGGGCAAGCACAGGGACCAGGTTCGATCCCCGGCACCACACTCCACACCAGCCCAATCCCCGGGTTCCCTGAGCTGGCAACCGAGACCAGGTATGGTGGCGCATGACTGTACTCCCATGCTGGGGAGGCTGAAAACAGGAGGATCACTATGAGTCTGAGCGGCATAGCAAGACTCTGTTACCAAAAACATAAAAATAAATAAATAAAATCCACTAGGAACACATGAGGTCAATCAATTCACTTTCTAAGTGCCTGGATACTGTGGGAGATGGGGCCACATCTCAGCTTCATTCTCAGAAGCTATGAAGAGCATCTGGGTTCATGGTTGGAGCCCACTGCCTTCCTGTGCCCATCTCTATTGTCTCAGCATGGATGACCAAGCTCCAGGGCACTGTGCTCTCATGTCATTCCCACAATGTCCAGATCTCATCACCTGTGGCCCTATTTTGCCCCTTTTCCTTCCAATACATCTTCCTCGAAGCACTACACCCCCTATTGAAATGTGATTTCTAGTCATAGGACACAGCTACATAAATGGCTACATTTCCCTCCTAAAATTCCAAAGCACTGCAAAAAATTATGAAAGTCTCAGATATCTAAGACTTTTACCTCCAAAAAGGAATCTTGTATATCAAGTCCATTAAAAAATAATAAGTTCCCTTAAGCAAGAAAACTTACTAAGAGCAGATCTTAAGCCAGGTCACCAAGGCCTGTGTACCAGCAGGTTAGGACTCTGATCAGCTGCTCCCTAGAGAGTTATGTCCAGTGCATGACATGCTATTTCTGGTTTTCACAAGCTGCAGATTGACTATGTGACACCAGAGTATTCTACTGCAACTGTGGAAGCACTTGGGAGTTTGAGGCAGGAGGACTGCAGCTGGAGGCCAGCTTGGGATGCAGAGTGATTTCAAGGCCAGCCTGGACTACACAGTGAGCTCCTATCTAGGAAAAAGAGCAAATAAGCAACTAAAAAAGAGCTATCCTTATAAGTGCATTTGATGAGGACACTAGGTTTGTTATTGGGTGGTTTCTCTTGCAAGGCTCACCAACTCGAATTACTCCGGGCCCTTCTTCTTGCTGTGAACGAAGAATTAGATGAAATGAGATGGAAATGGTGCCAAAAGTTTCTTTGAAAAGTGAAGGGGCACCAGATGTGGTGGTGCACACCTGTAATCCCAGCACTCAGGCAGCTGAGGTGGGAAGATTGCTGCAAGTTCAAGGCCAGCCTGTGCTACTTAGTGAGTTCAAGGCTAGTGTCTTACTTTTTCTCATTGCTAAGACAAAATATCCAATACCCAAAGTTAAAGGAGGAACATTTTCCTTATCTGGTGGTTTGTAGAGGTTTCAGTCCATAATCAGCTGGCTCCAAGGCAGGGTGGCACGGCAGAAGGCAACAGTTCATAGCAGCAGATGACAGCAAAAGCAATAAGAGAGGGACACAAGACTCTTTCCATCCCCTATGTTGTGTGCAGGCTGCCTGTCCCAATACAGGGGTAGCATCCACACCCTCAATCCTAGCCAGAACTGGGCCAAACCATCAGTGGACTGATTTGCTAATGACACACCCTTAATCCCAGCATCACACACTCTAGATCCAGTCACCTCTGAAAAAGCCCACATGAGGAGTAATGGAAAAACTAGGTCTCTAGAGCAAACTTGGCCCAAAGAGGAAAGAGTAAAAACAAACACAGAAGCTCACTGTGGATCTGGAAGAGTGGGCCACACGAGGGGTCACCAACAGTGGGTCGGTGTATCTACGGCCTCCTGTCCTTCTATGTCCACAACTGGCGGAACCCAGGAGAGTTTCAGGGTGTCATTTGACACTGTCCTGAGATCTAGTAATTGACAGGTCCAGCTTATTTGCCCAGTTAGCTTTGCCGCACCTGATCTCCTGTACCATGTTCGGAGACAAAGACCAGTGCCTAAGGAATCGACCTCAGCACCTTCTCTTGCCAGGCAGGCTGCTGAGCTATATCCCCAGCGAAGTCCATTTCTGAGCTACAGCTTTTTTATGGAAACAAAAAACAATGTCATGCCAGAGAAAGAAATGACTT
This sequence comes from Octodon degus, assembly GCF_000260255.1. Taxonomy (NCBI): domain Eukaryota; kingdom Metazoa; phylum Chordata; class Mammalia; order Rodentia; family Octodontidae; genus Octodon; species Octodon degus. The sequence continues at coordinate 32,343,822 of NW_004524578.1, forward strand.
GAAACCAGTACTAACCTAGCAAACGCCACCCAAGATGCATGAAATTTAACAACATCAACGACTGCATGAACACATGACCTCCCCACCTTCTTACTAGCAGCACCAGGTCACATAATCATCGCGGAGAGACAGTGGCCTCCTCTGGCCCCACCATCCAGACTTTCTACTCTAAATAACTAGTGAGTCCAGCTAGAACAGTATACGCACGGCCTAAGGTCCAGCGTCCCTGCTCCACTTCTGAAATCAGGGAGCATCCCCTGATCAGGGCAGAAGGACCACATTACCTGGAGACCTGGCCACTGGGTGGTTGGAAAATCCACCCCCATCGCCACAGTGCCTGGGGCTCCGTGGGCCTTCTAACACCAGCTTCCTTCCTCAGGAGCCTCTTAGAGAGAGACCTATCTGCTTGGTTACTTAAGGGTGTCCATTCACAAAAATAAAGAAATACAAAATTTGAAAATTGGAAAAAGGACAAGAAAGACAGAGAAGCTGGAGCTGAGAGACAGGCCTACTTGGCAGATGACACGTTTTGTTACAAGAAAATAATGTTGTTTTTAAAATAATGTTGCTTTAAGAACAGATAGAAAACCAAGCCAAGAAACATCAACAGCAATCCCCCTCCCCAAGATACGCTGAAGCCAGGTTTAATTTTCTGTCAGGAAAGAATTCCCTCCTGAGACTTTCCTGGCTATGGTTCAGTTAAGGATAATGTTTTCCAGCCCTGCCTGAGTCTAGAGTCCCTGAAAAGCTGCAAGGAAATGAGCAGACCACGGTGCAGTTCTCACGCTGCAGCGGCAGGGGGCGCCGATATGGCAGAGATGCTGAGTGGGTTCTTTAACCAAGGCAATTTCGGAAATTAAGTCAGTGTTTTCCACATTTCATCTTTGCAACCAGGGAGTGCCTAAAGAACAGTCACAGACGCAAGGTTCCATATTCCTATCTTAATGCAAAACCTTTCTTAGATATTTAAGTAAGTTATGAGAAGCCTGCAGCGCATATAATGAAGCGTATCTCGAACTGTGTGTTCCGGCCTCAGAACCTTCTATGGAAATGGACACTTAAATAGAGGACACAAAAGAGCCCTCATGATGACTTCACCAAATGCCCCTACACTTTACTATATGACGTAGATTGGTGTTGCCAGAATTACTTATCTGTTCAGTCATTCTGCTTTCAACATGTTTGGGCCCATTTAAAAATTAAAGGGAACCAGCTAGGGAAACCAACCTCACTGCTTATCGTTAAAACTAGCCTGCGCTTCTCATGACTGATTTGTCTTTTTTTTTTTTCCCCTGAAGCCCTACATTACATCTACACCATGCAACTCCACACTACAAAATAACTGACTATTAATATTTTAATCAATTGTCACACTACCCTGCCTCTAATCACTCCTTTCCTTCCAGCATGGACAGAACTTCTGGTGCTAAAGTTCTATACCTATAGATGTCTCTCAATTGTACTTTTGTGACTCCTTATACGCATACGCTCTTCTCAAGAATGCCTTCAGGAGCAGTACACGTAGCTTCCAGGAAGAACTGGTCAAAGGCAAATGCTGGATTTCAAGGAAACTAAATCCCAGAGAAGAGGAAATAAGTAGCAGGTTGCCTGAAGCGTAGGGGACTCAGGAGAAGAAGTGCCTTTGGGGGAGAGAGCTGAAAATCAAAGCTCTCTCTGACCAGATATATGGCCCTTGGACTCTCCTAAAAGGCTCATATTTTTTGGGTCAAGGATTTCCATTATAGCATAGCACCTCAGATTTTCAGAGAGATTATGAGAAAGAGATCTGAAAAAGCAATAAATGGGCCAGAAAATAGAGAAACACTAATATGAGGCAGGAAGGAACAAAGTCAAGAGGCAAGAAAGGTGGAAAAATTGAGACAGCAGATAGAAAACCTAAGGTAGTTCAAGAATAGTTTAAGAGAGCAGGAAGATAGCTCAGTGGTGTAAACGCCTGCCTGGCACGCACAAGGTCCTGAGTTCAAGCCCAAGTACCATCCCCCCAAAAAAAGAATAGTTTAAGATTGGATTAATCTAGTCTTAAAAGAATTCTGGGATAAATAACTGTTTATATTCTACAGCACTATGAAATACTGTATACTCTTTTGCCTTAAGAACAAAAGAAGTAATATGCTAGCTACTTCCAAGTATGGCAGGCTTCTGACAATATACTTCCTGATCTACTATGCTCTCACTGGTTCCAGAAAATTCTGCTCACATTGTTCCTGGCCCAGCACTGTGTGCCAGGCAGAGCAGGCCTATATCTGCACTTGGTCTTTACACTAGGGACCCCTTGGAGTTACAGGACTGTCTACTCCTGCATGCCTTCCACGGGGACCTCTGACCAGCTTGTGTTCTCCACAGAGTACCTTAGGGACACAGTGAATGGAGTGTTATCTGTCAGGTCTAGGGATGAATTAGTAATCACAAATTTTTGGTCTTGTTTTGTTTCATTTTGGTACTAGGACTAGAACCTAAGACCTTGTTCTTACAAGATATATCCTCGGCCCTGCAGGTTTATTTCAATAGTGATTTGGGAAGAAATTTGTTCTTTCATCTATTAATTTAAAAGATTTCATGTAAATATCTTATTTACCAAATAATATCTTTTTCAGGCTGGATTTGAGTTTGCTATATACCTCAGGTTAGCCTTAAATTTATGACAATCCTCTTGCCTCAGCCTCCCAAATTCTGAGATTACAGGCATGTGCCACCATACCTGGTTTCAAGAAATATTTCTAAATCATTCCTCCCATGCACACTGTATGAAGTATTCACCAATGGCTAAGAGAGCTCTCAAGAGCACTTATAGCAGCTTCCTCTTAGTTCTTTTCCGATTCTAACCCTTAATCAGTTAGTCCATCAAACGTATCTTAACCTCAGCTTTGCAAGCACAGAGAGACGGCGGAAGCCCTCGCTCAGGTAAGCACCAGCTCTCTTTCCCCTCTTAGGGTTACTCTTCCGGGGCCTTGAGCAGAGGCAGGGAGCCAAAGGAAGAGTCACGATGGGCTACTCCCAAAGCCTGCTCCTCTTGGTCCTGCCGCTCCTGTGGCCAACACAGCCTGGCTATTCATGTTCTCCATGAGACAATCCTTCAACTTCTAGCTTTCTCTGGGAAACACAGGCATGACTGTTGCTAAACCACAATGACTTGGAAAATCTAGATCAACCTCCACTCATGAAAGTGGTCCACTACTGCACAGCGTCTCACAGCTTTGTTAGAAAGCTGATTGAATAAGTTCAACCTCCAGAACAGCATCTTCGGGAACCACAAGCATCTTCTAGGTTGGCCATTAAACTGGACAACTTCACATTGCCTCCTGAATCCTCTTTCCAGGACGGTTTTCCCAGGCTCCTGTGACATTCAGGTGACTTCACAAGTCCTTGTCCTCAGCAGGCCCAACTGAAGCATGTCACAGTTTGGGAGCAGCTCTCAGAAACCTCAGGAAGCTGCAGGAAGAGGACCAGGTGCCCTTGCTGTGCTTCCCTGTGGGGAGAGGAGGGCCTGGCCACTCACCAAATGCTTGCTTCCTCCCAGGGTCCCTTGGGCTTGTCCACTCTGTCTGGTCTCATGTACCTTGTCAAATACACGAGGGGGCCAGAGGAGCTGCCATGTCCAGCACCTCTTAGCATGAACCTTGGAGGAGAGACGATATCTGAGCTCAGGAAAGAGTGAATGACTAGGCAAGGAATTGTTTCAACTAGAGCTGATGATAGCTTCTGCAAGGGCAAAAATACCTGGGATTTGTGGTGAAAGAAGGGCCTGAGCCCCTTGAAGTGTTGACGAGAACACACAGGAAAGTGAACTGTGTTTAAGCAGCAAATGACCTTCAGTGTGGTGAGGCTTTGGACTTGCTCTACAGATGAGGTGCAAAGTCATCTGATGTTTAGGTCAAAATGATGATGCATGGAGCCAGGTGTGGTGATGACACCTGTGACACCAGCGCTTGGGAGGCTGAGGCAAGAGGATCCCTGCAAGCTCAAGACGGGGGTTACGCGGGCTGCAAGGTGAGTTAAGGCCAGCCTGAGCTGCACAGTGAGATCCTGTCTCAGAACAAAACAAACAAAAAGAATGGTATATGGATTGCCATTTTAATTAAGCCCCTGGCATCAATTTAGCATAAATAAAATTCTAGGGATTAAACCAGGTGTAGTGGTGTGTGCCTGTAATCCCAGCACTCAAAAAGCTGAAGCAGGCTGGTCACTGTGAGTTCAAGGCTAGCCTGAGCTCCAAAGTGAGCTCAAGGCCATGCTGCGCTGCATAGCAAGACCTTATCTTAAAAAACAAAAAGCAAATTAAAGTAAGAATGACTGGACAGTTCTAAGCCTACAAGTTCAGGGTATGAAGACAGAAGATACCTCGGCCGGCCAAGCTGGACAAGGAGGAAGAGCTGCCTGAGAAAAGGTGTTCAGCTAGGTGCACCTTCAGTGGAAGGTGATACAGCACACATAGCACAAGCTTTCCCAGAGGCACCGGAGCCTGGAGGTCCAAGAGAGCAATCAGGCTAAAGGTAGGAACCATCTGTGAACAGGTGAGGCCTGACGCTAGGCGAGTGCATGTGAGAATGTGCGGAAAATACGACCAATCGGGGCTGGAAGCAGGAGCGAGCACCTGTGGCCCCAGCACTACGGGAGGATGAGGCAGGAGCGCCACAAGGGCAAGCCTGGCCTAGGTAACTTAGGGACACTGTCTCAAAAAAGGGGTGGGGTGGTAGATCAGTGTTGAACACCGTTGTTCCATCCCTAGTACTGCAAAAAGATTATATATTATATATATGGAAGGAATGTAAGGATAATGCTTTTGAAGAACTGACAGAAGAGTGGTAAGAGAAAGCCTTAGAAAAAGGCAGGAATAGGGGCCAAGGATATAGCTCTGTGGCATGAGCCCCTGCCTGGGTTCAATTCCTGGAACCACCCCCTCCCCCAAAAAAGAAGCTAAAAAGCAACAGGGGGAGAGAGAGAGAGAGAGAGAGAGAGAGAGAGAGAGAGAGAGAGAGAGAGAGAGACTGACTACATTGAGGACAGCAATGTGTAATACAAAATCCATGCTTGAATGCCAGTCATCTTGGTCTTCTAAATGTGTACCATTCCTAATGTC
>NW_004524578.1:32355224-32356114 GCF_000260255.1 Octodon degus
GAGTCAGTTGTTTGTAAGCTTCCGGTGACAGGCAGGTACCTTTAAAAGGATCTCTGAGCATTGAGTTTCCCTCCTGCTCTCTTACCAGACAGGGAGTCCACTCACTTAAAAATTCTTCCACTCAATCACGTTAGTAATGCACACTCCCCTCATTAGAACAGGTTGTTGGAGACATTTATCTGTGATTTATATTGATACAGGGAGGAATCTGAAAGTCTGATCGTTTGGCTAGCAAAACAATTCATTGATTATCTGGAATGCACAGTGGCACTGTATCACAACACAGTGTACTTTTGGCTTTGCTTTGTCCTGTGGATTGAAGGGGTTTGTCCTTGGCACTTCTGCTAAGATCTTTGGAACTAGTTAGCCAAACAAGCGAAAGGAACAAGATACAAAGAATAAAAAGTCTGCGAACATTGTCGATCCCAGTCCCCTTACAAGCCTTGTGGTTTGGGCCAGTTATAGAAGTTCTGTAGGCCACAAGTGTAACTTGGGTTTGCTGCATGTGCTAAGTAACCTAATAAATGTAAAGGGAACAGGGAACATCCCCTTAATATATCCCTAAAAAGCCTTTTTGTTTTTTTGATTTCAGTCTTCCTGAGACAGGCTTTCACTATGCAGGTCAGGCTGGCCCTGAGCTCACCTTGTAAGCCAGGCTGGCCTCACATTCACAGCAGTCCTCCTGCTTCAGTCTCCTGAACACTATAGTTATAGGCATGTACCACCACACCTGACTAATGAGCCTTTTTTTGTTTTGTTTTGTTTTGGTGGAACTGGGGATTGAACTCAGGGCCTTGTGCTTGCCAGGGAAGCACTTATTCCACTGAGTCATTTCTCAGGCCCCATAAAATGTGCCTCATTGTTTTTGGTTTTTTATTTTTTGTGGTACC
>NW_004524578.1:32360288-32361575 GCF_000260255.1 Octodon degus
TGTTGTGGCTGCCCCTCACCATGTGGATTACCAGCTTTTGGGAATGGTTTATGGAAAGAGGTAGGAAAGGTTTGGAGATGTCACCCACAAGAGAAGTGCTGGAAGAGCTTCGGCTGTTATGTAGAGGAGATTCTTCTCAGAGATAGACTGATAGAAATCCTGCTTGTAAAGACCAGGCTGGGGAGGTTCCTGCTGGGAAGAAGGACTGCATCGGTTGTTGAACTCCAGATAATTTTTGTTTTGGCTTGGCAGAAAGTTTGTCTGAATTTCTCCCATGCCCAGAGACTTTGCCTGAGACTGAGATTAAACATAGAGGACTGATTAATCTTTCAAAGGAAATCTCAAAGTAGTCAAATATTGGGGCAGTGGCATAGTTGTTGTTGGGAGCTCTTAGTCAAATACATGTTGAGAATGAAGAGCAAAGAACCCAACAGAATGATTTAAAATGTTGTGAGTTTGGCCAGAAAGGAAGCGCCAAGGCGGCTGCAGACTGAGATCTCCATTGCCCAGGAGGACCAGGACAGTAAAAAAGGCATCTTGAGGGCACCACAGGAGGTGGAAGGTTCTTGCATTTTGCAGTGTCAGAATTATAAGGATGAGGAACTTTGCTTTGAGGAGAAATCTGCAGAGCCCCATCTCTGAGAATGGAAGCGGCGGCCACACTGGGTTGAAGAATGGAGGTAGCAACCCACCAGGTTTCAGGAAGACACCAGCATGGAGAGTTTGTTCCTTGGAATCAGGGTCAGAGTGCTCAGCAGTCCAGGCACTCAACCCCTACAGCCAAGAGAGAAGGAAGCCTGGCTGCTGCTCCAGCTGGCAGCAGACCTTGGCATTATCTACGTGGTGTTGGTTTTTGGCACTTGCAGAATTCAGGAGTTTTGAGGTTAAGAAGCCTTGACCTAGATTTCATAAGAAGGCCTGGGAGGCCAGGCAGTGTGCCCCTGAGAGGGCAGTGTGTGGCATTGTAAGTGAGAAGCCTAGTCAGTGGAAGCCCCAGAAAATTGGAAAAGCCAGGACTGTGGATCATCTAAGGGAAACTGCAAGGAGGGAGTAAAGCCAGCCTGGGAGAGAAGCCACAGGCACTACCATCAAGAGTGCCACAGGGGTGGATCCCATGGAGCTCACAATTTGCCACAGATTGCTTTGGCTATTCCACAAGGAACTATGGGATTTAATGTTCACCCTGCTGGATTTTGGACTTGTTTTGGCCCTAATGGTTTATATCCTCCTGTGTATACCTTTTGGAATGGCAATGTTTATCTTGTGCCTTTGGATGTTGGATGTATT
>NW_004524578.1:32361785-32376379 GCF_000260255.1 Octodon degus
AAGTCATGGGGCAGACCCAGCTCCAGGAGCACTGAGTGGCTTGAGGAGCAGGGGCCAGTGGACCAGGGCAGGGCTCAAGGGGCGGGGCCAGAGAGGCACCAACCATTAAACTGGCAGCATGCATTGCACTCTGCCTCCTGCCTGCCACCAGTCTGGCCATCTCTCTTAGGTGTGGAGTGGGTAATCCTGGACCCAGAGGCACCCCGGCCTCTCCTCCAGTCCCTGCAGAGTAGGGCAGCAGTGTCTGTGATTGAGGCTGTCTCAGGCAGAGAGGAGATGTGGAGAGAAGACAGAGGCACTGACCCTCTCTCCTGTCTTGCTATGTAATTCAGGCTGTTTTAAACTATGAAACTTCCAGTAACTGTGAGCTAAGTAAACCTTTTCTTCCCTCATTTTGAGTGTCGGGTATTTGTCCCAACAACAGAGAAGAGTAACTAAGACGCCTTGCATTTTATTGCACAAAATATTTTGAGGGTATTTGGCAAAAGCTGTCATTCTTCATGACTTTTTCCAAAAGCAGAAATTGCAAATTGACCTTTATTCTTTTCTCCCTGGAAAAGCTACCATGTAGGCAGAGATGACCTCAAAGCTGCCCTCACTCAGGCCAGAGACAAGGGTGTCATGGGTGGAGAGGGCTGGGAGAAGGTGCTGAAGGGTCTGTCCCTATGGAGACCTCCAGGTGGGACCCTCTGGCAAGTAAAAGGTGAAGCTGAATCACAGTGTGAACAGAAAAGTGATCTGTGACCCACAGGGAGTAGCTGTCCAGGGTCTGTTCCCAGGAGTTCAGCCTCGGCCATGAAAGATGGAGGAACTGGGAATAGAGTCAGGTATTCCGGGAATCAGGAAAGACAAAGGTGGAAATGGTATTTACAGGACAATGAATGGAAAAAACACACTGACAAAGATTGTTTGGGACTAATAAAATTCATAACTACCTGTCTAAGGGGCTAGGAAACTTTTTTAAACTTGTTTTTTGTTGGTTTTTTTTTTACATATTTCACTCAGAGTCTCACTACACAGACCTGGACTCCTAATGATTCTCCTGTTTTCAGCCTCCCAAGTGCTAGGATTACAGGCACATGCCACCACACCCAGTCTCAGTTGCCATCTCAGCACACCCTGGGGACAGGGCCAGCACAGCACACCAAGGATCAAACCCCAGTCCCTGCATCTGCCTAAGCAAGTGCTTTAATCTGCTGAGCTATCTGGCTGGCCTTCTTTAACTCTTGTAACATGTAAATGGAGTGAAGGACTTTGAACTCAAAAAAGGCAATATGAGAGAAGCACTTTAAAAACTATATTTGGAGAGTAGAACACAGGTAGGCAGAAGGGAGGAGAAAAGTAGGCTTTTTTGTTTTTTTCTTTATGTTGTCTTTGTAGCCCAGGCTGGTCTCCAACTCACAACTATCCTCCTGCCTCAGCCTCCTGAGTGCTGAGTTTACAGGTAAGTCCCACCATACCAAATAAAAAGTAGGATTTTATGTCAGTTGTCCCCATAGCAGATGATGGATTGAAATCAAGTGGCAAGTGACACTGCTGGAGACAGTAGAGAGGCAGTGAATGAAGAAACCATAAAGTGAGATGACTTGCTGGGGTGGGAGAAGAGACTCCTATCACTTGATTGAGTGGCTGAGAACACAGGACAGTGGTGAGGACATTCCTAGCACTCGAAAGGTCCTGGAGTTTTATCTTTCCAGTGAGGGGTAGGGCTCAATAGCTAATCTTTATCTCCTTATTTAAGAGTTTACTTGAGGGCGGGGGGCGGTGGCACATACCTGAGATCCCAGTACTAGGGAGGCTGAGACAGGAGGATCACTGTGAGCTCAAGGCAGCCTGAACTGCACAACTAGACCCTGTCTTAAAAAAATAAAAATAAAAAAGTTCTTTGAAAGAACTTTTTCCATTTGATAATATTTGCCAAAGCCTACCTTAAGCCTTAGAAATGCTTGTATTATTTCTGCTCACTTAATATTCTTTTCTCAGAGCCATCTGATCTTAATAAAACTCACTGCTCCTTAACAGCTCTGAAGAAAATTTCTGGAATGAGACACAAATATAGTTCTGTGGAACAAATGTATGTAGCAGGTATCTGAAGAAATATGTCAGATTGCATAGTCAAACACTAGACGTTAGTTACAGAAAGGGATTTCTGAGGCTACCCTTAGTATTAAGAGCTAGATTAAAAGCAATGGGAACATTAATGGCGTAAGCGTAAGATCACAGATGACCTGAAAATCAGCATTTGTGAAGCTCTGACTGGAATCAACCAGGTAACAAGGCTTGCACCCTCCTCCAAACAGAACGCAGTGAAGCAGCAGCACAGCCTTCCTGTTGATGCAAGGAGAGTGTGGCATTTGAGCCTCAGATGCCCTTCCAGTCATGATAAGAAGGGGAAGCTGCAGGGAGACAGAGGGCAGTCAGAGGCTCCCTGGAGCACAATAGGCTCTGTATGGACTCTGACCTTTATGCGGTTCTGGTGGCATCCCTCGGAGGTCTGCGTCCTCCCAAGCATCATGCCCCCATATTCCCCATCAACCCCCAAACCCCCACATGGTGCTTCTCTGAAGACCCCCTCTCAGAAGGCGTCACAGTCCATCCAGTCACCTGCCCCATGCTAGCTCACGGCGGCACAGAGCAATTCAATCAAGGCACCCAGGACAGTAAATCTGCTCTGTGTTCCTCTAGATTTCTCCCCAGCACTTCCATCTTCATGCCTCTGTCCTCTCTCAAACTACCATCATCTCCAAACCAGACCAAAAGACTAGAGGAACAAGATCCTTATTTTCTCCAAGTCTCTCATACATTTTCCCTTCTCCACTTAGAATCCAGAGGTTTCTTTTTCTTTAATGCTTCTTTACATCACTACCCTCATTAAAAGCATTCAGTGTTTTCCTATTATGTTTTTTTTTTCTTTCTGTGTTTATTTGTTGGTTGGTTGGGTGGGTGGGTGGGTGGCTTGCTTTTTGAAATAGGATCTCACCATGCTGGGATTACAGACATGCGCTACCACCCCGGCTTCTCATTGTATTTAGAATAAAGCCAGTTATTACAAAGACCATCAAGACTTGTCTGCGTGACCACCAGGCCCTCACTAAACATACCCTGCTGCATTGCCCTGCCTTGCTCCAGGGCTCAGGCTTTTCCACAGTCCTTCAAATAGATCCTTGCCTGTTTGTCCATCCATAACTACCTGCCACTTGCCCAAGTCCAGGTGAGACATACCTGTCCATTCACTTCCTCTGCAAGAACTTCCCTGGCCTTATCCAGCTATAACACATTAGCTTCCCTGATTCTTTTCTCTCTTTTAGATTCCATGCCTGTTCATAGCACAAGTGACCAACACATCGACAAACTTATGTGGATTTATATACTCATTTGCTTCATGTACTCTTTCCCCATGGGTTATAAAGACCACAAGAACAAAGCCTTTTGTCACTGTATGCCTATAGGTGCAGAACAGGGCCTGTCCCCCAGCATGAACCCAATAAACACTTGCAAATAAATGAATCCAAGCACAAAAGCCCCATTAGGCAGTAGCCAGTGCATCTTTAGCTTACTGTTAGATTCATACTGCCTGGGGCAGCAACAGCTCAAGTATTAGCTCAATGAAGAAATAAAGGAGAGATACTGTCCACTCCACTAATGCCTAATCCAGGACCTAAGTGTAGGAAACTATTTTCCTAGAGCTGTGTCTATACCTTCTGTAGTTCCACTCTGTGGTCCACGCAGGACCACACAGAATAAGTTAAAGCTGTTACCTGAAGAAAGGATATCCTGTTGCCTTCTGTGTGTTCCTGGAGCGACTTTCCAAGCATTGATGTGACTTCCAGGCCCTTCCTTATGAGGCCGGCTGTTCCCTTCCTATGCCATGGCCTTATCTTTCCCCACCTCCCGGAAATGTGCTACTCCACACTGTGACCTTAACTAAGGTCTTATTACTCCCATATCGCCACATTGAATTTTTTATTAATATTACCTAATTACAGACCTTGGCAGTCAGGCTCCAGCATTAATTTATAGTAAACTTTCAGCATACTATTAAATCCCAGGAATGTGATTAAACCAGATTGATTTTCTGAATCAAGTTAGGATTTTACACCCATCCCTGGTAAGTACCAAGATTTAACTCTAATTGTTGTTTGCCTATTTTGAGACAAGTTCTCACTACACAATTCCAGACTGAATTTAAACTTACCATGTACTCTTTCCCATCTTGCAAGATGGTGGGTGAAAAACTGAGAAGCCAGACACTAAAGAGAAGAAACCCAAAGCCAAGAAGGCTTCTTCCACTGGCACTGGTAAAAAGGGTAAGGTGAAGGTAAAAAAGTCCAAGAAGGGGCAGCTCCACTGCAGCCAAAATCCTGTCCCAGTTAGAGGAATTGGTAGATACTCCCGATCTGCTGTGTATTCCAGAAAGGCTTTGTATAAGAGAAAGTACACAGCTGCTAAGTCAAAAGGTTGAGAAGAAAAAGAAGGAGAAAGATCTTGCTATGATCAAAAACCAGTCAGTGAGGATAAGAATGGAGGTACCTGGGTGGTAGCAAAAAAATGCCTAGATACTACCCTAGTGAAGATGTGTCCCAAAAGCTCTTAAGCCATGGAAAGAAACCCTTCAGTCAGCATGTGTGGAAACTTCGAGCTAGCATCATTCACGGCACCATCTAGGTCATCCTCACCGGGCATCACAGAGGCAAGAAAGTGGTCTTGCTGAAGCAGTTGGCCAGTGGCTTGCTACTTGTGAGTGGGCCTCTTAGCCTTGATTATGTTTCCCTATGAAGAACACACCAGAAATTGGTCATTGCCACCTCTACAAAAATCGATATCAGCAAAGTGAAAACCCCTAAACACCTCCCTGATGCTTACTTCATGAAAAAGAAGATGTGCAAACCCAGATACGAGGAGGGCAAGATCTTCAACACCAAGAAAAAGAGATATCATATTTCAGAGCAGCACAAATCTAAGAGCACAAATCTAAGGACCAGAAAGTGGTAGACTCACAGATTTGAGCAAAAATCAAAGCTGTTCCTCAGCTTCAGGGCTACCTGTGATCTGTTTTTGCTCTGACAAATGGAATTTATCTTCATAAATTAGAGTTCTAAATTTCTTACTAAGAACCTATTAAATAACAAATATATTTTTAAAAAAATAAAACAAAATTAAAATAAACTTACCATGTAGCTCAGGCTGGCCTCAAAAGCATGGTGATCCTCCTGCCTCAGCTTTCTAATGCTGGGATTAGAAGTGTGTGTCACCATACCTGGAAAGGCTTAACTCTTTGTGTTTATACTTCTGAGATCTTTTTGCATTCTGGTTCTGATGTCTAATGCCCCAAAACTCCATCTTACTTTATGTCATGAGGTACGCCAAAGTAATCACTGCCTCTACATTCATTTTTCCTTTGTATTATCTTCAATTTGACTCTAATCTTCTAAGAAGTCATTTTCTCTTAGTTATCTATTATCTTCCAAACTATTCCTTGTCAATTTCCTGCGAGACCTTCTTCTACTTATTCGTTCATTTGATAAGTCACAAAATAAATGTTTAGGGCTGGGGAGATAACTGGGTGGTCTAAGCAGCTATATGGCAAGCGCAAGGACCTGGGTTCACTCCCCAGTACCACATACCATGCCAGCCACCAAAACCAGGCTTGGTGGTGCACATTTGTAATCCCAGTGCTGGGTAGGCTGAGACAGGAGGGTCACTACCAGTCGCAACTGTGTAGTGAGACCCTGTACCAAATAAATAAATGATTTTTAATAAAATAAATGTTTATTGAGCATGTTCATTGTTCCAGCCCAGGCTGGGTGCTGGAAGTACAAAGGTGAGCAAGCCATAACCTTTGCCCTCCAGCCTGTTTTCTAAAATCCCCATGGCCTGCACTTATCACAGCTCAGTCTTCCTTGCTTGAACCAAAAATGTAAACTTTGCTAAATCTTAAGCCAAAGTATCCAGCTCCATAATCTCTCATGAGCCCCAGATGCTTATTTTCAGTGGTTCACTAGACTTAACTAAATGATGTCGCAAACAAACCTCAAACTGCGCATGGCCAAGACTTAAGTTCTTATGCATCAATGCTCCCTCTACCTCTAAGACGTTTCCTGTTTTCCTGACCTAGATTAGCGGTATCATCATTTGCCCAGCTAGCTAACTGGGATTCACCCTTGATTCCTTATTATTTACCTTTGATGTAAATGTGTCACCAGGTCCCAAAGATTTATCTTACTGTCTCTCTCAAATAGCTCTTCCTGTACAGCCCTAGTGCTGTTCTTTCAATTGTTATCTTCTGTCACATGGGTTATTTTTATACTGTGCTCCACTTTCAATCCAATTCTTCCCAGACACAAAATTTCAGGACTATCAGGGCCCCTATGGAACAAAGGAAGCTTAGTCATAAAATTATCCTACACAGCAGCAAGATTTGAAAAATAAGGGAGCAAGAAGCAAAGAAAGTAATCTATGAAAATATGATAAGGCCAGGAACAATGTCTAACAAGTAAGGAAACATATCCTTACTGTTACTTTGATGCTGCTTAAGTGCTTTGTGTCTTTATTTTATTCCTTCATAGATTCCTGTTCAAGAATTACGAAGGAAATGGAAACGTTAACATATTCATGTTCACTTGGCTTATTCATTAATAAATCCAAACCCTAGTTGTCTCCATGGTCCATGCTCTTAATCATTCACTAGGCTGCCTCCTAGAAATGAAATCAAAGCTCAGAAGTTGTGCCATGCAATCGTATAGACCTGCTATGGAAGATGAACGAGTTTAACTCTTAGCTGCCAGATAGCCAGCTCAATGAGGAAAGAAGTCAGGTACAAGATTGGTTGTGTATGAAAATAAAGCCAATTGCATCTGCTCACACCAACAAAAGTATAGTTGGGGAAGACTGACAAAAGATAATTTACTCAAAAATACTAAATTCTGGAGCTGGAGATGTAGCTCAGTGCCACAGGACTGAGCTACAGAAGTATGTCAAGCACAAGGTCCTGAGTTTGATTCACTGAAAAAAACAAACAAAAAGCAGGTGTCAAGTTGTTTAGCTAGGTAGGAGCTTAATTAGAGGTAAGCAAGAGCCACAGATGCCTTTCCTCAGCAGCTCTGTCCTGCCATGTACGTATGCTGTGGTAAAAGGTAGTGCCATTCTGTGTTCTGACAAGATTTTTAGCATTTAGCAGCCACGAGGCAGAAAAACCCTGCAGTCTTTCACATCTGAGGGGGTCTCCGTGTCTTCCCCAGCACTCTGAGGACTGCCCCGCGGAAGCACACGGGGCTGAATTCCAGCAGCCAAATCAGTGAGGCTCCTAGCCTGACCAGCTTGCAGCAGTCCTGCTAGTGGCAGGATGGCCTCAGCTCTGCTCACTTGCATCCCATTCATGCGTGGCCACTGTGCCTTCACAGTTTCTGTGAAGGTAGGTTGTCCCCCATCAATGCTGAGTGACAGTCAGTGCAAGAGGGACAGTAATTGTTGTCATCTCTTTGCGAGGAGGTCTTAAACATTTTATGCATAGGTTCTGTCTGAGGAAGCCTGTAGACCACTCTGTAGAATAATGCTTTAAATAAATAAATATATGTATTTATTTCAAAGGAGCCAATTACATTGAAGAATAATTATCAAAAAATAAAGAAAAATGTGCATTGTCTTATGAGCATTGAATAAGACCTTAAGAACCATTGTATTTTTGAAGTAGTAAAGAATCAAAACTTTATTTTGAGATACCTACACTAACTATAATTCTACCTAAAAACTTGGTCATAGGGTTGATGTGCCCCAAATCAAGATTAAAAGATGTAACTATATTTTTGGTGATGAAAATTACTTTACTGCATAAGGTAATGACAGCTTAATTATTAAGCATCAGTATAGCCCCTTCCA
This sequence comes from Octodon degus, assembly GCF_000260255.1. Classification (NCBI taxonomy): domain Eukaryota; kingdom Metazoa; phylum Chordata; class Mammalia; order Rodentia; family Octodontidae; genus Octodon; species Octodon degus. The sequence continues at coordinate 32,369,661 of NW_004524578.1, forward strand.
AATCGTATGTATTCCTAATACAGGGTCAGTAGAAAAACATGGCCAGAGATTTAGGTGAATGTTTCCAGCCTAGAAGTAAAAAAGCCAGCAAAACTGTTTTAGCTTGAGTGATAGCATTCATCCATGAGCAGAATGTAGAGACTAATGTGTGCAGGATGTTTCCACAGGGCGCATAGCAAAGGCAAAGGCGGAAGAAGCTAGTTTTGCTTACTCAGCACCTCTCCCTGTGCAGTTCAGTCTGGCCTTGTGCTCACTATTGTGGACTCCAAGCTGGTCTCAAACTCACAGCAATCCTCCTGTCTCCACCTCCCCAGCCTTGGGATTACAGGAGTGTACCACCACCCAGTTTCAGGGCCGGCACAGTATGCCTTTGGTTCCTGGCCAGCACAACATGTGAGGCTAGGGTCAAACTCCAGACCTCGTGCTTGCCAGGCAAGCACTTAGACCGCTGAGCTATCTCCCCAGTCACCCACTAGAATCTTTTTTTATAAAACATTTTATTGTAATGGGCTTCTGTTTTGTTTTGTTTTGAAACAGGGTCTCACTGTGTAGCCCAGGTTGGCCTCGAACTTGTAGCAATTGTTCTATCTCAGCCCCAAGAATGCTGAGATTACAGGAATTAACCCACCAAGGCTGGTTCTAATAAGCTTTTGCCTATACTTAATCTTATCTACCTTGCTTTACAGCTGATTTTTAACTTAGCTCCAAAAATCCTTCAAGGAGACATGGATGCACCCTTTCTGTACTCTGGGCTACAGAGACCTACATCAAGGGCCCTTCAGGGGGCTGCGAGCCTGTTGGAATTCTGTGTATGGACATAAAGAAACCTGAGACCCTTTCAGCAGGCATACAAAGTTGGGAGGAAGCCAGTACCACATAGCTGTCACAAGATTCACGAAAGGGACATTGGCAAAGGGGCCATGACCTTGCCCTGCCAAGATAGCCACCGTTTTCCACGCTCGCACTGCTCCTGCTTTTGCTCTCTGGGACACACCTGTTCATCTCCAGGGCCACAGTTTTTCCTTATTCCCTGGGTGTGTTGTCCTTTCTTCAAAAATTTCAATTAACTTTCCTGGAACCAATCAACAATTCTACCTCCCAACCTTTTGTCTTCCTCTTTCGGCTTTTGCTAAAAGGTCCTGCTGTCCTCATCCCTATGGCGTGTGAGGGCTGGCTTCCAAACTTCCTCTCCCTGACTTCCCAACCACATTCCCGAAGAACTTCAGGAAGGATGAACCCAGAGTTCGTAATCAATACTGGGAATGCAAATTAGTTCAAACATTTTTCTGCTCCTAGCTTCTCCTTCCACAGTAAGCTTCATACTTGGGATCTCAAGCATCTGGTTAAAGCAATATGAAAGCCATCAACCATGTTGTCCTGAGTTTAAGTCTATTTAGAGGCATATAAGAAATTGTGAAGATGTCCACAAAACTAGAAGCAAACTACAAATACTCAGAAGGAGATTTGTCATGCAAGGAGATTTGTCACACATGCGCAAAGTGAGGAAGTCTCTATTGTCCTGAGACTCCAGCCAGGAGATGGGAATGTGTCTCCTTGTTGACACAGGACAGTCCTGGAACAAAGAACTTTGATGACATAAACATATCCTTTTCCCAGCACTTGAGTTGTGTGTGATTTAACCTTTAACTCTTGCTTGTTGATGTAGGTAAGTTGTCAAATATTTTCTACCAAACTGCTGGCGACTGTTTAAAGTGTTTTCATCACTCTTTCACTAAAGCGAAGCCAGGCTCAGGCTAACAGGGTCACTGTAATAGAGCAGTTCCCCCACCCTGTTCCTTCTCTCCTGCCGCCACTTCCTCCAGATTGAAACAGGAAAGCACCGACGACGAAGAGCAGGGATCAGCCTGGTAGTCATTGCAAGTCTGTAATTATTTAAAAGTGACACTTCCTGTTTTTTGCAAGAATAAACTTGTAGCAGGGAATAGAGACCAAGGTCCTGCGAGCAACAGTGAACAGATGATTTCAACCGTGAGGTGAACAATGAAGAAGTAAGTATTCCATTGTATGATCCAGCCCCCCCCCTTTTTTTTTTTACCCTCCTTTATTTTTTTAGATCCACAGTTGAAGCCTCATATACTTCGAGCTCAAAGCTGTTGTGAAATGACTAAACAGACACCTTTGGGCTCCTGCGGATTTAGAGAAACCCGCTCCAGGTTTTCTCAAGATAGAACCTAACCCCACTTATCAACGCCTCAAGATAAAGACTTTAAATGGGTGTGCTTCTGTTCCTTGTTTAAGCCTAAATAAAGTATGAAATTTTTGCTAGCTTTGCCTTAGCAAGACAAAGGTCTTTTTACCACCAAAAGAAAAGAAAAAAGGGAGTAAAATTTCAAGCATAATTTTATACAGCTTTTTTAAATTTAGTGCACATTCTTGGTCCCTTAGCAATAGATAATTTTTTAAGGTTTTTTTTATTAGTTATTTATTTATTTTGTGCAGAGTCTCACTGTGCAGCTTGGACTCATAGTGATCTCCTATGTCAACCTCCCCATTTCTGGGATTACAGGTCTGCACCACCAAACCCGGTCTTGGTGGCTGGCTTGGAGCCTGGGGCCTGGGGCCCTCATAGTATTTGGTAGCAGGGATCGAACCAGGTCCTTGCACTTGCCAGGCAGGTGCTTAGATCACTGAGCTATCTCCTCAGCCCAGAAATAGATAATTCTTCTCAAAGAATTGATTCTTAAGCAGTCAGAAAATAATAGAACACGCACAACATATACCTGTACTAAGCAACTTGGATAGTTGGATAAATTAGCATTTTCATGGTTCCAGTCTGCAGCTTGTACTCACAACTTGGAAAGGAAATCTCTGTTTCATTAAAGAAAAATGGTTATGCCAATGGGCGGCATTGGGGCGGGAGTGGGTGGAGGAAGGCCACTGCATGACTCACAGCAACTTGGCTTCTCTAATTCATATTTTTAAACCATGGTACTTCATATTACAACTACATGGCCAGAGTGAAAAATCTATCACCCAGCCAAATGAGGGTTTCTAAATCACACACACACACACACACACACACACACACACACACCCCAGAGCATGGTGTGCCTTTTGTGTGTTTTGGGGTGTAATTTTTGTATTTTTGTTTACTTAGTTTTTGAAACAGGCTGGCCTTGAGCTCATGGTCGTTTAGCCTCAGCCTTCTGGGGGCTGGGATTATAGACATAGGCCACTACACCCACCTGAATATAGATTTTTAAATATCCATTCCACATTTTATTCACTTATTCATTTGTTTGTTTGTTAGTTTATTTTTGCAGTACCAGGGATTGAACTCAGGACCTTGTGCTTGCCAGGCAAGCACTTATTCTACTGAGCTATCTCCCAGGGCCCCATTCCACATTTTAAACAATTATCTCAGCTGCCCTGTCTACAGATCAACTCTGAAATCTTTCCACAGCAAAGTTTCCTATAGGTGCTGTGCAGGCTGAAATCTTATTAGACCAGACATGTAAAAGAATCGTATCGGTTGTCTTACCCGAGAGGAAAAAGTGACAAAGTAGACACTTGCGATCTCAGACATCCACTTGATGTTCCTCTCTGTGCTGAATTGTTGAGCAAGTCTGGAAACTTGAAATAGCTCATGGACAAGTAAAATATGGCCCTCAGGACCATTGCCTAAAGGAGTCCTTGATATAAAAAAATCAATGTGCAGAAAGCATGTTGTAGGGATTGCTGAAGCATGACGCGCACTTGTGAAGGCGTACTAAGTTCCTACGTTGTAAGTCACAAGCTATGAAATCTTACGTGGTCCAACCTGACATAGCAGTGACTGCCCAGGGAGCTAAGTGCTCTGTGGGCTTCGGAGATTGATTTATAGTTAAACAGGAGAAGCCAAGCACCACAGGCAGGGAAAATAAATCTCTGCAGGATACCAGAGCAGTCCATTGAAAATGGCATAATTTAGTAAAAAGCTAATATTACTTGACTGAATTACCAGTTTTTAAAAAATAGAATTCACACAGAATAGTTTTGACATGGAGATAGGGTGGAGAAAAGCCAAATTTCGTTCTCTTCATAATCAAACATTCCGCTAACAATAAGCAGTGACACGTATGCCTGGTAGCATGGATGCGCATCGAGCCTGGAGCACAAGATACAGCCTTCTGGAAGTACAGCAGCAACAGAAAAATGAGGAGCAAAGTGAGAGTGCACATGGAGGAGCCAGCAGCAGAACCTGCCTGAGGGCGGTGGCAGGATCTGCACAGTCCCTGAGTGGAATGTGCTCCCTGCCGAGGGGTCCCTGCGGCAGGGACGCCTGCACTCTCCCCAGCTTCCTCTGCTGTTCTACTCCCTCCTGTCATATGGGAAATCCCTTTTTTTTTTTTTTTTTTGCCGAACTGGGGATTGACATTGGGCCCTTGCAAGTGCTTATTCTACTGAGATATCTCCTTGGCCCCCATATGGGAAATCCTGTTGGAGTCACTTCCACCATTCCCTTCTGCACTTCTTCATCCATGTTCCATGCTGTTGACAAAATCTATCATTCATTAACAATTTAAAATAATATCTAATTATTGAAATCAGTGCACATGCTAGAGAGAGAGCTCACAGGCATAAACACCTATCTGGCAAGCACAAGGTCCTGAGTTCAATCTCTATTACCAAAAAAAAGAGAAATCAATGAACAGATAACTATATCATATACCAATGGACATGTGTGTAAAATTTGATTACTACTATATGTGAAATAAAAGAAATTTGGGGTTATGTATAATGCAGTACATATGAGATGAGTAAATTCAACAATATCACATTCTTATTCTGGGTGTTATTTTGTGTATAGTAAAATTGATATAGGAAAAAATTAAGTCCCAGCTGTTCGATGTCAGATATGTCAAGATTTTGCCCCCTAAAACTGAAGAAGAAATTCCAAAGGATGTTGAAGCTTAAGAGTAGAAGAGGCTTACTCAGAGATAGCTCCTAAAAGACAGGAGGGGTCCTGAAATGGGTTGCCATGGAGGCCATTTCTCCGGTGATGTTTTATATAGAGAAATCACAAGGTAGGAACAGTGCAGGTCAGACTATAATCAACCTATAAAATCACAAGTATAGCTTCTTAGCTAATTTTGATCCAGTGGGGAAGTGGGTCATGGAGCAAGTTTATACGGAAAGAACAAAGGCATTTTGGGGAAGGGATGGATCTGGATGCTCGGACCACCCGCCTGGGTGACTGATTTTCATCTGGGCATCCTGGACCAGGTAACCAGTTACAGTACATCGCCAAGTTCTTGCTTGTCCCCTGGGGAGGTGTGTGGGCCTGGTCTTCCCTCTATCTTGAGGCCTGGCCTTTGACAGATGCCCCTCCAGTCACAGTGGTGAAGTGCTCTCATCTTCTGGACTGGCTCCTTCAAGGCCCATCCTTGTCTGACTGCTTATTAATTTCTATCTAACTGAGCTGCCTGTAATAAAATAACAAACCAGACCCAATCCCAAGAGAGACATTAGGGGAGGCACAAGAGAAGCAGCTGATTCTTCCCTTTCCCAGGCCTGCATGGCTGCTCATTTGCATCTCCTCACACCCTGGCCTCCCCTGGTCCAGCCAGCCCCTCCTCAAGCCCGGATCTCTTCACCTGCTTGTCCTTCTTGCCACGTGATGGTTTTGTGCTGTGAAAGTGTTTCATACCTTATTGACCTTCATGTTCTGCTTGTGAGCAAGTTGTACTGATAGCACAGTTCATGGCTCCCACTGGTTGCAGTAATGTTTGTTCACTTGGAGATGAAATACCCTAAACAGATGAGTGGAGCAGTTGTGTTTGTGATGTAGTGCGTGTCAGCGTGTCACAAGAGCTGAACTAGAATAAAGAGTCAATGTACTATCCTCAAGTAAAGGAATTCAATGGATTGTTCAGGCTTGGCCTCTAAAACAATAGCACCTCACCCAACAGTTGAGTTCCTTTCACATTGTGGAAACCTGGAGTTCTTTGGGGAAACCTTTTCCTAGGCATAAATAAGACATTATGAAAACAGCAGGCAATCAAGAACATGTTTATTTAAAATCAACAACAACAAAAACTTTCATCTTTTTGGGGGTGGGAGATACCAGGAATTGAACTCAGGGCCTCACGCATGCCAGGAAGGAGCTGTGCCACTGACCTAAATGCCCAGCCCCAAACTTTCATCTTTAAGTAAGAGGAAAGTAGTCTAAGAAATACTCATTAAAAAAAAAAAAAAAAAGAATTTTAAAAGAAAATACAATGTTAAGTAAAACAAATAATAACATAGAATGCTGGCAATGGTGTTATAAAACAGCATTCTTATTGCAGCAGTTATATATTGGCATATCTTTTTTGGAAGGCAATTGGCACTCTGTTGACAAAAAGTAGAACACAACTAGGCGTAATGGTGCATGCCTATAATCTCAGCACTTGGGAGGCTGAGGCAGAGGATTGCTGCAAGGTCGAGGCCAGCATGGGCTACATAGTGAGTTCAAGACCAGCCTAAATGGTGGAGTGAGACCTTGTCTCAAAAAATAATTAGAAAAAAAAATAATTAGAATATAAGTTGGCAAGTTATTCAAGAGTTTTGTACATCTCATGCAATACTACAATATATGTAAATCTAGAATGAAAAACTAAGATTTATGTACAAGGATATTATTCTTTAAGGTAGTCATCCAAAAAAGAAGATTGTCAGAAACCTACATTATATGCTTAAGGTTTGAGGCCTGTATGCTACATCATGAGTATATATAT
>NW_004524578.1:32377789-32387041 GCF_000260255.1 Octodon degus
CCAGCTGTCAGTTGTTATGGCCCGCTTTTATCAGATTGAGATAAAGATGATCTCTTCTGATTTTCTATAGAATCTTTATTATGAATGGGCAATGGAGTTTGTAAAATCGTTTTCTGCATTTGTTGAGATGATCATGTGGTTTTTGTCCTTGACTCTTTTAATTTGGTATATTGCATTTATTAATTTGTGTAGTTTGATCCATCCCTGCATCTGGGAGCTTGAATCGCTCTTCGTCATGATGTACAATCTTCTTGATTATTTGTTGCATTCTGTGTGCCAGCAATTGATGGAAGATTTTTGTGTCTATACACTTAGGGAGAATCAGGGAGATTGGCCCGCCATTCTCTTTCTTGATTGGGTCCTTCTTCTGCCTCTGGAAATGAATTTGGGAATACTTTTCCCCTCTCAGTTTCAATAAAGACTTTAGAAATAGTGGTATTAGAACTTTTTAAAATTTCTTAAAGAATTCAATGGTAAATCCATCAGCACCTAGGCTTTTATTGGTAGGTATTTTTTATTACATCTTCAATTTCGTTGACTGATATTGGTTTATTCAGATTTTTTATATTTTCTTGATTCAGCTTTGGTTGTTGTGTGTATCTAGAAATTTGTCCATTTCTATATTTTCCCTTTTTTTTTTTGAAACAGGGTCTCACTATGCAGTTCAGACTGGCCTTTAGCTCTCTGCAGCCCAGGCTAGTCTCAAGCTTGAAACAATCCTTCTGCCACAGCCTCTAGGGTGCTGGGATTGCAGGCAGGTACCACCACACACAGCCTGTGCATTTTCCATTGTGTTAAAATACAAGTTCTTGAGTTTGGTACAGATGATCTTTTGGATTTATTCAGTGTCTGTTGTGAATTCATGCTTTTCATTCCTAATTGCATGGATTTGTGTCTTTTCTTCCCTTTTTAAAATAAAGTTGGCCAAGCGTTTGTTGATTTTATTTAATTTTTCTAAGAATCAATTGTTTGATTTCTTAATTCTTTGTATTTTTTAAATCTCCATTGCATTAATTTCAGCTCTGATCATAATATTTTTTCCCTCATATGAACTTTTTGCTTGACTGATCTCTTTCTAGAAGATTGAGGTTCACGAGTAAGTTGTTTATTTGAGCTGGCTTTGTTTTCCTGATGTGCATATTCATTGCTATAAATTTCCCTAATAGGATTGTTTTTACTGTGTCCTGTGAGTTCCAGAATGTTGTTTTGGCATTATCATTTAATTATAGAAACAATCTATTTTCTTCTTTAATTTTTATCCATGACCACTGCTTGTTCGAGAGGGTTCAGTGTTTTAAGACTTTTCTATTTTGTTCCAAATTTTCCCCAATCATGTATGCTGTTTGGTTGGGTGGTTGGTTTTGAGACATGGTCTTACTAACTATTTCATGCTGGCCTTAGACTCACTATGTAGCCCTAACTGGCCTTAAACTCATGGTGAATTTCCTGTCTCAGCCTTTCATGTGCTAAAATTATAGATGTGAACCCAGCTGTTTGGTTTTTTCTTTTCATTTTAATATGAGTAACTTTTTTTTATCTAACTCTGCAATTTCCATCAACTTCATTAAGTTCGTTAGATAATCCAACAAATACCAATATTTCCTTTATCTCTTTGATATCCTTTCCTTAGATGCTGCCGCTGACTCAACCTCCCTCCTACTACTTTTGCCTTGCTGTCCACTCTGATGTGGACCCTTCTACACTTCAGTTATTTCCATATTGGTACTTAAAGGCTGATCCCTAAGGTATCATGTTGATTATCACCATGTCTCAGTTGGGAGCCCTAAAAGCAGAGCCTACAGAAAGGCTTCAGATATAAAGAATTTATAAGGGAATAATCTTTAGGAAAAACCTGAAAGGAAGTTGATTAAGTTGAGCACTGACATAGAGCCAAGAAGGGTATAGGCTCAGGTAAAGTATAACTTTGTGTTATCTACAGGGGGTTAAAACATAAGTCATGCCAAGAAATATCTTACTTCTTTTTCTTTTGTGGTATTAAGGGTCAAATCTAGGGTCCTGGACATGCTAGGCAAGCAGCAAAATACTGCGCCACACCCCCAGTGCTGGGTTGTTGCACTTTGAGGGTATGTATAGCAGGTTTTTATCCCCCTATTAAATCAATCAGCACCTACTTAGGAAGGTGGAGACAGTGTTGGCTCTGAAACATTCCCAGTTGGTAACAGTCCCAGCAAAGGGCAAATTTGCAGGGAAATCTTAAAACGTTGGGGAGAAAGGAACACCAGCTGTCAAGGGAAAGTGTCTCTGACCTGTGATGGTGACAGAAAAGAGGAGAAAGGGAAATGGGAGAAGAGAGAAATCCAAACAAATCCAGCAGTGTTTGAAAAAAGTGCACATCATAGTGATGCACTCCTTGCAACTTAGAACAAAAATTCAGGGCAAGGCAGCTGCAACATCCTGATAGCACAGAGTCCTACATGCAGCTTGAATTTGTATGAAAGTATATAAAAGTTTTTAACATGAGATTACATTCATGCTCAGATGAACCCTTCTTTTGGCACTGAGCTCCCAGGAAAACTTGAACACCAGGTATACTTCATTTCCTCTAGCAAAATATTTTCCCCTATAATTAAAAGCCTTAAAAACAGCTCTTAGGTTTCCCCTAGAGATGGTTAACTTTTGGAATCTCACAAAAGAACTGAGGGGTCCCGTAGTACAAATTACCAAGACCCTCAGGGAAAAGAGGATCTGTGAACTACACTATAAAGCCTTCCACCCTTCCTAACTCTGATTTCTTGGCATTGCCAGCAGATATGATATATTTTCCAAATGTTCCTCTTCATTCAATCCCACTCCAATGAATGAGATCTAAATGATAGCGGAAGTAGCCACCTGGTAGCAAAATGACTGTGGTCTTAGCAGAATTATTCCAGTTCTTCTCTCAGCCTAGAGCTACAGATTTCAAATTTACCATGGCTTGATTAAGTCAACCTGGTTCATTCATGAATGTCAAGGGCTGGAGAGTTCTGCTTTTCAACACACGCTGACCATACTGCGCACAACCAACAAAAAGCCAATTTCTCTACCTCACCTATAGGTCAAAAAGAAGTCTCAAAGTGGACAATGAATGTAACATGAGTTAGAAATTATACCAAGGAAAGAGGGAAATGATAGAAAAGGGAAAGAAGTAGAACAAGAGAGACATTTGAAAAACGTTTTGCTCTTCTCTAAAGCAATTTGTTTCCTAACTTTTCTGTGGCTCTGGTGATAGTGCTCAGGAAACTGGGTGATGTCATTTCCTTTCCACTGGCCAGTTACATAAATGCTGGCAAGGAGCCAAGTTAAACAGCCCCCAAACAGATGGCCATGTGTGTAAATGCCAGAAAGTGAGAACAGCCATTTGCAATATTTTTTTAATACCCCACACATGGTATAATATTTATTTTACAGCCTCTCTTATGGACTTATGTGGATCGTTCTTGTCATTTTGCTAGGAAAAATTCCCAAAAGAAGCAGTTGTAAAATACAAAAAAAAAAAATTGTAAAATAAGGGAATAAACACAAGTGCGTATCTTTGGGAGGATCGAAGCAATCAGAGTGGTCCACACAATGCCCTTCAGTGATCATATATTCAAGGCAAGTAGTATCTGTGCTGTTAAAAAATGTCAACAAAGGAGATTTTACAGTAAGTTAAATAAATCTATTTGATGGTCCAAAAGAAGCTAGAAATGGAGTGCTTATGTGACTTTTACTTAAAAATAAAAAGGCCCTTTATAGATTTAGTTTCATTCCTTCAAAGCGAGTTTAAATACAGCCGAGGTTCCTTCACAGTGCTGACCTCCGCACCCCTGTTCCAAGTACATATTGATGCAATCAAGAAAAGCTTACACTTTCGTAGCTGTGAAGAATTTCAGTTATGCATAATAAAACACAGCAAGGAGTTTAAGGCTTTTCCACTTCAAAACTAGGTTTTCTTCTCATCTGCAATGACTGATAACATTTCCTTTCTTTGCTCTAATGAAAATGGTGTTCTGTTCATAACTAGTATAGCAAATACTAGATAGGTTCAGAGAAAATCAATCAATTCACCATGAACTCTATCAATTTGTTTCTTTTTAATTAAACAATGACATGGAAAATTTTTTAAATTCCATCCTCTTAAATATAAGCAACATAGATATCAGCAAAGGGAGAAAAACTAGGGTAAGACGGTCATACTTTCCTTCTTTTGAAAGAATTACTTTATTTTCCATAGAAATGTTTAAAGAATTTCTCACCCATCTGTTGTACTTCCAAAGTATATAGCTACATGTTCAAATCTCCACTTAAAAATATAGCTACAAAATGACACTGATGTATTTGGTTTATAGATATGGAATAAACAACAATTAGGGACAAAGACTCCACCAGAAATGGCTAATAAAGAGAATATCAATGTTATCATTTACTAAAACCAGTCACATTCCTGCATCCTCTTTAATTCAATATTACCTTCTTAGTCTTATCAACATTTCTACATAGATTTTTGCTATTCTAACCCTTGGATCCTAGGGAAATATTTGGCTTTCTGCTATTTCCCATGAGATTTCTATACCTCTTGGGTCAGGGAAGGACAGTTTTAGAGGCTCTGTTACCTTTAGGTAGGACTGTGTCCTCAAAAGGTTTTTGTGCTTATTTTGGACCCTGCTGCCTGAACTCCACCAAGCAGAGTAATAAGTTCCATATGCCCATTTTTTTGAAGAACACATTTTCAAAGCAGCAAATGTTTTGACGGATTGGCTCTTGGAGAGCCTAAATACTGTTATACACATCGTTTAGCATTTCACAAGGCCCCTACTGTTAGATTCTGGGAATGGGGCCAGGGTAACCTACCTACGGGTGCTCTAAGTAATATTAAAATATTGAGAATTCTTAACCGTCATACTTCACTAAGACATATTTGGAATGTGAGGTTCTCCTTGCTGCCATGGAGTTCTGTGAATGTGTATACATGCATATTTAAGTAAAAAAAAGAAAAGGACTTTAGAGTCAATAAATTAACCAAAAAAAAAAAAAAACCCTCAATGATACAGCTTTCTAAATATTTGAGCTTTTAAAACGTTCATCTAAAGTAGCTGCTGAATTTGATCATAAAAGTGTACCCAAACAAGCAAAGGAAAGCAACAGAAATAAAATAGTGGTTGTGTAGTAGGTTTTAAACTTGCTGCCTCCACAGAGAAAGAATTTTGTAGTTGCTCACTTTTGTCTTATTATTGTCTCTTATAGTTCATATGATTAAGCATGTTTTACCAAAGCGTGTCCTCAATTTGCTTAAAAGTGAAATTCTCTGGGGATACCTCTTCCTGTTCCTTACCCACTCCAAGATCTGGGATTGTGCCCCAAAATTACTATTCTTAGCAATTACCTCAGTTGTATATTAATGCCCAGGGAGTAAGTTAGAACGTCTTAGGAAACACTTCAGAAGCTGAAACTGAACATTAAATTGTTATATAGTCACCAATGTCTTTTAGTCACCAATTTTTGTATAGTCACCTATTCTTTTTATTTTTCTTCTCTTGTCTTCTGAATTACTTTCATATAATCCATCCTTTTATTAAAAACCTTATTTATATTTCTGTATGATATTTCCTATTGTTCCAATCTTTAGGTAAAGAAAATATTATATATTTTATGTAAAGAAAATATTATATACCGTGGACAGGCCCGGCACGTGGACCAGCCTCCAGAACACCCAGTGGACAGGTCTGGTGTGGGACCCTGCAGCAGAAATCCCTGCAGAGAGGCTAGAGGCAAGCCTCAGCCAGCTAAACCAGGAGCAGAACATTTAGCAAGTGGAGCACAGCGGGTTCACCTCCACGTGCTGCACCAGGAAGAAGCACAGCAGCCAGAGCCAAGCCCAGCTGGACAAGGTTGAACTTGGTAGATCCAGACCTGGTAAGCTAAGGCACACTGCTAGACCCAGATCTATGAGAACATTCTCTCTCTCTCTCTCTCTCTCTCTCTCTCTCTCTCTCTCTCAACAGGTAACAGGGGTGAACTATACTTCCTGGAAGATTACAGGTACATCAAGGGGAAATGGCCAGACAGAACTTAGGGGAACTAATTTAAATATCAATTCACAACTTACTGTCCTTTTAGCTATACAGTTGTGTTTGATCTTATTGTTTTAGACACAACCCATTAGTTACAAAAGTTTGTCAATTATTAAATTTCACTACCCATTATTAGTGTTGCTAATTGTAGTATTATAAATAGAAAACTATATCTTCCTTCACCACATGATTTCTCTTGGGTAATAATGTAAGAAGGTGTTGGATAATAACTACACCAAAGCTTTGCACCAAAGATCAGAGGTCAGTGCCAAATAGAAAACAATATCTCACACTTAATCAAAAGAAAGAAGAAATCCTTGGGACACATACAAACAAGCACCTTTGACACAGAAGAGATACTTAAAAACAGACTCTATACAGAGAGGCTCTGGTCATAGTGATACAGATAATTGCTATCAAACTTTTGCAAGAAAAATTCACAGAAATCAAAATAAAGAGTTTTCTTTGAAAGGTAATATGACAAAGAGAAGTAACAAATTGCATTCTTAGGCCGTGAGGCCACCCCAAAAGCAGGAAACACTAGCATAGAAGAAATTGGAAGTCATACACCTGAAATCTCTGAAATGATAACATCTAAAGTAAAGAAACAACTGCAGAAAGGTATAGAGGAAATCAGATCAGAAATAGCTCTCAAGTAAAAAAAGAAATGAAAACTATAATGAAAGAAGTACTAAGTGCTTCTGAACAAGACAATGATAAAAAAAAATAGAGAACAATAGAAAAATGATAGAATCCTTCACTGAGCAATATAGGAAAGAAACCGAACACATGAAGCAGATTCAAAGAGATATGCAGGAAATTTAAAACTCAACCACAACCTTTTGAATGAAAGTGAAAATAGACTTTCAGACCTTGAAGACACTATTGCCGCTAGTGAAAACTTAAGAAAAGATCTCTTAAAAACAAATAGGATGCAGAAAAAAATAATTTAACATCTGCAAGATGATACAAAGATGAACAGCATAAGACTGACAGGCATCAATGAGAAAGCAGTCAATACAAATGATATAAAAAGAATATGGGCAGAAGTAATAGCAGAAAACATCTCAAATATGGGGAAACAATCTGACATTCATATAACTGAGGCATATAGAACTCCAAATAACATCAACCCAATTAAAACCACACCCAGGTATAATAATAATTAAGATTCCAGAAATTAAGCACAAAAAAGTATACTAAAAGCTGCTACAGAAAAGAAACAGACCACATCTAAAGGAAAACCCATCAGAAGAATGGCAGAATTCCCTTTACAAACCATCAAGTCAAGAAAAGCATGGAGCAAAGTACTACAAGTCTTGCAAGAAAACAAATTCCAACTTAGACTGATATAAACTACAAGATTATCTTTTAGATGTAATGGACAAGGGAAATATTTCCATGACACAGAATAACTAAAGAATTTCATGACGAGAAAGCCAACCCTGCACAGACTACTAAAAGATATTCTAGAGAGATCAAAATGACAACAACTCCATGAATGAGAATGGAAAGGACCTACCAAATAGAGCAAACAATTAAAAACAGGAGAAATATAGGTAACCAACGGCATGAAAATAATGTGTCAAACATAAGTTAATACATCTCAATTGTAAACATCAATGTAAATGGACTCAATTCGCCAATTAAAATAAATAGACTGACAGAGTAGATTAGGAAGCAAAATCAAACAACAGGCTATATACAAGAAGCACTCTTAACTCATAAAGAAATTCACAGGCTGAATGTCTAAGGATGGAAAACAATATTACATGCCCCAGCACCTCAGAAAAAAGCAGGGGTAGCAATGCTGTTCTCAGACAGTCTCAACTTCAAACCAAGAATTATCAAATGAAATAAAGAAGGTCACTACATACTGGTTAGGGAAAAAATACAAGAGAAAGAGATAACATTCATAAATATGCATGCACCAAATATGGGAGCACCCAAATATATAAGACAAATATTTTTTAATTAATTTTATTGAGAAACAAATAGCAATAAGACACTTTCAAAACTGATTAGTAGGACAGTTTCAATAATTAATATATTGCATATTGTTGTCTTCGTAGTGGTTATTCATAGTACAAGATGCAGACATTATATCCTGTCCAAACACTATTAGTACATAACTTTCTTCTCATCGAATTAAGAGAAAGTAGCTGTATATCTATCTTAACTATTTTGTATATACAGATACAAAATGGATAAGACAAGTCTTAATGGACATGAAAAATGTGATGTCCAATACCACAATCTTAAAAAGAGACTTTAACGCCACCTTATCCCAAAAAGATAGGTCAACCAGACAAAAAATTAGCAAAGATGTGATAGAACTGAACCAGATCTTTGAACAAATGGACTTAGTGGACATATACAGAGTGTTCCATCCAACATCTGAATACACATTCTTTTCAGATGTACATGGGATGTTTTCTAAAATAGACCACATACTGGTCCATAGGTCATGCTCAAGTATATGCAATAAAACAGAAATCGTCTCATGCATATTATCTGCCCATAGTGCAATGAAACTGGAAATAAATGACAAAGGAAACCACAAAATCTCCATAAATACATGGAAATTAAATAACACCCTCCTCGCCAACCAATGGGTTACAGATGAAATTAAACAATATCTACAATCCAACGAAAACTCAAGTAAAACTCAGGATTTGTGGGATGCAATGAAAGCAGTTCTTAGGGGGGAGTTTATAACTATGAACTCACACATTAGGAAAACAGGACAGGAACAAATAAATACCTTCATGCTATACCTCAAACTTCTAGAAAAAGAAAAGTAAACCACACCCAAAGCCCAAAGATGGGAGGAACTTATAAAGATTAAAGTAGAAATTAATGCAATTGAGACAAAGAAAATAATACAAAGAATTAACGAAACAAAAAGCAGGTTCTTTGAAAGAATAAATAAAATTGATAAGCCCCTAGCTAAGCTCACCAAAGAGAAGGAAAAAACTCAAATTCAAGCAATAAGGAATGAAAAAGGCTAAATTACTACAGACACAGTGGAAATTCGGAAGATCATCAATAGCTACTTTGAAATCTTTTCACTCACAGAATGAAAAACAGAAAAAAAGGCCTCCCCCACCCCGCCCGCCGAGTAGGATTTTCTGCTGAGTTCCGGGAGCCCCCAGACCCAGTCCTAGCCCAGGTCCGGTGAGTGTGCGGAGAGTTTCCTGCT
>NW_004524578.1:32395016-32399792 GCF_000260255.1 Octodon degus
GCAATTAACCACTAAGAATATATGCAGTGTATTATTTGTTGAAACTGTCCTTCCGATTTGATTTGAAACTGTCTCATTGCTATCTCTTTGTCAATAAAACTTTGAAAAAAAAAAAAGAAAAACAGAAAAAAATGACAGATTCTTACATACATACAAATTACCAAAACTGAATCAAGATATAACAACTCTCAATAATCCAATAACAGCCAATGAAATTCAAAATGTAATAATAATAAAAAAAAAACTTACTGACAAAGAAAAATCCCAGGTCTTGATGGATTCACAGCTGAATTCTACAAGAAATTTACAGAAGATATAATCCCAATACTCCTCAAACTCTTGAATGAAATTGAAAAGGAAGTATTCCCAAAATTATTCTTGGAGGCAAATATTGTACTAATACCAAAAACAGAGAAAGATTTAACTAAAAAAAAGGAACTACAGGCCAATCCTTTTCATGAGCATAGATGCAAAAGTCCTCAGTAAAATCCTAGCAAATAGAATCCAGTGAAACATCAAGAAGATTATACACTATGACCAGGCAGGATTCATCCCAGGGATTCAAAGATGGTTCAACATACACAAATCTATAAATGTAATACACTATATCAATACAGCCAAATCCAAAAATCACATGATCATCTAAACTGATGTAGAAAAGGCTTTTTGGTTTGTTTTTGTTTTTGTTTTTGTTTTTGTTTTTCTGTATTTAGGACAAGTTCTACAGGTCTACTAGATCAGACTCCTAGTAATTCTCCTATTGTCAGTCTTCCAAGCACTGGGATTACAGGGGCGCTCCACCACACCCAATCTCTGTCACCTCAGGGTGCCCTGTGGGCAGGGCCAGCATGGCACAACAGAGGATATTGAACCCTGCATGTTGTTCTCTGCCTAAGCAGGTGCTTTAGTCCACTAAGCTATCAGGCTGGCCCAGAAAAGGCTTTCAACAAAGTCTAACACTCATTCATCATCAAAGCCCTACAAAATATTGGAAGAGAAGGCTTCTAACTCAGTCTGATAAAAGCCATGTATAACAATCCAACCACCAACATAATGATAAATGGGAAAAAACTGAAATCTTTTACTATCAAATCAGATATAAGACAAGGATTTCCTCTATCACCACTGCTATTCAACATAGTGCTGCAATTATTAGCTGGAGTCATTAACAAGAGAAAGAAATACAAGAAATAAGAATGGGTAAAGAAGAAGCAAAAAAAAAAAAAATCATTATCTGCAGATGACATGATACTCTACTTGGAAAACCCAAAACAGTCCACCAAGAAGTTGCTAGAACTAATAAACACATTCTGTAGCAAGCAGGTTACAAAGTCAGTATCCAAAAATTAATAGCATTCCTCTACACAGATAAAAAAAAGCACTGAGTGAGAAATTAGAGAAACAATACCCTTGACAATAGCACCCAAAAATTGAAATACTTAGTAATTAATTAAATGAAAGAAGTCAAAGATCTATTCAATGAAAATTACAGTGCTCTGAAAAAATGACTGAAGAGGATTTCAGGAAATGGAAAGATATTCTTTCCCCCTGAATAGGAAGAACCAACATTGTGAAAATGGCCATACTCCCAAAATTGTTACATAGATTTATAGAAATCCTTATCAAAATACCATCTGCACACCTTACATATCTAGAGAAATTATTCCTAAAATTTATTTGGAACCAGAAAAGACCTAGAATAGGAAAGGCAGTCCTGGGCAACAAAGGCAAGCCAGGAGGCATCACAATCCCTGACTTGAAATTACATTACGAAGCTACTGTGATGAAATCAGCATGGTACTGGAGAAAAAAAATAGGCCAGAAGATCAGTGGAACAAATTAGAAGATGCAGATGCAAATATAAACACATTCTGCCATCTTATCTTTGACAAAGGAGCCAAACATGTTCACTGGAAGAAAGATAGCCTCTTTATCAAATGGTGCTGGAAAAACTGGCTTTCCACATGCAAAACCCTAAAATTAGATCTGGGACTATCATCATGCACTAAATTAAGGTCAAAATGGATTAAAGATCTAAACATTAAAACAAAAACACTAAAGCTACTGGAAGAGAAAATAGATGGAAATCTTGAAGATATAGGAGTAGGAAAACAGTGCATGAACAAAAATCAAACTGCAGGCAAAATAATTGAAAGAATCAACAACTGGGGCCTCCTCTTATTGAGAAGCTTTTGCACAACAAAAGAAATTACCAACCAAGACAATCCACAAATTTGGAAAAAATCTTAATCATTAGTCACTCAGACAAAGGTCTTCTATCTAGAATATATAAAGAACTAAAAATAACGAGGGCCCCAAAATTTAAAGACCCAATCTAAAAATGGGCATTGGAAATCAATACACATTTGTCAGAGGAAGAAATATAAGAGGCAAATAAAAACAAGAAAAAATGCTCTGCATCACTAGCCATTCGAGAAATGCAAATTAAATCAACATTGAGATACCATCTCACCCCAGAAAGAATGGTTATAAAGAAATCAACCAACAACAAACGTTGGAGAGGCTGTGGGGAAAAGGGAACCCTCCTCCACTGCTGGTGGGAATGTAGACTGGTGCAACCACTATGGAAATCAGTGTGGAGACTCCTGAAAAATCCAGGACTGGAAATCTCATTCAGTCCAGCTATTCTTCTTCTGGGAATTTTCCCAAAATTACTTAGACCATCATATCATAGTAATATCTGTGCCCCTATGTTTATAATAGCACTATTTGTCATAGCCAAGTCTTGGAAACAAGCAAAAAGCCCATGACCTGAGGAAAGGATCAAAAAGATGTGGTATTTTTATATAATGGAGTATCACTCAGCTATGAAGAAAGACAAACTAGAAGCCCTGAAAGTCAAGGGGATGCAACTTGAGGCTATATGCGTAAGTGAAATAAAACAGACCCACATGTGCAAATATCATATTGTCTCTCTAGTGTAAGAACCCAAAAAAAGAAATAAAGCCTGAAAAGTATAACTGATACAGTTAAAAGAAAGAAATGGAACTTAAGAATTAAACAATGAAGAGGAGAGAAAGAGAAAAGGTTGGAAAAATGGTAGGGGCAAAAGCATTCAAGCATATATACAAGATGGATGAGGTGACTGTACTAAGAATTTCCATTAATTTTACGAAAAAAAACTGATTAAAATTTCATAGCAGTTAGTGCATAGAATGCTCACCTTGACTAACTCTGTACACAGATAACTGCAACCTAAGCAACTACATTGAGGACAGCAATGTGTAATGAAAAACCATGCTTGAGGGCTGGCCAAATAGCTCAGCAGATTAAAGTGCCTGCAAGCAGGTGCAAGGGCCAGGGGTTTGATCCCGGGCCTGTTGTGCAGGCCCTGCTCCCAGGGCATGCTGAGATGGCAATTGAGACTAGGTGTGGTGGTGCACGCCTATAATCCCAGCTCTTGCAAGGCTGTAAACAAGAGGATCACTATGAATCTGATCTAGTAGTGAGAGCCTGAACACCCTTCCCTAAAATGAAAAATTAAAAAATAATTTTTAAAAAAGCTTAAAATACCTGTCATCTTGGTCTTCTAAGTGTGTACCATTTCTAATGTCATATCAATTATTACTATACTTTCTTTAAAGTAAGTTTTTTAGAAATAGGTAAAATAAGAATAAGAGAAGGATCGGCCAAATAGCTCAACCAATTAAAGCATCTGCAAGCAGGCACAGGGGTTGGGGGTGCGCCCCACTCCAAGGGGCGCACTGAGATGGCAATTGATACTGGGCATGGTAGCACACGCCTATAATCCCAGCTCTTGGGAGGCTGTAAACAGGTGGGTCACTATGAGTCCAGTCTACAAAGTGAGACCCTGTACACCCTGTAGACCCTTCTCCCCAAAAGAGAGAGAGAGAGAGAGAGAGAGAGAGAGAGAGATAAGAACTAAATTTAAGATTTTTTGAAAGCATGCAGTAATAATCATATGTCCCATCTTGCATAACCAAATTAACAGATGTCAAATCTGTTGCTCAGATTTGATGATAAAAATAGATAACATATCATTCATTGTTAATCAGCTATTCTTGTTTCAGAAATCTGTAATATATGTATTGAATGTCAACCTGATTCTGTATTTGTTTTTCTTGCTTTTGTTTTTACTCTTCAAAATAAGAGAAAATTATAATAAAAATATATTTAAAAAGAAAATATTATATATAGTAATCTGAGTGTTCAAAAGTGTTTCATTTGTAGTTTATCATGCATATAAAAAAAGAATCATCTCAGTAACATGTTTCCTTATAGATGTAATTTATTAGAGAAGAGGTATATGAATTTGAAGAGAAAATGTTAAGAATTACTGCTTACTAAAGAGTAATACAGTTCTGTAGTCTCCATCCAATAATACCAAAAAGGTAATGGGCATGTTTTACTGGATCTGTTAGGTATGGAGTACAGAAAGAGACAAGGAATGCAATCAGATGTCAATATTAAAATCACAGTTACATCCTCAAGAATATTGAGAACTTAGTGTGTTTTTTTCTCTACAAGGTCAAATGCCTATTTTTCCTCAGTTGCTCAAAGAAATACCTCATAGATCTGGTTTGAAATAAAGGGGAATAATCTATGGAGAGGGTGATATGTAATGGGTGACCATAAAGTATTAGGTTTATCTTTGCATTTATATGCTTAGTATTGAAATATTAATGAATGATATGCCATTGGCCAACCATGTACAAGATGTTCCAAGTTCTCTCTTCTATAGAGAACCTAGTGGATAGAAAGGATACCAAATATATGTACATAATTTTTAAATAT
>NW_004524578.1:32400422-32420685 GCF_000260255.1 Octodon degus
CTTGCCAGGGAAGCACTTATTCCACTGAGCCATCTCCCCGACCCCTGAGAAATGCAACTTTAAACAACCTGAGATTCCATCTCACTCCAGAAAGAATAGCTATCCTCAAAAAGTCAGCCAATAACAAACGTTGGAGAAGCTGTGGGGAAAAAAGGAACCCTTCTCCACTGTTGGTGGGAGTACAGGCTCCGACCTGCACAACCATTAGGGAAATCATTGTGGAGATTCCTCAAAAAGTTAGGCCTGGAGGCCCTATTGAAGCCAGGTATTCCCTCATGATACTTTCCCAAAAGAACTGTAATCAACAGACCACTGCGATATATGTACACCCATATTTACAGCAGCACAATTTGTCATAGCTAGTATTTTGTTTTTGACTAAGAAAAATACAGAAGTTTTTTTCTACACTTAAACAATGAATATACCCAGTAACTTGTCAGAGAAAAGGTTATCACATGCATTTTTAGTATACCGCGTAAGACTTCTCCCAGTTTTCCCAGTTATATTAGGGTTGTTGTTCTGCTTCACAGCTAACCCTAGGCTTTGGAGATCTTCCCTGCTCAGTTACAAGGAGGCTGCTGATCCTCCCTGAGAAGCGCTCCTTCTAGCATAATGAACAGCGATACATGACCTGTTTTTGGAAATCATTTCTATACATTTCTCTCAATGAAGAAATGTAAGACAGCTTTAAAAAATACTTGTGCACTTTAAAATTAAAATGAGAGACCTTCCACAGAGTTATGAAATTTGGGGTCAGAACACTCCATGAAAGTTTACTACTCCTAACAATGTAGAGATGAAGAAAATTAAATTCAAAGATGCAAGCCACTTTAACACAGTCACACACAGATCAACATCCAAACTATCTAATTCCCTGGCTTTTACTCTCTCCCTATATAAACACACAGTAACACATAGTTCATGATCTTTGGAGGAAACCGGGATCCGTATGGAGACTTAAAGGGAAACTGAAGACATTCATTCAATAATTATTACCTTGGTATATTTGATCGGACATTTTTCTAGGACCATGTAAGTCTTATTGACCCAGGCTTGCAATAGCATGGGCTCATCCATATATTTTCATATTATAATAGTCCTACCATTTAAAAAAGAAGAATTAAATTTCTGTACTCCACTTTATAAAGCACGAAAGGCTCTGAGGATATACAGTGAGTACAGATTTCCATTCTCAGGTTGTGAACAGGCTCCGGGTTGATTGACTGATTGATTGATTGACTGTACCAGGAGTCAAATTCAGGCCACTGTACTTGCCAGGCAGACACTTGTGCTACTCAGCTATATCCCTGGCTCTTGACCTATTTATTTTAAAACCACAAGAAGCTGTAGAGATCATAATGCCTCCCAGGAAATTAAAACCAACTTGTTTAAGGATGGGCAAAGCAATTTCAAAACTGAAACCCTCAAAAATATTTCTTTTGGGCTGGGGAGATAGCTCAGCAGTCTAAGCACCTGCCTGGCAAGCACAAGTACCCAGGTTCAATCCCTGGTATCACATGCTAAGCCAGACCATGCCTGTAATCCTAGCTCTTTGGAAGCTGAGACAGGAGGATCACAGCAAGTCTGAGCTGTGAAGTAAGATGCTGTAGCAAATAAATAGATAAATAAAGATTTTTTTAATTTTAAAGATATGTATCTGTTTGTCAAGCCAAGAAGCCTATTTTTGAAGCATCATTGAGTTTACTGCTCAGCTGGTGATGTGATTCTCCAGGGCAGGTGGACTCAGGGCTTATGGTACCCAACATGAGCAGTGGTCTGTGTGACACAGAAACTCAGACCGTTCCAGACCAGTCATGTGCATCTGTTGCTAGATACTAGACTTCATCAATACCACACGGGTGGGACAGTAGCCAGTAATGGTAATGTTGGAGACAGGCACACAATAGTAAGGTGCAAAACACAGGGGATGCATGGAAATGAATATTCATAAAGTGCTTTCTATGAGTTAAGCTCTGTGGAAGTTATTTAAATATTATACCATTTAGGTCTTCTGATATCCCTTGAAGAATTTGAGTGTATAACATAATTCTCTATCCATTGAGAACATCCAGGCATAAGAACAAAGACAGCATTTGTAGGTTTGGTCAAGTAAAGCCAAGAAGGATTTTCAGTCTGTTTCTTTTCTTTCTTTCTTTGTTTTTTTCTTTCTTTTCTTTTCTTTTTTTTTTTTTAAAGACAAGTAGCAACCTAGAGGGCCTACCAGGCTTTTGATAGGACAATAATGTTGCTGCTTAAACAAGAGATCCAACTTTCACTATTGCCATATCAGAAACAAATCCTAGGTCTAAAAAAGATCTTGTGTGTAATGAAGATTGAAATATAAATGAGGCTTGTCCCACCGCTGAGATGACCATCACTGTTTTTGCATCTCTCAGTCCTAAATCATCCTATCTTTCCTGGGATGCCAGCAATTTTTAGTCGCTAAGATTGACTTGATAAATGTTTATTTCTCAAACTCAAATTTTCAGCTTCAGAAATACAGCACCTAAATCAGCTGCTAAGAAGGTTCTGTTTCAGCCCATTGACCCAAAAATGATTATATTTTATAGGCAAAATAATTCATCTCTAGCTTGGCTTCAGTGAGCAAGAAAATGTTGGGCTATGCCTCACAAAACATGATAGATAGAAAAAAAAAAACATGATAGAGAGGAACAAAGGCTTCCGATCTCCTCACCTGTGGCCAGGTGCAAGTGAGGTTTGGCAATGAAGTATGACGGCAGGGTGATACTTCAGAATCAGTGTGCAGAAAATGCATTTCACAGAATGCCTTTTTTCTCTATGTGAATAGGAAAGTTGTAGTCCTGTAATTACATCAGTGGCAAAAAAGAACACTGCCAGTGCTCATGGGGCCTTTGCCATGAGCCTCATAGGCCAGGCCTGCGTAGGCATTTTATAGTTGGTTTTTACACAGAACTGTGTGTATGTTTAATCATCCCTGTGTGTGGTAAAATATCTGAAGTTTAAAACCATTATATTACTTCTCAATTTCATAGACTAGGTGAGGCCCCACACACCATAAAGTCCAATTGGAACTGAACTTGAATCTTAGACATAACCTCTTCCTGTCCAGTTTCCTCTTTATGAGTCAAATATTCACTTTTTTAGAATGCCAGTTGTTCTGTGGAACACAGAAGAGGGATGTCGACTGAATTGCAAGTGTGAAAGACTGGTATTTTAAAGTAATCACCAATTTCAGGATATACCTAAAGGATCAAGCCCAGTGCTCACCCAACCTGGTGAAATGCCTCAACCATTCTGCTTCACCTTGAAGCTGCCAGTGGTCCAGAGTTCTTCGGCCATGACTTCCTGAAGCTTTCCTTCATTGGTTTGCATGTTCAGTCTCAACCATCTATTTGGAGATTATTTTCAATGACACATAAAACACATTGATACAAATACCAATAATGATAAAGGTGGTTAATGTTGATTTAGTTAACCAAATCAACATTAACTGTGTCCGTTATCTTTCCCATCAATCCTCTCAACCACCCTACGAGGAAGATAATGTTATTCCTTTCTCCTAGGTATGAGGACATTGAAGTTCAGTTAGGTTAAATCACTTGACCAATGACACAAACTTGATGACTAGCAAAGCAAAGCCTTAATCTATTTCTGGGTTCACACAACATTCTCCAGTCTAAACATTGATCCCAAAGAGTAGCTCTTGGACCATTAGCAACATGGGCACAGGAGAAAAATGCACACTCTGGGAAATGCACACTTTGGTCTAGGCATGGTGGCACAGACCTATAACCCCAGGACTCAGAAGCTGAGCGAGGCAGGAGGAGCACTGTGAGTTTGAGATCAGCCTGGACTACACAGCAAGACCCTATCTCAAAAAAAAAAAAAAAAAAAAGCACAGATGGTCCTAAGCCCAGATATGCAAATACAAATCTAGCTTAATGAGATCCACAGGTGCTGAGCATGCACAGTGAAGTTTAAGTGATGCTGTTTCAGGGACATTCTTGACTGGGGGCAGAGTGACCCACTGCTCCAGGTCACTTAGGACTAAGGGTTTACATTACATGAGATTTTCAGTGTTTATGAAAACCAGACCTGTCTGAGGAAGAATAGAACAAGCTGGCCACCCTAACTAGAAAACTAGCGCATCAACGGCCCCTCGGCGGGGATCAGCATTTTCCTTTTCACAGGGCAGGGTCCTGAGCTGGCTTTCAACCAGCCCTCTGGTGACAAGAGCTTGTGCAAAATGTCCTCAGAGACTGCTGCTGATCCTGTCAGTGTAGACAGAGAGCAGCACTAAAGAAAGATAGAACCCAAGCTCCGAAACCCAGGAAGTCCTTGTCTGGGTTCCTGACACTTGGCAGTTGACCCAGAAAGCATTCTCTTCCCTTTCATCAATTTCCTTCACTCCATTATAATACCGAGTCAACACATTATAATTGCAAATGAGAACACTCCGCCTCACTGTCTTGTGGGTTCATTTATTTAGTTCTTGAATCTGTTTTTCTAAAACTTCAGTAAAATCTGGACATGTGAAAAACCCTCATTATTTTAATATTAATGATTTCCATAAGGGAAATGTAATCCATGTGTTTATAATTCATTCAAACATCACCATGTTATTGTATTATAGAAAATACGAAACCTAGAGCCCCTGCTACAGATTACAGCTCATTAAGGAGAAATTGAAGATTTTCTTATTCAACTTACAGACCATAAGAGACAGCTCATCTTTAGCAAAGATAATATGGGGGTTCTATACGTTAGTGCTACAATAGTTCCTTGTTCCCAAAGGATTTTTTTTCTATTTTACACAATCATATTCATGCCCAGAAATTAATGGCAAAAAAATTTTTAAAAAAATTTTAAAAAAGAAATTAATGGCAATCTGGGGTATATGGGGTAAAATTTTTATTGTATTATTTTTGGCTTCAATCTATTTTGTGGGTATTGAAAAGGTCTTAGTATTATTCTCCACTGCTAATATTCTTTGAAAGACCACTAAAATCCTCAGTGGCCAAAACAAAATCTCCTTTTCACTTTAGAATTTATTTCCCCTGGAGAATTTTGACTCAAATGATTAGATCCTTATTTAACACTAACACTACTTGTGATTTTATTTCCATTAATTTTTAGGCTTTTATCTTGCCCGCCAGTCACACTAAGAAATGTTGTTAACTAAACTGTCACTCATTTATTTATTTATCATTTATTAACAATCAATACTATACCAGGTCTTACACAGAATCACAATGTCATGGGTACCTTACGTAGTGATTGATGTAGTCTGTGAAATAAAACTAAAAAACATGAGCATGAAACAACACAGCACATTTTAACAATCATTATACAAGTATTTTTTTAAAAAACTTAGAAATTGGCCAGGCTTGATGGTGCATGCCTGTACTACTAGCACTTGGAAGGCTGAGGCAGGAGGATCACTGTGAGTTTGAAGCCAGTGTGGGCTACATAGTAAGATCGAGTCCAGCCTGGACTACATAACTAGACCCTGCCTCAAAAAAAAAAGAAAAAAACAGCTTAGAAATTAGTCTTGCTTTTTTTTTTTTAATGTATTTAGTACAGGGTGTACAGGATCTCACTACGTAGTAGATGGGACTTGTAGTGATCCTCCTGCTTTCTGCCTCCCAAGCTCTGAGATTACAGGTGTGCGCCACCACACCCAATCTCAGTCGCCTTCTCAGCGTGCCCTGTGGGCAGGGCTGGCACTGCTTGTGGTGCTGGGAATCCAATCTGGGTCCTGTGCTCTGCCTAAGCTGGCACTTTAGTCCGCTGAGCTATCTGGCCGGCCCTAGTGTTGCTTCCTACAGGCAGGATCAGGAAGAATACTACAGGGAATAGATCATATTTTGAATTGGGCATCTACAGAGATATTCAAAATGGGAAAACACATGCAAAAAAGCCCCAGGACAGGAAAGAATGGGGCATGCCCGGAAATGTATCGTGCCCTACTGGCTGGAACGTATGAAGAAGACCTAAGCAAAATGAGATTGTAAAGGAATTTTAAATGTGATCATGTGGTTTGGTGTGCAATTTAGGAAGGCAGAGAAACTGCCACAGTCTAGGGAAACCTTTCTCACCCCACAGGGGAGACCAGTCAGCACAGTGGGCTGGCTGCTTAGGATTTGTGTGGAGGCCTTTAGAGCAGGCCAGGAGAAGTGATACAACCAAAAGCAGAATCTCCACCCCCCACCACAGCCATGGACCTTTCTTCGCTTTTCCTTGGATACATTCACCATATGATTCATCCATTCACCTCTCAGCACCTTTGAGAAAATTTTTTTTGCTTTCCTTTCACCAAAGAGTTGTGTGTTATGGCATGTATGTGTGTGCGTGTGTGTGTGTGTGTGTGTGTGTGTGTGTGTGTGTGCTCAATCCAGATCTTTGACAATGAGCTACCTCCGAGACTTTTCTTCCTGTTATATTTTGAGACAGCTAAACCCCTAAGTGGTCCAAGCTGGGGTCCAGCTGCCAATCCTCCTGCCTCAGCCTCCCAGAGTGCTGAAGATCACAGATATGCACCATCATGCCCAGGTCACCAGGGTCTTAAAATGACAACCATTAAGTACACCAAAGAGGAATGTGCAGAGAACAACTATTTTAAAAAATAACTTTCCTTTATTAAGGACTAATGTATCCCATATGGTGGCCTTGGTGTTCTCTAACTGCTGTCCCCATGAGGAACTGTCATTTCCATACAGATAGGGAACTTAGGGCTCAGCAAGGCTTTTCCACACTAGCCTAGTACATTTGGAAACTTTTCCATCAGAGAATCCAAAAGTTCTCTCACTTGGGAAGAGCTTGTAACTTTTCCCTATTTGTAGTTCATTGCTAGAGCAAAATGTAAGTTTGCAGGAGCTGTTAATCTGCAGAGAACCAAAGCCAGAGTGGCTGGGAGGAGGGAGGGAGAAGGAGCGAGGCCAGGCTGGCAGGCACAGGACCAGGCTCAAGGAGGCGCTGGGAGGAAATGGCGCCGAGAGAACTGGGCTGTGATTAACCCCCTTAGAATTCAAATGCAGATAGCGTAGAACATAAGACAAATTGAACTTAAGGATTTTTTAAACAGCTTTCCTCAACTGGATAAGACAGTGAAAACAAAAGGAAACTGCAGTACTCTCACATCAGAGGGCAATCTTTGAGCACCTGCTATTCCCTGTTTGTGCCACCGAGTGCCCCTCGGAATGGGTCGCTGAGGTGGCCACCCGTAAGTCTGAGAGTCAGCAGGTCCCAAGACTGCACAAAAAGTCGAGGAAAATAGAGTGTGCCTTTCGAATTGATGATGACCATGGCATGTCTGGGGTTAACCAATAAATTCAAATGATGAAGTTACCCTTTTTCTAGGGAAAGGCCGAAACGGTTGACAGAAACCAGGCAGGAACTGGGTATGATGACGCCATCTAATCAGTATGTTGCCTGGGCCAGAATTCTCACAGGAAAATCAGTGAATCTTTCTTCAGAATTCTAGATATGCTGGCCCCTCACTTACTGTGGTGATTACATTCCAGACACCCCCTCAATAAGTGAAAACCAGTAAAGTAGCTATGATTTATTTATTTATTTATTTATTTATTTATTTATTTATGGTACTGGGAATTGAACTCAGGACCTTGTACTTGCCAGGCAAGCACTTATTCTACTGAGCTATCTCCCCAGCCCTATTTTAGTATTCATATATATTTTAAGGCTTTATAAAACCTTCCCACACTAGGATATAGTTCAGTGGCATAAGCACCTTCTTGGTGAGTGCAAGCACCTTCTTGGCGAGTTCAGTCCCCAGAACCACAAAAAATAAAATGAAATAAAATAAAATACAATTGAAATAAAAACATTTCTAATGTTCTTAACCATTTTCTAAACTTGTAAACCTATGTAATTTTAACACCATATGTATACTATACAGTAGAGTATGTATTCATCCACTAAAGAATTACATACTGTAAACAGTGCATTTTATTTCTATTTAATATTCTTTTACTATGCCAGAATTAACATTTTTTATATTTTATACATTTTTTTTAAACTTTAGGCAAAACTAATTAAAGCCATAAATACTATGCACATAAATACATATACAGTACTGTACACTACCCCAAAATCCCACAATGTAGTGAAAACTCAGGGATAAATAATTTAATTAATATTTTTTGAAAACCCTCAAAACAGTGAGTCCTTGAAAGTCGAACTGCAAAATAATGAGGGACTACTGTACTGATGCATTCATTGTGGTTTGCCACTTCACAAAGGTGAAAAGTAAATAGTGAGTTTTTAACAGGGTACAAAAGTGATTGCAGAGAAAAATCAGACTAAAAACATATTTCGTGTCCATCCTTCCACCGATCTCTTTCACACACATTCATTATCTACATGGCACCCCATATGGTGCATAGAGAAGCTTGACTGAGGGCTGGGGAGATAGCTCAGTAGAATAAGTGCTTGCCTGGTAAGCACAAGAACCTGAGTTCAATCCCCAGTAGAAGCAGCAGCAGCAGCAGCAGCTTGGGCGATTACAAAGTCTCCCTGTGTGACATGTCAAATACAGTAGCATGAAACTTTTGAAGATCAATACAGAAATGACCTGAACCACGAGAACACAGCTTGAATTTAATGAGCTAAGATGTGGAGAATAATATTCATGATATATGCTTACGGTATCTCATCGGTGTGTGATAGCCTCACCAAGGGCAGGTGTTGTGTATGGAAAGAGTTGTCTACTTTGCTATTAAAATACATCTTTGGTGCAACTACTTATACATTCTGCATGTAAGATTTGTATGCCATGTTTGGTGCAACTACTTATACATTCTGCATGTAAGATTTGTATGCCATGTATGCCATGTATTTGTATGCCATGTATTTCTGTGTTATAGAAAATAAATTTAATTAATAGGTATATATTCATGATTGAGAAGGAAGTTAAAGAGGAAGAAGAAAGTAAATAGGATATGAATGAAAAGAGAGCTCTTGCCTTTTTGAAGTCTCCCGTTCCTTCTTTGTCTATACAGTGAATGCATTTTCCCACAAACTAAGGCACAAACATCATGTTAGGTTTTACCTCCTCATCTCCACCCGCCACACACACACACAACATAGTTTTTCTTTTTCTTTTTTTTTTTCAACATAGTTTTTCATTAAAAGAATCTGTTTTCAGTGCCCCAGTGAGCAAGACTGATATCAAATAGGTTTCAGTTGTTCTTGGAATCTAAAGACTCCCAGGTGCCCCCTGAAGGCTTTCCCTCACCACCCATCTTCCTGTGTCTTCTCCTTCCAGTGCCTCAGGGCCAGTCATGCCTGGTCCCCTCCCACCCGCCTCATACTGTGCTTGTGTGTCCAGTTACCCAGCACCATGGGAGTGGACAGAGCCCTCCTTCACCCACGAGACATGCTAACCTTTCCCGCAAAGCTTACTCCAGATTGTCCCTCCTGAGCACCTGGCACATTTAGGAGAGGTATGACCTTCTCTTTCACTAAACATCACTTCCTACCCTGCCCCCAGGGAAGACTAGCTCCACTCTCCGGCCTCAGGAGCTCACCCAGTTTCATACAGGGCCATTTATACCTTCACTGGTTAAAACTTGAAAGAGTCCTTTCTCCTTGAGTTAAGAGAAATCCCTGAGTTAAATCAATAAAAAATTCAAAAGCTCATTGTTTCTCTTCTTGGGATGAAGATCGAAACACATTTTTCATTCTTTTCTGTCACAGGTAATCATTTTTATTAGTAGGTATTTTCTATAGTTACCTAGTAGGCATCTTTATATCTATTATAGGTACATACTTCAATCTGTATTTACATTTATCTCATCTATCTTTAACTCTGCCTCTACCTATATAAATCATAGATGATTATGTTTGCAATTTCTATTAGTGTGCTTGCAATACATAATGAATACATTTACTGTGAGATACTTGGTACCTACATAGATCACATCTTGATCCTTTTCATATCCTCTTGCCCTCTTCCCATCTTCCTATCTGTCCCTTCCCTGGGCCCCTTTCTGTCTGCAGAGTCTGCAACCCTGTTTACTGTCATCTTCATTTTATTTTCTGTTCCACTTGTTTATACTTGGGGTATTTCTAATGTAAGAGAAACTATGCAATATTTAATCATCAGTGTCTGATGTTTTTTCCCCTTTAGGATTATGGAGTCAAGGTGCAATCACTTTCCTGTTTGCCAGGTCAGCTTTGCCAGGGATTATGCAAAAGATTTGAGTAGGACCCGGGCACAGTCTTGGACACCAGAAGTCCAAGTGTTAGAGAGGATGAAGGTCAGTTTGGGAAAGAAATTCATAAACACACTCTCAGAAAGGCAAGAAAGGTATTTTCGGTGTCTTTTATACAGAATTTAAGGAGAACCAGGGAAAGAACAAGTATGAATGCAAATGCAGAGGAAGAATTAAGAGGAATGTAAGGCAAAGTGAAGGAAGAGGAAGATGAACTGGAGAAAAAGAGAAATTTGTTCAAAAGACTGGAAATAGTGAGTATGAGATCACTATGTAGCTGATGGATCTAAAATTAAAGCAATTGAGAAATCTCAGCTGTAAAATTTGGATTAAAAGTAGCTTATAAATAGCCAGTACTCCCCAGAATAAGGTAAATCCATAGGATTGGCTTCCAGAATCTCTATCTTCTGCTGCTCGGCTGGCCAATCTGGCTTGCAGTCTAAATTTCTGGTCTGCTCAGTATAACTATGATGAGATCGTGTTGGTGTCCTAAGTATTTGCTGAGGAGATTTTTCATGTGAGAAGTTCATAGCAATGGGCTATCCAAGCCTCAGGCAATGCAACAAAAATCAATCAAGGAGCCTTCTGCCCAAGAAGTTGAGATGGATCCAGTTGTACAGCCAGACTTGACAGAGAATGTCTTTTTGTCCTGTGCAGGAACTTTCCCTTTTCTTTGTTTCTTAACTGGCCTTACGGCCAATTTATTTGCAAGCACTTATGTTTCCAAGAAATCTTGTTTCTTGGGTAATATCCACTTGCAATTTCTCTTCATTGCCATTTTACCGTAAGCAGGGGAGAACTCAGGACAGCTGTCTTGGGGGAATCTATTACTACTGTGCTTTAACAAATATCTAGAAGCTTCTTGGCCTCTTTCACATGATCACTTCTTTCCACCCTCACAGCCCTGCCACCCATCTGCAAGCCTTTGGAGCTGCCTTATTTTTCTTGGAGATGTTCTTTCACATGTCAACCAACCACAGGAACTGGCACCGATGTGTTAGAGCCCAACAGGGCCCCAGGAGAGGATTCACAGTTATGTCAGAATGAGGAGATGTCCAATTTCACTCCAAATAACTAATTAGCCTCTAATAACAAGCCATCTCCAGAGAGTGCAGCAATCTCAGGGTTAGAACAAGTCATGGACTAAACTCCTTTATGTGCATTCCATTCCTAGATAGGAGAAATCAATCTTTTCACACTCATCTCCTGAACTTGACAAAGTCCATAAATTCTCTCACCTTGCTGAATTATTTGTCCCTGGATTGGGAAGTGGATGGATGACGGACTGTGCATCAGAATCTATGCCTCATGGTGTCTCCACAGGCCAACTCTAGCATAACTAGTTCAAGTACAACCAACGTTCAAAGCAGAAGTGTTACCAAATGAGTGATTTAGGAAGCTTTCTATAGCAGTATTCCATCAGATTAAATATGGAGGTGGAGAAGGTAACTTTCTGGTGATTCAACCCATCATACTGGTCCCATTACCTAAATCTCTTGTGATTGGAAAGCTTGTAGTTTACTTATGACTTCTTGGTATCATGGTGTAAATTCTAAAGCACAGAAATGTCTCTTGAACATCTGTGATTTTATTAATGGAGCAAACAGCCTGTAGGAGCACTACATTTGCTCAGAGAGGCCAGTAACATGATTTTCCTACCCCTGTCCTACGCAGGCCCATCTGAAGAACTAGCCCATGGGTAACTACGGGAAAGCCTCAGAAATCCAGGGAGGTGGAGCGCGCTAACCAGTGTATAGGCAAGGTTTCAGAAAAAGATTTTTTAAAAAGCAGGTCAGAGCACAGATGTGACGTTTCCAGGAACACCCGATCTCTCCCTGGCTCACCATTACTGTCCCTGGGGGTGTGGTCCAGTCAACAAAGTGTGCAGCAGGATTCTTGGCCAGGGATCTTTCTTGTTCACATAAGCAGCAATCAGCAGAGTGATTCTGAGTGATTGATCAGGTGTAGAGCTCAGTTCATGCTAAGGATACAAGTAGGGGACTCCAGGCACAAGACAAGTAGTTGTGATAAAAGCTAAGCCAAGTCATGTCCCTCTCCCTTCTCCCTCAGAAAATTCATATAAATGTTCATTGAGAAATAATTAAATAAATAAAATGCTAGACCCCGGAGCAACCAATAAGATCTTATTAGGAAATAACCTTATTGTAGATGTGGTTCACTAAGACCAAGACATGGAGAAGATCTGCTAGAATCAGGTAGGCCTCTCCATCATGCTTACTAAAAAGAAGAATGTGGACATTGACATGCATACAAGGAACAGACTACATACAGATGGTGAAGTCAGAGACTGAGGTTACATAGAGCAGAGGTGAAGGAACAGCAGAGGTTGTCAACAAACCAGCAGAAGCCAGAGAAAGATATGGAGTGAGTTTTTTCCTCAAAGCTCTTAGTAGGAATAACCCTGATGAACCTTGATCTCAGATTTCTACCTTTAAAACTGTGCTACAGTAAATTTTCTCTTGTTTAAGCTACTTGATTATGCTGTCTTGTCAGAGCAGTTCTAGGATGATAGTGAAGATCTTGCTTAAAGCAACTAGGAAAGATCCAGAGAACTGGGGTACAAAATGAAACACTGAGGACAGTCAGGGGGCCAAGGAAGATGTTTAGAACTGAGGAGGGGACAGTCCCAGCACATACACCCCAGATACTGGAAGCTGAGGTAGTCTGATCTCATCCTGTGTACTCAGCATCCAAACCTTGTAATAGACTGAATGCTTTGTCCAGCCCAGCCCAAGGCCTATGCAGTTGGTAATGTGGCTGGAAAACTTCTTTTCAGTTCAGGCTGGCCTTTAACCTACTTTGGAGCCTAGGCTGGCCACAGACTAGCAACAATTCTCCTACCTGGACCTCCTGAGTGCTGGGATTCAACTCATGTGCCAGCACATCCGCTGAGCTATCTTATGAGGGGCCCCTGAGGCAGAGACCACTTACTACAAAGCCATCTCTGACCTTGCATGTCTTTTCCTGATAGTATCTCGCAAACCCAACCAACTCTAAAGGTTTGCAGGTGGGACTAACATTCCTCTAGTTCTTCAGTGAGAGCTGCTTTTGTATTTAGATCTGAGTATGCCTCCCACATCACCCACTCGGCAAACCTCACTTCAATCCTTCATTATAAGGATATACTGATATATTATGAGAGTCCTGTGGTTCCTAAATGGACTTCATCTCTTGGATTTAGATCTGCACATACCTGCCACTCACCTACATTGCCTAGTTTCTATTTGGCTCCTTATCTGACTCCACCCTCTCATTTCTGAGTTAGTGTATCCTTCTCCTAGACCTTCTATAATGACGGCCACATCCCAGACACTATTTCTGCTAAGTTATGTCCCATGGGACAGGACACCTCCCAAGAAGGCAGCCAAGAGACACAGTGAGAAATCATACACGCCAAAACCGCTGATGTGCGATGTTCCTACAACCCAACATGGAACAAGCGCAGAAAATTATTAGCTGTCTAAAAGCACAACATTGTAATAGAAAACAATACTACAAATTATCTAACATGACCCTTAGTTTATACATACATAGGCCTAAAATTTCATCATAATCACAGAGCTGGTGATTTGAAGAACAACTGACCAGGGCAGTAGATTTTGCACTACCAGGTAGGGTTTTGCTTTGTGAGGTAGGAGCACATAGCCAACGATAGTGGCTTTGATGCCACGGGAAAGCAAGTACAGTGCTCATCCTAGTGTCCTAGCCATGAAGCAGCTGAAGACAGAGGCCTCCACATGCCTGGCTCACTGGGAGCCTGGGGGAGCACAAATGACTCCAGAGAGCCTCAGCGTTGGGCTCAGTGCACACACAAGCCGTTCTCCAGGGACGCTGAAACAACTTGCAGCGTGAGCAGCGGGAAGGAAGGAAGAGTTGTCACATGACGTGACAGTCTCTTTTTAACCAAATAGAGACCATAATAGAAAAATTCAGGTATGGCTTGTTCTCAGATTTGGATGTAAATGATGCAGATATCCATCTACTACAATAGGTCCTCACCTGGGGCCTTTGGAAGAAGGACCATTACATCTATTTTTAAACAGCTTCTTCCTCACTTCACAATTCTAATGCATCCCAAAACTGGAGGCGCCTTACCACTAAGACCCAGACTGGATCCCAAGCTGCTGCAGCCGCGCTTGTGCTTGGGTTGGGATGGGAGGATGAACTAGTCTTAAAAATAAGACCTTAAAGCTATAAAATTTAAATGTAAAAGATCATGATTTATAGAAAGATCATGAAGTAATTTTGGGAAAATATTAGCATAGAAAATCACTTTTGAATCCAAGAATTTGAAGAAAAGTTTCAGATTTCCAATGACATGTAACAAGGAGAGAGTATCAGAGATTTTCATTTCCTTGCTGTGCCGGAGTGACCACAGCTAAGGACTTCAGTGGCTTGCTCGGTCATGGATAGATAATACCCATGCGTCAGCGCCTGAGCTGTATCAGCAGAGCTTCCAAGCACAACTGAAGGGTAGAGCTGCAGGTCAATGTAAAATCAAAGATGGGGATGTACAGACCTGGGCCAAAAGCAAATTCAAGCAAGCTTAAGATCACACACACACACATACACACACACACACACATACTCCCCACATACACAATCTACAGTGATTTTTTTAAGCCATCAAAATATAGGAATCACATGGCTAATATCTATGCAAAGAACTAGCACTTAGTCATTTTTCACAAATATTTGTTTGCTTTTGGGGGGATTGTGTTTTAAGTAAGGGTCTACAGGGCATTCAGGGTCTTACTACTGGATCAGACTCATAGTGATCCACCTGTTTACAGCTTCCCAAGAGCTGGGATTACAGGTGCGCACCACGCCCAATCTCAATTGCCATCTCAGCGTGCCCTAGGGACTGGACTGGCATGGCAGGCCCAGGGATTGAACTTCTGGCCCTTGCTCCTGCTTGTAGGCACTTTAATCCACTGAACTATTTGGCTAGTCCATTTTTCACAAATGATGAATTTTGTTTACTTTTGCCTTTTTGGATACATTTGAAGTAATAATAATAGGAAATTAACCAAGTCTGCATTGATTTATCAGGGACAGTGAGATAGTTATCCTCATTCCCCTCTTGGTATTCCTCTGCCCTTTTTGTAGAAATGCATATTTTTAAAACAGGGAAGAGTCTGAAATCCTGTGAAAATGTTATAAATCGTTCCTGTGACTCACCCTAAAGTCATCCAACAGGAGGCCCCCAGCCCATTCCAGTAAATGTTATTCCAGTTCAGAGCTGTGCCTGCTGGCTGCGGAGCGCTCCCGGGTCCTGGCAAGCCCTTTGGGGAATGGCCTTCCCTTGCCTGCTGGAAAGAATCATGTTTAAATTCAAGAACAAATATCATCTTTTAGTTTCAGTTGTTAGTTTTTATTCACCAGCAGTGTCTGCTGGAGACATCTTGACCTAAACACTAAAAGGTACATTAGAATCTGTTTCTGTGTCTCTATAATGGATACTTTCTCCTACTCACCCACAAGAAGACGACAAATGTTCAGCTTGAGCTCAGCACTGCAGCAGCGCTGCTCTGAAATAAGCATTCTGTTAGAATTCCAAGTCCTGTGTTCAGCCAACAACTTCCGCTTCATGTAAGATCATCAAATGTCAAAATGTTCAGGTTCCAAAGATTTACCATTTTAATAGGGCATTAGGGGCTGGGGAAATAGCTCAACTGTCTAAGTGCCTGCCTGCAAAACCCAAAGAACTGGGTGGGATCCCTGGTACCACATGCCGTGCCTGCCCCAGAACGCTTGGATCCCCCTGTGCATCGTGCTGGCCACCAAAACCTGGCATGGTGGCACACTCCTATAATCCTAGCACTAGGGAGGCTGAGAAAGGAGGATCATTATGAGTCCAAGCTGCATATCGAGACCCTGTACCAAATAAATAAATAAGCAATTTTTTAAAATTAAAATAAAACAGGGTATTAGACACATGGCATCATCTTGTCACACAGCTCTTGACAGGGACATAAAAATGCCCACTTGTGAAAATGAGCTTTGTTTCACACACCCAGAGAGTTTTAGACATTGTAGAATTCTGTGCAGGAATCGATGACGGTAAGTTTAACAAGTGTGACCTATAAGTATTTCCGCCCATACTCTTTTTACACTCATGGTAGGTAGATTTTAATTGAAATACAAAATAGAGGTAGTGATGCAAATGCATTTATTGCTTCCTTAAGTGTAGTCAGATCAGAATTTTCTTACTTTACATGGATTGCAAGACCCTCTTTAGGTATTTACAGTGGCAGAGCCTTTTGCTAAGAAGTAAGGTTAGCACTAAGCACACTTGAATGAGACTCATGGCGATTTTGCTGATGTGACAAAAATATCTTCCTCATCTTTACAGAGCAGCGTGCAAGGCTGGATTAACACAAGTCAAATTTACACTGTGTTTGAGGTGGGTCTTTGTGACCGAGCTGCTGTGTATCAGCAGATTATTTCAGAACTGCTTAGGAGCAGACACTAAGACCAGATTAGATTCGTGAGTTTCACTAGAGGAGAAAGCACAAACCGGCAAGCAGATCTTTAAGATGATGGTGTACATCTGACACCAGAGGTAGAAGGGAAGGGAGGAAGAAACATTTGGTAGAATTTCAGACAGCAACACAACTTCAGGAAAGGTTTAGCCAAGCCAAATGCAACTCCGTAGACCTGTACAATTCTGCGTCTCACAGGAATTGACAGATTGCAATCTGTCTCCCCACTCTTCTCCAGCATACTCTACTCAGTCACTGCCTAGAAGTGGTTCTTGTGGAACGTGTTTTCAGCCCAAGATCTGATGATGGGTGCAGAGGGACATCACCAAGGCTTCAGCCAATCGTGTCCCCTGCTCTGGGGGTCAGAAGCAACAATTTTCACAACCACACTTCCTTGTCTGTGTAAACATTGTCGTAGCCACAGTTTGTAGGATGTACTTGCTCATTTATTTACCCAAGAAATCTTTATTGAGCTCTTACCACGTGGCAAGGACCATTTCATTACCACAGACACTACAGAAAGCAATGCAAGGTTTTTCTCTTCATAGCATGTACTATGGAAACTGAGCCTGGTGGCTCAAGCCTATGATCCTAGCACTCAGCACTTGGGAGCTAAGGCAGGAGGATCCCTGGGACATTGAGGCCAGCTTGGGCTACACAGTGAGTTGAAGGCCAGCCTGAACTACAGAGTAAGACCTTGTCTCAAGAAAACAAGACAAATATATATCCTGTAGCATACTAATTGCCTTGGAGATAGTACCAAGAATTCAGGGCCTACTGAAAACATTTCCTATCCATTTTAATGACTGGGATA
The DNA here is from genome assembly GCF_000260255.1 of Octodon degus. NCBI lineage: Eukaryota > Metazoa > Chordata > Mammalia > Rodentia > Octodontidae > Octodon > Octodon degus. The sequence goes on from NW_004524578.1 coordinate 32,417,960, forward strand.
ATTACAGTTTTATGTATTAATCTGTGATGTTTATTTCAGAGTTAAGATTGCTTTATTTACTTGTTAAAATCTGGACAGAAACACGTAGGCACAGTCGTACAAAAAATCCTGCTTAACCAGGCGTGGTGGCTCACACCTCTAATCCCAGAGCTGGGGAGGCTGAAAACAGGAGGATCACTACAAGTATGAACTGCATAGAGAAGACTCTGTACAAAATACACAAAATTTAAAAAAAAAAACCTGCCTAAGCCCCAAACCAAAATTTTTTTTTTTTATTTTAGTGGACTATCAAAGAGCTATACAAGCCAGTGCTATTTGTTTCTACAACTATTACATCAGATTTGTGCTCAAGCTAAAGACATATGAGGCCCTTACTGGACTGGACTTGAGAGATCTTAACAAAGGTTCCATTCCATACCAGTTGCCCCTGGGCTACTTGTTACAATCACAGGATGCTGTAACTACTTGGAGTCTCTGCTGTACCGCAGAATCTCCATCTCTCTCAGGTTCCTAAGTTGAAACTGCAACATACTGTTCCCTTTTCTGGGGAGAGAGCGCCACAAATGGTAAATAATCTCTGACCTGATGCTATTTTACTTCCAAATAAGTGAGATCAGTCTACAGGAATGACCTGTTGTGCATTTTTAAAACCTACATAAGGACAGTCACTTTAAGCTCTGTGATTAGTGACCATGTATGGTAGATCTATTCACGCAGCGCACACATTTGTAATGCCTTCCCTGTGCCAGGCAGTGTGCCGGAGCCTAGAAATAGCGTGGGGAAAGGAGACACATTCTGGGGGTTCTCCCAAGTTATAGTACAGAATCTCAGTTCCAAAGATGTGCTAATATAGTAACTGTATTCTCTCAATAGTTATATACTTCATGTTTGGTATCGATTACTTCTTATCTTCACAACCATGTGAAGGAAGTGAAAAATATTGACCCCATTTTACAGATAAGTAAACTGTAGCTCAGAAATTTGAGTCATGTAGCAGTAAGGAAAACAGACTTCAAAGCAAATCATCTGTGTTTAAGTAGAAAGCCCAAGGGCCAGCGAGATAGCTCAGCAGACTAAGTGCCTGCTTAGGCAAGCACAGGGACTAGGGTGTGATCCCAGGTACCACATGCTGTGCTAGCCCCATTCCAGGGCTTACTGAGCCAGCAATGGAGTTTGGACATGGGGGAACATGCCTATAATCCCAGCTGCTGGGGAGGCTGAAAACAGGAGGATCACTTTGAGTCTGAACTGCGTAATGAGACTCTGTACAAGAAAAGAAGAAGAAGAAGAAGAAGAAGAAGAAGAAGAAGAAGAGGAAGAGGAAGAGGAAGAGGAAGAGGAAGAGGAAGAGGAAGAGGAAGAGGAAGAGGAAGAGGAAGAGGAAGAAGAAGAAGAAGAAGAAGAAGAAGAAGAAGAAGAAGAAGAAGAAGAAGAAGAAGAAGAAGAAGAAGAAAAGAAGAAGGCCCATTCATCTCCATTATGCTATTATTTTTAAAAGAAACCTGATATCTAGCCCCAGTGTGCATAGCTGTAACACATGCGCATGTGCACACTCACTCGATGCAGTTGTCTCAGAGCATGAAAGAACTACTATACTTCTTTGTGCTTCATCTATCTTAATAAAAATGAGAATGATAATTGCACTTTTCCAGGAATGCTTACATAATTAAAAACTGCTAAAATGCTATGAAAACATTTGTGCATATTAAATATCATTATTTAATATTGTGCTGTGACTTTACATTTCCAAAACTTCATAGTTAGGATGAATTATTATTCCTCCATGAACCTTGGGGGTATGGGGACAAGACTCTCATGGCCTCTTTCCACTCTGCGTGACATTTTCAGGAAAAGTGTAGTTGTCTTTGGCTTCTCAGTGGGCAGACCTCAGCTATCTGGAGAACAGTGCCAGTGCGGCTGGATCAGTTGAAAACCAATTTGCTTAAACTGGTGATAAAATGAAAGCTCTGCCCATTTCAATATAATACAGTAAAAGCAAAATATTTAAGTATACATAAAACAATTAACGCCGTGTCTGGCCCTGGATTTGTTGAACAAGGTGGAAGTTTCTGTGTCCCAACTTTGCTTAGCACAGTTCCCATTATGCTGGAATAATAGCAGTTTTCAGCTTTAGTTAATGAGTATTACTAATTAGCTGGCACAGCTACCAAACCAGAAGAAACATATAAACCAGAACAAATAAATTTTGCTTTAAAGGCTACAGAGCTATCTATTCAGAGGCCAAATGAAATAATCTAGAAACACCTACTCCTAGTCACATCCTCTGTCTACAGGCCATGCCACGTCTAGTGAAGACCAGCATGGCTAAAAGCCAGTCTCCAGGACATTAGAATCATGAAATCATGATTTTGTTTCTTGGGTATTTTTTGGGGGAAGGAGGATGTTATTGTTGTTATTTTCCGTTAGTTTTGCTTTGCTTTAGATTAGGTTTCAGTTTTTGTTTTTGTCTTTGTTGTGAGACAGGGTCTCATTATGTAGTGCAGGCTGTCTTTGAACTTGCTTATGTAGTCCAGATTGGCCTTGAAATCGCCTCTATCTTACAGCCTCAACCTCTTGAGTGTTGGGATTGAGTGTGGGACACCATGCCCAGCTTGCACTTTTGGGGTTTTTTTGTTTTGTTTTGTTTTGTCTTGTTTCATTTTGCCTGTTTTTTTAATTTTTAAGAATTATTTAGGGAGCCGGGGAGATGGCTCAGTGGAATAAGC
>NW_004524578.1:32420825-32453074 GCF_000260255.1 Octodon degus
TTATTTATTGGGTGTAGGGTCTTGCCATGCAGCTCAGACTCATAGTGATCCTCCTGTCTCAGCCTCCCCATCTCTGGGATTACAGGTATTAGGCCTCACACATGGTTTTGGGGATGGCACGGTGCACCAGGGGCTCCTGGCCAGCATGGCATGCTGTAGCAGGATCGACCCTGAGTCCTTGTGCTTCCCAGGCGAGCACTTAGACTGCTGAGCTATCTCAGAGCCAGCCCTGTTTTGCCTTTTTGAAACAAGGTGTCACTAGATAACTCAGGCTGGCCTTGAGTTCACTTTGTAGCCCAGGCTGGTCTTGAACTCACAACGATCCTCCTTTCTCAGCCTCCTGAGTACTGGAATTACAGGCTCCATCTTGCTTTTTGGTTTTTGTTTCTGTTTTGGTCTTTTGAGACAAAGGTCTCACTAGGTTATTCCAGTTGGAATAAACTTGAACTCCTAAACTCTGGTTGTCTTCTTGTCTCGCTCACCCAAGTGACTGAGAGCACAGAGGTGTTCCTTCACACCCAGCCAGAATCATGAACTCTTGAAGCTTAGTGTCCATGTTTAACCCCATGGTAGCCATTGCTGCCAGGCAATTCAGCGGCCTGTGGGTGGTGGTGGGATAATCAGCACCAGGCATCTTATCACCCAACCATCATTTCACCAGCACACAGATTCTGTTTTACAGACACAGGAGTCATACACACTCAGAATAATCAGATTCAAAAACACAACACTGATCTTCAAGTGTACTACTGTTTGAGGACCAGAGACTATCTTTTAGTGAGTTAATGTACCTAGTTACTAACTGAGGGTCCTAGCAGCCTAAAGAGTTAATATTATGGTTCTTAAACTGAGGGCTAAAATAAAAAATGAGTGTATGCTGGGAACTCACCTGCAGTACAAATTTGCATGCCTCACTCCAAATACAGAGAGCCCATAACTCTGTGAATGGCCCAGGAATCTACGTCTTGGGCTCTGCAGGCAATTCGGATGCAAACCATCACTTTTGAATTGCCACAGTAAGTTTTGATTTATTCTCAGGAAGTAAAACTTTTGCAGCTTAATTCAGGTGCCGTGAAGTAAAAAGTTCAGCTACTCACAAAGTTGGATTGGATAGCTGATTGACCTGCTTGATGGAATCTCTGCAAGGAGTTTCAAAATATGGAAAATTGAGCCCTGAAATGTTATGATGTTGGTATTGGCAACCAGCACTGCTGAATTGCAGAGAAATACAGGATCCTCCTGCTGTTTCCTTTTTGCTGAATTCCTTTCTGGCCTCTTGGAAAGGTTCCCTTGAGGCGGTTCTGAAAATATAAACCTCCTCATGTAAATGAGTTGTTTACCCTCCTGATCATTTGTTAGAAAGCATTGAATTTTGCTGAATCAGACAAAATTGCTTTTGACAAGCACACACATAGAGCAGTAAGTGATACTGAAAACATTCGATCTGAGTCTCAAAACTTGGAACACACTTGACTCCTAATGGTAGGTCATGCCATCTGGCACATCTTTTCATGTGATCTTAAAGCCCAACCAAAGAAAATAATGAAAAGAGAATATTAAAAGTTGAGCACAAATGAGTTGTTACACTGGTAAAGGGACTGACAAAGTACATAAGAAATTTCAAGAACAGAATAGACCCAGAGCACAGGCCAGCCAGTGAGTGAGACGACCAGGACCGCAGGATCCTGAATAGACCCAGAGCGCAGGCCCAGCGAGTGAGTGAGATGACCCAGGCCCGCGGATTCTCATTTGACCCAGGCTGCAGGCCCAACACGGAACCATTCAGCAGATCTCCCTGCAAAGAGGCTAGAGGCAAGAACTACCCAGCTGATTCAGGAGCAGAACATCTTGCCAGAGAGACACAAAAGGTTCAACTCTAATGCCTGCAGCAGAAAGAGGTGGAGCACAGCAGCCACATCCAAACAACACCCACCTGGAGGAATCCAAACTTCATAGATCCAGACCTGGTGCTAAGGTAATAATTCTATCTAAGCTCTACACCAAAGGTCAGAAGACAGTGGTATACAAAATGACAAAGAGAAGGAACAAAATGCAGTTTCAGGCCCCGAGTCCACCCAGTATAAACGCAGAAGACACTAGCACTGAGGAAACCGGAAATCACACACTGGATATCTCTAAAATAATAGCATTGGCAGTAAAGAATCAACTGCAGAAAGTTATAGAAGAAATAATTTTGGAACTAAAAAATGTAGTGGTAACTATAATGAAAGAAGTACTAAGTGCTTCTAAAGAATACACTGATAAAAAAATAGAGGAGAATATAGAAATGATGGAACCCTCAATAAACAATTTAGGAAAGAAATAGAATCTATGAAACAGGTTCAAAGTGATATATAGGAAATTAAAACCTCAATCACAAGCTGGCAAAACCATTTGAGGGAAAGTGAAAATAGACTTTCTGACCTGAAAGACACCATTGCAGCTAGTGAAAAAGTAAGAAAAGATCTCTTTAAAACAACTAGGATGCAGGAAAAAATAATTCAATACCTGCAAGACGATGCAAAGATGAACAATGTGAGACTAATAGGCATCAATGAGAAGGAAGGAGTCCACACAAATGATATAAAAAGAATATGGGCAGAAGTAATAGCAGAAAACTTCCCAAATATGGGGCAACAATCTGACATTCCTGTAACCAAAGTATATAGAACTCCAAATAATATCAATCCAATGAAAACCACAACCAGACATATAATAATCAAGATTCCAGAAATTCAGCATAGGAACAGTATACTAAAAGCTGCTAAAGAAAAGAAACAGATCACATTTAAAGGAAAACCCATCAGAATAACGGCAGATTTTTCCTCACAAACCATCAAGTCAAGAAGAGCATGAAGCAAAGTACTTCAAGTCTTGCAAGAAAACAAATTCCAACCCAGACTGATCTATCCTGAAGAACTATCTTTCAAATATAATGGAGAAGTGAAATATTTCCATGACAAAGAACAACTAAAGAATTTCATGATGACAAAGTCAAGCCTATACAGACTACTAAATGATGTTCTAGAGAGGGGGCAAATTGATCACAGCCCCATGAATGAGAATGGAAAGAACCTGCCAAATAGGGCAAACAAACAGAGGAGAATAAGAGGTATACAGTGGTAGTCTTTCAGTTATTCTTTTGTGTTCAGCAGCAGAATATTTCCATCAGCACACTCTACAAATGGAATTCTCTTCCACCCTATGGGTCGTGATTCCACTTGAGTCTACAGGGTGGATTTCAAAGAAATAGCTGTAGCTCAGTTCCACAAGTGACGCCTAGCCACCAGTAACTGTCATGGTCATTATGCATGTCCACAACACACTAGAACTTTGTACAATATCCTATCCTCAAACTGTTAGAAGTGCTGGTCATTTATTTGCCATTCCAGTATTTATCTTATGTTTTACTCTTAGTACTTCTTTGCTATCATGAAATCTTTTTCATAGTTCAATTGTTTTGAAACATTTAATTTTCTGAATATTGCTTAATCTTAATTTTTGTTCTAAGATTTATACTGTATCTTTGACTTACAATTTATTCAAAAAGACATTGTATGATATCTTCTTCTAGTATTAGAAACTTTAAAAAGTATATTTCCATTTTCTTTTGACTAAAAAAAACAGAGGTTTGTGCCTATGTTTTTTGCTTATTATTTCTTGCCTATATCTTGTAATATGAGAAACTACTTTGGCAATAACAATATACAGTGTACTAACCATTGTTACTCTCCTAAAATCTTGTTTTGAGATTTTGTACCACTGTTTTTTTTTCTTTAAAATAAAAATAACTGATGTCAAAAAAGAAGAAAAGAAAGAAAGAAGGAAAAAAGAAAGAAAGAAAGAAAGAAAGAAAGAAAGAAAGAAAGAAAGGAAAGAAAGAAAGAAAGAAGAAAAAAGAAAAATAAAAAATAAAAAAAGAAACTTCAAGAGCAGAATTTGGCATCTACGTTTGTAGCCTATTCTATATGAGCATCTATAAACTGAAATCATGTTTCTGGACATTGGTTTATTATTATATTACATGAAATTTACTAGGCAAATATTTTCCATCTTCGGAATGTAGACATGAAGATATCCTAGGTAGCATAAACAAATAGCAGTCTCATGTATGTGCCTGGTATCAAATATCAAAAGGGACAATATTCAAATTCTGTGTATTTTTATTTGGGGTTGAACTACAGGTACCAATACATAGCGTGGGCCAAAATGGTTGCAGAAAATCTTTGTCTAATTGATAACGTTCAGGTGCTTCTGGAGAAATACTGGACATAGCAGCTTTGTTTTTTGTGTTTAGTGCAGCATTAAGCATTGTATTTCTCTTGTCTTTACACACTATGAACAACTATTTATGGACATTTGTGCAGATTTACTTCATTCCTATGGACAAAGGAAAACAACCATTATACAAATGATTAAAAAACTTTTTGTGTTGTTTCTATTTATTTTCTATCATAAATAATCCCCAGTGCCATTCTTGTACATTAACCTTCATGAAGCTTTGGATTTGGGTAAAGTATTTTCGCAGAGGGAGACTCTAAATAAAAAGGGAGGCTTTTCAGACCAGTGCCAAGTACTCTGTAAATAGCGCAGAAAAGGAGGGCAGCTACGTTTCCTCCCTATCACAGAATCTGAGCTCTATCACTGGTAAAATATTTCTGTTGTTTGGAAAAGGAATACCTAGTGTCCAGATACATTTAATACCTAGTGTCAATGAATTTAATGAATTCTGTGGTTTGTCTTTTTACTTCCATAATGACGAAAGTGCACATCAAACACAAAGTTCAATTTTAAAGAAGTTTGATTTCCTTTCTTTTCTTTTGTTGTTAATGTTTTTGATCCTATAACCATGAAATTATTGCTTAATCCAAAGTTAAACAAAAGGGGGGTGGTGCCAGGGAGATGACTCTGTGGAATAAGTGCTTCCCTGGCAAGCGCAAAAGTCTGAGTTCAATCCCTGGTTCTGCACCCAAAAAAAAAACACCTCACATTTTCTTATGTAGTTTCAGCCTTACATATGGGTCTTTGGTCCCTTCTATAATTTTGTAGATGGTATAAGGCAAAAGCCCAATTTCATTCTTTTGCAAATGGCTCTCCAACTGTTCTAACACTTTGTGTTGTTTTTTTTAAAATTTAATTTATTTATTTAGGCATCTAGTACAGGGTCTACAGGGTCTCACTACACAAATTGGACTGGTGGTGATCCTTCTGTTTTCAGCCTCCCAAGCACTGGAATTATAGGCGCGTACCACCACACCCAGCCTCCATGGCCATCTCAGCATGTCCCAGGGGCGGGGCTGGCATGGCTTGCTGAAGACTTAACCCTGGTCCCTGTGTCTGCCTAAGCAGGCACTCCAATCCACTGAGCTATCTGGCCAGCCCTTTAACATACTGTGTTGATAAGAGTATCTCCTCCACCAAACTGTCTGGTGTCCTTGACAAAAATTGATTGTAAATGTGAAGATTTATTTCTTGAACCTCGATTCTCGTCCATCTGATCCATGCATCTGAGTTTTAAGCCAGTATCACAGTCTTGATTTCTGTGACTGTAGTGAGTTTTGAGGTTGGAAAATGTGAGTTCTTCAACTTTATTCTTTTATAAATGATTTTGGCTACCTGGCACTTGTGCATTTCAGTAAGAACTTTAAGGTCACTTTGGCAATTTTTGCAAAATCCACCTGCAATTTTTATAGGGATTACATTGAATCTATTGATTAATTTTGGAAGTTCTATAATCATAATATCAATAAATTTTCTGATCCATGAACATGGGGTGTTCTCCATTCACTTACATCTTCTCTAATTTCTTTCAACCAGAACTCAGTGTTTAGAATATAAGCTTTGCACCTCTTTTGTAAATTTATATTTAAATATTTTATATTTGATTATTTTTTATGCTAACGTGAAGAAAATTTGGTTCTCATAGACACTTTGGATTGCTCATTGAGAGTAGAAGGACAATTGATTTGTGTTTTGTACTGGAAATGTACTGGAAATACAGGCCAAACTTGCCAAACTCAATTATTTGTAGTAATAGATTTTTAGTAGATTTTCTTAAGGTCTTCTAAATACAGGAAGAACGTGTAATCTCCAAATACAGGCTGTCTTTCTCCTTCCTTTCTGAATGACTTTTACTTCTATTTTCTTGCCTAATAGATCTGCACCTTAATGTTTAATAAATGCTGAGAGTAAAATCTTTATCTTGCTCCTAATTTTAAGAGGAAAATATCGAGGCTTTCATTACTACACCTGCTACTAGCTATGAGCATTTCACAGGTACACTTTATTAGGCAGAAAAAATTCCTTTCTATTCTTAGCATTTTCATGGTAAAGAGGTTTGAATTTTACCAGATTCTTCCATGTCTATGTAAATAGATAGACAGGCATCGACATTTCTGCCAGTGGTCCTTGACTTGAAATTTATAATGGTGGTTTGACTTTATAATAGTACAGCTAGGCATATATCACACACCTGTAATCCCAGCACTCAGCATGCTGAGGCAGAGGGACTTCCCTGAGTTGAGGCCAGCCTGGGATACATAGTCACTTAAAGGCCAGCCTGAATTACAAAGCAAGAGCCTGACTCACCAAACAAACAAACAAACAAACAAACAAATGACTTTATACAAGTATAAGGGCAATTCAACTCATTTGAACCCATACTTTGAATTTTTATCTTTTCCTGGCAGTGTGCAGTACAATGTCTTTCTCAATGGAGTACAGATGCACAGAGCCCTAGTTCCCATCACCCATTTCTACGATGTGATCATAAGAGGGAATAACTGATGCTCGCCAGTGAACCGCTGAGCTGAGAGGCTCGGCAGGTTAGGGGTATTAGATACGCTTCACTTGTGGCATTTTCACCTTGCAATGGATTTTTCAAGATATACCGCCACTATAAATTGAGAAGAATCTGTATACCTACTGGCTTTCTGATAAACTAACCTTGCATTTCTGCATTTCTGAGGTAAATCTCATTTGGTCATGGCAATTTATTTATTTATTTATTTATTTATTTATTTATTTATCTTTTTGAGACAGGGTCTTGCTATGCATTTCAGGCTGGCCTTGAGCTCACTTTGGAGCCCAGGCTGGTCTTGAACTCACAACGATCCTCCTTCCTCAGTCTTCAGAGTGCTGAAATTACAGGCTTGCACCACCATGCCCAGCCTACTTTTTAATATAGAGTAACAGACAGTAGCTGCCATCAGCACTTTCTAGATTAGGATTATAAATTCTCTTTTTCAGCACACATTGGAAGATTGTTGGAGTCTTACAGGCCCATTTCACCATGTCTAGAGGAAATGAAAGAACAATAAAATAAACTGTGGCCACAGCATGACCAGGGCTGCAGCTTTTTCTGATTCTTTGAAGCAGCTGATGGCACTGCAGGCACATTCAACACCCCCGCTAAGGGCCCGGGCGCCAATCCCAAAGCAACTGCTTATGCCTCACTGGCTGTACAAGGAACTGTGCACCACTGTGGCTCTCCTGCCACTGACTTGGCCATACACTCTTTGGGCTGGGTGGATGTTCAGAATCGCTGTTAATTCAAGAGCACGCATAGGCTTTCCAGTACCAACACAGAAACTAGAGCAAAACCCCAACCAAGGGATGAGCTGCCCACCCGGAAAGCCAGGTGACACACCCCTGAGTTTACCAGAAGTGAAGCCCAGGTACTGAAGTAGAGCACTATAGAAGGAATGTGCAGCATTACTGAGTTCTCTTTCCATTTTCCACTTTGAAATGTCCTCTTATATTAATCTTATCCCTCTCAACCCCTCTATCCTCCGAGAAGAGATGGAAAGAGTGCTGGGCACAACACTAACAGGGTGAAATTGGGAGGGGGGAGAGCGGCCCCCACCCAGTGGCCTGGCAGCTGTGGGGCTGGGGAAGGACAGGCTGATCCACCCTGGGGCACAGCTGGCACACACCTCCTTGGCAACAATGTCACCTGCAGGAGGGCTGGCTGGGCCGTTGCAAGAAGCACATCACTGTACCCGCACTCAGGGGTCGGGAAAGCGTGGCTTCGTCTGTTTCTTCCTCCAGGATAAACATTCATCCTATAGGGGAACATCTTAGCTGTCCATCCAGGCCCTCAGGGAAGCAGTCCTGCTTCAAATAAATACATCAAAATCGCGTGGAAAGCCAAGGGAGCTAAGTGCCCTCACCTCTTCGCAAACAAATCTAGGTTGAGAGAGATTGGGTGGTGGCTCAGAAAGCAGCCTTCCTGAGCCCGAGAAATGGCTGTGTGGCCCAGGATTAAAAAAAGGAAAAAAAAAAAAAAAATGCTGAGTTGCTGGTGCTGAGGATCGATCAGAAACGCCTCCCTCTCTGGCGCTCGCTCTGAAGGGCTCCCTCACCTAGCTTGGCACGCTCTCCTGGGTTTGTCATTTTCTACCTTAAAATCCCCTTTAAGACAGACCTTGTGGTCTTGGCAATCCGTTTTAAGCGGCATACAATGATATTCTGAGACCATCTTAATGTAAATATGTGATGCGGTGGCTCCTTCTAGAGTCCCTCCAGGTTTTCATTGTGGTATTAATTTTAAAATATTACATTATGATGTTAATTTTAAAAATATCATATTCAAATATTATTCCTCTTGGTTACTGATTTTATGCCACCTCCATACATTTTACTGCCAAGCCAAGTGGTCCCTGAGCTTGCCCTTGTCCCAACCCAGATAGCGTGGTTATTTTCAGGGACGACTATGCCACGTTCAGCCCTCAGATGCAGTCAAGAGTCAGAGCTCTTTGATAACACGGTATTAATACAGACTTCTGATAATAAACATGAAGATACAGACTTCTGATAATAAACTCCCTGATTTCACTGTTGGCCATTCTGGACTCAGAAAGGCAACAGCCCACCTATGTGTCTTCCCATGTCTTTGTTTCCATAGAACTCTCCTAAACTGTCCTAGGAAATGTTTGAGTTTAGCCTAAAAAACTTATAAAACACATTCTGTCCAACAATTCTTTGTGCTTGTGTTGAATTTTGTGAAATATTCCCATCGTAAGTGCAAGCCTGGAAAGTGCAGGGAAATGAACGCCTCAAAGGATAGCATATTATTTATTCCAAGATAATGGTCTCCTGCTGCCACGGGGAGCCCGACCAAGCAACGTGGAAACATTATGGAAGTAAATGATGAGGCTAAGCTGACAAGTTTATTTTCAAAGCAGAAGATGTGGATCTCATAATAACTTTCCGCTGTTGTGACTGTTTCTATTATTCCACATGACTGATGTATGTTTAATGATTGTTATCTGAGGTGTCTGGGAGCTATGCAATTGCAGTTGCTTGGGGAAGCACAGGCTTCTTTCCTCACAAGTGAAAGCTGTTTTGTCCACAAAGCAGAGGTCCTGCTACAGAGCTTTTACCCTTTGAAGAGAAGCTGAGCAGCTCCTTCAGTTTGAATGATACAGTTCACATATCAGGTTTGCCATAACGGTCCCCCGGCTCCCAATAGTATCTATGTTTGCATGAGACATTTATGCATGTGGTTTTATTCCCTTGTCCATAACCCCATTTCACGGTAGGTTAGACAGTTGTTAGTTGTCTTCCAGCTTCTCCTGGGAGGAAAACTAGGCAAAGGGAAGGTGAGTAGGACTGAGGCTACACATCTATTCAGCTCAGACTCAGACTAAAGCTGTACCTCACCTTTGAGCTGTGTGCTTCTCTTAGCAGGTGGAGGCTTCAAAGAACTTCGTGCTGTGGGAGTATAGCTTTGTTTTTTAATAGGGCCTTTGTGGGGAGCGCAGGGTGTCCTGAAACTCGTGACCCTCCTACCTCAGCCTTCCAAAAGCTGCGATTATACCTCCAGCTCTCTAGAGTATCTTTATTTGATCTGTTAATTATATCCGAGTTTAATTTCCACTACATCTGAGAGCTCACCTCTGTGTTTCTACTTTTTATGTAATTTTCCACCCAGTTTTCAGTGGAGAAAAATTAAAAGAAAGAGCCAGATCTAGGCAGCAGAAGCAAGAAAAACTCTTTAAAGTGTTGGTCTTTGAATTTCTTTGACCAGAAACTGGATGTAACGGTCATCAGACTCAGATTTGTCCACGGCACACTTTGTCCCAGTTATAGCTCATGACCCCTTCTTATGTACTCTGACCTCTTCCTCTGGGACGCAAACAGTTTATGTAGAGAGATGACTTCTGAATATGACACATCTAATTGCTTTGGAAATCGCTTCTATCTTTTTGTTCCTTTTTATGGAATATGTTTCCCACTGTGTTCCACACCTCAATCCATTTATTTCCTGTGGTTTCAATCATGCCAGTTCTTATAATACAGCCATAATCTTACAATTTCCGTTTGATTTTCTTTTATTCTTCCTCCACAATACTCTAGATATTTCAATGCGCATGAGTCAAGCAGAAAAAAAAATCTGTGTCTACTGTCTTATTATCTCATAATTGATCTCTTAGTTTCTAAACTCTGCATGTTTCAGATTTTCATTTAGAATCAGAGCAGCTATTGTAAAATTCTAATTTTTATAAATGCCTGTAGTTCCTTGAACATCTTTATTGCAATACTCTTCTTCCTCATTGTGAAAGCTTTTTAGTGGACCTCATGATGTTTTGTACTTTTTTTTTTTTACTAACGTAAAAAAAATTTTAAAAATACATCCACATCCAGGCATTACCTAAATAAAGCAGATGGATGTCCCAGATTCCTAACAGTAACTCTTTCACTTCCAACATGGGAGATTAAACCCGGAACCTTCACACTATCACCCCAACTTATTTTTGAGAAGGATAGAGACAGAGACAGAGTGAGGGTGTCCCTAAGCCACTAAATGCCCCTTCAGTTGTGACCTTGTGATGCCTTGGCCTCACAGAGTCCTGGGATTACAAGTGTGTGCCACTCTGCCCTCCTCTTTGGCAACTCTTAAATCCTATCTCAGAGTCAAATTGAGAGGGTGATGTATGAAGGTCACTGAGCACCTCAGAGGTCAGGGGATGGGAGAGGGAGATCTGTATAAATGGCACAGCCCTAGTCTCCCCTGTGATATCAGTGTTTGTTTGGAGGCCTAGCTGTCTGGGCCTATGGTGGCTTCCTATGTGGCCAGGCCTCTGTCCTTTGTCCCCAGGGGCTATGATCATTCCTCAGGGCACTGTTGCTCTCTACTCTGTGTCCATGTTAACCCCTGCCAAGGGTGTCAAAATGCTCTCTGCTCTATGTGCCTCAGCGGAGTCCTAGGAGTATGCTCCTACTTGAGACAATTTGATGGAACTGTTTGGAGCAGCAGTTTGATGGAAGCTTTAGGAAAAAATCTTATTTCAAGTGAGTCTGTGAAAGTGTGAAATCCTTGTCCTTTTTTTACCAGAGTCTGCCTAGACCCCAGTACTGACTATGGTAGACCTTTATATTTGCATAGTGTGTATGTGTGTGTGTGTGTTGTATTGTTTCTGTTGTTAGTTTCTGTACTACTAATTTTTTTTCTCCAAACATAAAATCACGTAATCTGTCTTCACAAATCAAACTTTGCATGCCTAATTTGATCTTGGTGGTGCTGAGCTGAATTAATTCCATCTAGCCCAGATTTATCTCTAGCTGTGGAAGCTGAAACTGGGTATGCTGTTCTAAGATTGTCACAAGTTTCAGGCATATCAAAAAGATTTTCTCTTTCATCTCCCTCCCATCTCCAACAGCATAGACACCAAGTTCCCATGACTACCACACAGGGTCAGCGGCATCCAGGTCAGGCCTGCGCCCACCCCAGCATAGCTTGGCTGCTTCTCCTCTCGTTCCCGCGCGCATGCCCACCTCCAGCCTGCTCGGCACATGGCCTGCTCCTTCCCAGTTCTGTGCCCTGCATACACTGCTGCCCCTGCTGGCAGCAGACTGCCCTGCCCACTGGCCCTGCACTGCTCAGGGCCCGGGGCTTCCCCTCTGTAAGGCCTCCAGGAAAACTCCTAGGAAGTGTGGCTCGAAGCTCCACCTGTCCTGTCATGGCATTCTACCCAGCTCTTTATGAGAGCTGTGGTCACACTACTGCTATAGCCATCTGTTTAGGTACTTGTTCTCTGGCAAAACTATGCCCTTGGAGCCAGGGGTATAGTTCAGTGGTACAAGCACCTGCCTGGCAAGCTCAAGGTCCCAAGTTCAATCCAAGGTACTGAAAGAAAAAAAAATAATAATAAAAGACTGTAACCTTAGAAAGGAATCACTGGGTTGGAAGAACCAGATCCTGTTCTTCTCCAGTGAATTAAACAAAGGGAATAAGAGGGAAACAATTTAGTGGTAGAAGAGAGGACCAACCTGAAACCCAACAATAGAAATGGCAGCTGAGCCTCATGAGAGCTCAAACGAGGGACAGCAAAGCCACCAAGAGCTGGGACAAGCAGGGTGTGGCGGTGCATACTTGTGATCCCAGAGCTCTGGAGGCTGACGCTCTACTAAAAAATTAGTAGTAGAGGAGGATTGCCATGATTTCAAGGCCAACCTGGGCTATACAGTTCAGAGTTCAAATCAATCTGCACTTGGCCCCATGACAAATAAACAAATTATTTCTTTAAGTTTTGTTTAAAAGAGCCAAGGTAAGTGCCAGCCAGATAGCTCAGCGAATTAAAGCTCCTACTTAGGCAGACATAGGGACCTAGGGTTCAATCCCTTGCCTGCTGTTCCGGCCTTGCCCTGCAGGCTCGCTGAGATAGTGATTGAGACTGGGTGTGGTAGTACACACCTACAATCCCAGCATTTGGGAGGCTGAAAATAGGAGGATCACTATGAGTCCAATCTGCTCAGTGAGACCCTGTAGGCCCTGTAAACCCTGTACTAAATACATAAAAATATAAAATGAAATAAAAGAGCCAAGGTGGTGCTCATATTCTGTCACTTGCTCTCACTGTATCCTAAATGTTCATTTACCTTTACTCTCTCTGCTTTTTCCCATTTTTACTTTCTTTCTGCACATTTATTTTCTTTATTTCACTGCCCATCACTGTAGCAGCCTCTTACCCCCAAAGATTGTTGCATTTATAGGTCAGGGGCCCCCAATGACCTGATTCTATTTCTGGGGGCCTAGGAGTATAGACTAAGTGGTTGGGCCCACTACATTCATTTTTAGGACTTGCTGGTCTAATCCCTGGCACACATTGCTCATGTAATAAATGTTAACTCTTGGCTCAGAGTGTTTACATAGGTGATTCTAGGGTTTCACAAATAGTTCTGGCTGGTGGATCATTTCCATATGGCACCGAGCAACATGGACCACATATTCTGAACAAAATGATAGATAGGCTGTTTCTACAGAGACATTAATAAAGGCTGTAAACTTATTTATTCTCAATTATAAAGACAATATAAATGTGCTTGTATCAAAATGTTAAAATTGTAAGAGACAGCCCAAAGGCCACCTGGAAGATGGTTAAGGCCCAGCATGGTCATCAATCTGCACTTTAGAGGGCCGAGGAGATGGCTCAGTAGAATAAGCACTTGCCTGGCAAGTGCAAGGGCCTGAGTTCAATCCCTCATTCGGAAGGGAAAAAAAATCTACACTTTAGGAACCATTATTTGATGCCTATATATGTGTCCCAATAGCAAACTAGTTGTTTGTTTGTTTTAATGACACACCTTTGTGAGTATTGTCATGGTCAGTTTTAGCTTCATTTATTCATTGACAAATCTTATTCCTGCTCTAGAGAGCTATAGTAAGTTTAAAATATAATTCATTACATGATTTCACTTTCAATGTCACATAAAACACAGTTCATAAAGATTCATAACCAGTGCTGCATCCACGCCATCATGAAAACAGAATAATTACTGCAAGAACAGAAGGCAAATTGAAACTCCCAATTTTACTTTCTTCTTCCCTAGCAAATTCTGCTCATTTTCCTCACTGCACTCCTTTGAAGGCTGCCTTTGAACTTGACACTGCGCAGTCAGAGTGGACACTTAAGACTCCATTTGACTAATTGTGCTGAGTGACTATAAGTGGCAGAGCTCTAACTGTACACCTTAGAGTCAGGAAAGGAAGGTGCTCGACCGGTCAAAGGCACCGGCCTCCGGGCAGCCGGCCTCCAAGGACAGAGCCTGCATCTGCTGCCAAAGTGTGCTTCTAGACTTAAGATTCCAGCCCAGCAGGCTGGAGACCGGAAGCCTGATCAGGAAAACTTGAAAAATCAATGTTATGTAGGAAATACCGAGGGGACATTCTCTCCCGGAGCATTTCCTGTTTTAAGAAGTAGCAGAACAACTAAATTAGTTGCCATCTCCTTAAGCCTTTGTTTGTTTGTTTGTTTTTTAAAATAAATATTAACAATAGTTTCTAGGAAGCCAGACACGGAAAAGAGATCCATGCTACCTCGGGCTGCAGGTCCCGGGTCTTGGTGACCACTGCCGAGCCATGTGTTCAGGTCTGCAGCATGGAGCTTCTAAGACGCGATGTTTGTCTTAGGGTCCCTTCTGAGGCTCCAGGCCTCTGCCATTCTTCTGAGGCACATTACTCTTTTGTTAACGACTTCATGTGATCTGAATTGGACAGCCTGGTAGTGAAAAGAAAGGCAGCGGTACAGTCTCAACACTATGCTGACATAAATCTTAGTACTATTGTCCTCTAAATCCCTGCCGATCATTAAGTTGGTGAAGATGCCCACACTCCCTTTCTTAAGCCTCAATGAACATACATATATATATATATATATATATATATATATATATATATAATCTATTATACATAAATGGTTCATTATATAAAGAATGTCTCAGCATATTAAAAAGTCAGATTTCAAAATATGTAAAGAATCTAGGTGTGGCACACGCCTGTGATTCCAGAACTAGGAAGGCTGAGGCGGGAGGATTGTTGCAAGTTCAAGACCAGCCTGGACTCCAAGGTTAGCTCCAAGTCAGGCTGAACTGCATAGGGAGACCCTGTCTAAAAAAGACAAAAATAAATAAATAAATAAGAATGTCCACATATATTACTGTGAAAAAAGAAGACAGCCTTACAGAAACCATGGTCATGAGAATCAGAGGCATGTAATACAGACACAAAAAAAGTGTAACTAGTTCTTCATGGTGGCATAAGCCTATAATTCCAGCACTTGGGAGGTTGAGGCAGGAGGACTGCTGAGAGTGCAACACTAGCCTAGGCTATATAAGGAGAACCTGACTCAAAAAAGAAAAAGCAAGCAACTTATCTTGGTCTTGACCATCTAGCAGAAAAGTATAAAAATGAAGTATAAAAAGTAAAGTCATATTAATATGCTAAGCTATAAAAGGCTCAAGTCAACAACTTTGGACACTGCCAGTCTTATGGAAAACCCACTACTATTATGGACTACTGGACTATATTGGAATATTTTGCTGAATTCACGCACTTACAATATTTAAATGACAATGGAATGCCCTTCTATGACAAAACTAAACAAAAAAAGGGGATACAAATGAACGACCATTTTGTATCTGTATATTCAAAATAGTTAGGATAGATATATAGCTCCATTCTCTTAATTCAATGAATAGAGAGATTAGTTCTAATAGTGTTTGGACAGGATATCATGACTCCATCTTGTACAATGAATAACCACTAAGACAGCAATATGCAACGTATTAGTTATTGAACCTGTGCTAGGGTTCAGTTTTGAAACTGTCTCATTGCTATTTGTTTCTAAATAATTTTTTTTTTAAAAAGCAAGAAAGAAAGAAAAGCTAACAAACATGAAAAGATGCTCAACCTCTTTAGTAATCTGAGAAACAAATTAAAACTGCAACCAGGTGATGCATAGATCAGCAAAGCTAGAAGCACGCAGCACTTTCGGGCCCTCAAGAGGAGGTGTCGTGAGGACGGAGCATCACACACAGCAGGCAGATGGAGCTGTGCAGATGGCCCGGGCTGACCCAGCCCCACATGGCACAGACATGCACCGGGGGACCGAAAGCTCAGGACGGCTCACAGCATCTCACGCAAGTCACAGTATGGAAACACCCTGCGCTCAGCCAGCAGGAACACGGGTGTCCTTTGGGTTGGGATGTTCTGCGGCAAAGTAATCAGACAGCTACTCCACGGGCAGGGGCAGTACTGAGCAACAGAAGCAGACCCAGGAAGACTTATGGTATGGTTCATTCCAATTGTTAAAAAGCAGGGCAGATAAAACATGATTTGCGTAGGTGCTATCATTTCACAATGCAGTGAAAAAGGCAAAGATACAAATGCCATGAAAGTCCGTATGTTAGGGGAAAAACATGCTGCGCTGAGGACAAGCTGCACAACAGGCTTCTAGGGTAGGTAACTCTTGGTCCTTCTTGACCTGGCTCATAATGGCCTGCATGCTCTTTTGCTAAACACTAGTTTTTAGGTTTCTGCTCTTTTCTGATTTGTTTGTTTGCTTGTTTTGCATGTTTCTTATTTTCTTTGTTGCCACAGTTTTTTTTGAGACAGGGTCCCACTGTGTCACCCAGGCTGGGCTCAAACTTTCAGCAGTCCTTCTGCTTCAGCCTTCTAAGTGCTGGCATGATGAGCATTCACTGCTGCAGCTGGCCCTCTGATCATTTCTGAATGAATCATACATCACAATGTTTAAAGTTTCAGAAGGAGAGAGAAAAGGTCCAGCATGTTGCTGTGTGAAAATGCGCATCTGCGTTACAAAACAAACCTTCTGTAATAGCAGCCAAAGCCACTTTCCCGCCAAAGATTTGATGTAGGAAAACACTAAAATCAGAAAACCTGCTACTAAGCTAAGAGCAGGCTGATTTTCCAGAACAAGGAAAACTATGAGACAAAAACGCTTCTCTCATTTTCTTTTATTTAGAAAGCAAGTCAGAGATACGAACTGGGCTCCACGCTCGTGACAATCTTAAGAGCGACCCAGCCACCTCCAGGGAGGTGGGTCACAATCACCCTAGTTAAAAAGCTTAAACTGGTAATGCATTTCAACCTAATAAGTAACTTTTCTAAAAATGCCTGTAAAGCCGGTGATAGCTGGAGAACACAACAGGACTTTGAAAAGTGAAAGACTGCACGTGGCTCGTCCATCTAAACACTTACCTTCAGCCCCAGGTCATTGTGCTTTCTTCTCATTTCCATCAGTAATCTCTTATTTTGCAGAGTTCACTGAATTTCTCCGTGTTCTATACAACCTGATTTACCTCCAAGGAAGACAGAAATGGAGTTCGATGCCCAGGCCTGCTGTGCTGGCCCACCCCCCAGGACGTGCTGAGACAGCAATTGAGACTGGACGTGGTAGCGCGCGCCTGTGATCCCAGCTCTTGGGAGGCTGTAAACAGGCGGATCACTACAAGTCTGATTTAGTAGTGAGACCCTGAACACCCTGAAGACCCTTCCCTAAAATTAAAAATAATAATAATAATAATAATAATAATAATAATAATAACAGCCTGCTCAGCCACAATGCAGAAGTTTCCATGTTTCCTCAGTGCAGAATGTACCTGGTATGTTTCCTCAGCTGTAGGATTTCACTTCTTTCTCCAATTGTCCTTTGTTCATTTCCTGCCAATCATTGGCATGAGTGGTACATAAAAATATGGTGTACATGTTTATTTTCTCCTTACAAGGATTTCTTATTAAATTTAAAATAGGAACTAGTCAGAACTAAATAAATAAAACCCAGGGGTCACCCATTACCAAGAATCCTGACATGAGAATGAATTTGTCTCTTCGCGCATTCTCTGGTGTCTCCACCACAAGAGCGGAGATGCCACAATATGGGTCACTGGGACGTAACACATGTTGACAGGAACAGCTTTTCTTTAGAAAAAAAGAGGGGGGTAGGAGGACAGGAGCAGGAACAAACAGCAACTAAAACTTTGCTTCACATGTTTGCAATTTAAAATGTTTATGTTTCCTAATAATTCATTCCAAAGACATAGGGGTGCTTTTCTCTAATCCTGAACCGACTTATAACTATATGTTTTTTATTATCTGATTTAAACACTTTCATTCCGCACTTGCAGTTACATCCTGCAGTTCCCTTTGACACTTCCCAAACAACATCCATTTGCCGGAGCAGATGACATAAGCACAAGTGTTTGTCATACGGGGGCCACACCATCAAACGATGTCACTTTGCTGTGGAATCTCAGAGAAGGAAATACACAAGACGCATTCTCCCTACCATGGCATTTGCCCTGAGAGCTGAGGCTGCCCGGTGCTAATGTCACAAGAGGTCTGCAGCTTCGCTGCCTCCACACCCCACCCCCTTCTTCTCTGTAGTTGGATAAGAGCATCTAGGAGCTTGTGGGCAGAGCAGCATAGAGTGAGAGGAGAGCCCTGCAAGAGGCTCTGTTCTTTTCCTTCTCCCATTCCTTTTGCTGGAACTTCGGAGGGGGACACTGGTACTATATCCTGAAAGAAAAGCTGGAGCACAAATATCAACTTTTTCTCCTGGAAATAAGTACAGCCCTCCTGATCTGTATCTTACACGTAGGACACCTAAACGTGTGGCAGCAGGAGTGATGCCTGCATTTCATCCATCCATTTATTCCCTTCAAAAAAAAAAAAAAATAGAGACCAGAGATCAAAGCACGCTTCCTAATGCCTCCGCCACGTCTCCACTCATCCTGCTCTGGGCTGGTTTGGTTGAATAGTTACAGTGCAAAGTTATTCTTTCACCACAGCGATGACAGAAAGGTGAATTGTTAACAAATGACTAGGTGGGTTCATTATCACTGACCTTCCCTGGCCTCCTCAGGGGGACTTAGGGCTGCTGTACAATCAAAACCATTGTGAGATATTCTTGACAGGCCTGGAAGGCCATCAGTAAATCTTTGGTTCCCTCATTGATGCTTCTTTCAGATCTGCAGTTCTATCACTCACAATCAAAACATTTCCCCCTGAACACAGGTCCAAGTTACTAAGGCAGACATTGGTTACCAGGTACGTTTCAGTAGTATTTTATGTTGTGAATTTTACATGTTAGTCTAAAGAGTTAAGTTTCTACAGGAAAATCAAGCCAAGTTGACTACAACTCAGGAATCCCCAGTGCACTAACAGGAAAATCCACACACATACACACAGTGCTTCATAGTTAGCTCACTTGCACTGGCCCGAACGGCGCTTTCAGGCCCTCGAGGAAATGTCCCTTTCACACGTGCAGCATGGATTTATGCTTCTCTAGCAGCTACCTTTTGCAGATATAAATTGCGATATACTAAAGCTGAGGGAGGGACTGGTGAGATGGCTCAGTGGTCTAAAGCACCTACTTAGAACAAGCTAAGCAAAGCACAGGGACCGCGGTTCAATCCCCCAGCACCACATGCCAGCCAGCCCTGCCCCCTGGTGGGCTGAGCTGGCCACACACACAAAATAAATGAATAAATGAATAAATAAATAATAAAAATAAATAAATAAATAAATAAATAAAAATAAAAAATAAAGCTGAGGGAATCACAGCAAACATGTTCTGGACAGTAGATTAAACCAGTGTGAGGAAGAACAGGGTGTGGTTGGACATGCCTGAGGTCCCAGCTGCTCAGGAGGTTGGGATGG
Organism: Octodon degus; assembly: GCF_000260255.1. Taxonomy (NCBI): domain Eukaryota; kingdom Metazoa; phylum Chordata; class Mammalia; order Rodentia; family Octodontidae; genus Octodon; species Octodon degus. The sequence continues at coordinate 32,440,288 of NW_004524578.1, forward strand.
AAAGATTACTACAGCCCAAGGGTTTTGAGGCTAGCTTGGGCCACATAGTAAGACCTTGTTATGATTTTATGCATACACATCATGAATGTCTGAGCTATAAGCCCTGCCAAAAAGAGGCAAAATGGTCTGGCCCAATGTCCACATCTTCCAAGGGACACAAAGCTAGGTTTCTGAAGGGATGCTCTGAATTCATGGCATTTCACGGGACCATTGAAAATACTTGGTAATTGTTTCCAGCTGTTGCTTAGATATTTCCTTTACATTCCATGGTCCTGGAGGGAGAGAGAGAGAGAAAAAAAACCTTTATGCCAGCTTTTGTGGATCATAGTGTTAACTGTAAATCCACTCCACAGTAGTCTATAAAATCGAGTTTTTATTTCATTGTTTCTACTTCATGCCAAATCATAAAAGATTTAAAAATAAGAAAAGGAGAATAAATACAAACAACAGAAAACCTCTTTTAAATGTAAGGACTTTCCCCTTCCTATATAAGAGAAGCTCACTAATTCAGATCTGTCTCATCAGTGAAAGGCCTGGATTACAAGCCATTGCGTTTTAATATTCGAGTTTCTGTCCTATGTAGACTGTGTGCCCATCTGCATGGTGTGTTTATTTCTAAGGGTACCAGCGTGCAGTGTGTAGGCATGCAGGGAGGAGCACTGACCGAAGACAGGGGTCCTGGGCCCCCTGATAGGCTACCAGGCCTCAGGCAAAGTCCCCAAAGAAAGAAGCTGGGTAACAGTGGAATGACAGGTACGCGGCAAGGGCAGAGTCCCTTCCTGTCCTGTTTGCACTGCTTATTTCCTCCCCTGTGCAGTGAACTTTCTAGGAGCCCCAGCAGCAGCCCCAGCATATTTCTCAACAAAGAAACACTCCTATATGGGTCCATCAATCTGTCAACCTTGGCAGACAATTTTAGGCCTGCTAGGGGACCAAATGATTTCAAAATTTCTTCCCACACTGTCTCTCCAATATGCTAGTAAAAACCCTTAAGAAATGCACCATAAGGAATGTGAAAACGTAAGCTGCTTAGCATGTTTTGTAATATCCAAACCCATTCGAAGATGCTTTATGCGGGGACCTACAACACCAGCTAGCTTTGTAAAGTAGTAGGTTGGGGTTTTTGTTTGTTTGTTTGTTTGTTTGTTTTTTTCTGTAGACTTAACACAGAAGCTAACTCTGTAAGACAAAATAGCAGACTGGGTGGAAGAGAGTAAGCCAGAAGGAAGAGGTAGTGGATTAAGACCTGAGCTTTGGATCAACTAAGGAGACCCTTTTAACACTCAAACCAAGAACTCACTCTGTGAATTATTGTCTGCGTTGTTGCCCAGAGAGGGCGCTTCCTTTGAAATCTTTCTGACAAACTCTTATCAACACTCTCATCCACAGATCATTCCTGGAGCCTGACTTGTATGTTTTTGTTTCTAATATCTATTTTTTCAAGAAAAAGCAATAGCAGGTGTCACCCCTTGGCTCATCCAAATAAGCCTGCACATTTCAAGAGCAGCACACAAATAAACAATGTCACCATTGGTTGAAGTTGCAGTTTTCTTTCTTTTCTTTCTTTTTTTTTTTTTTTTAAATGAATTTAGGACAGGGTCTCACTATACAGATCAAACTCGTAGTGATTCTCCTGTTTCCAACCTCCCAAGTGCTGGGATTATAGGTGCACGCCACCACGCCCACTCTCAGTCGCCCATCTCAGGATGCCCAGGGGCAGGGCGTTTTGTCCGCTGAGCTATCTGGAGGGCCCACAGTTTTATCTCTAGAACCAAGACATTGCATTATTCAGAAAAATAACTTCATGGTGAGCATTCAACCCTTCTCATTTCTCAGTACAAAAAACCTAGGGTCAGTATTTATTTTCTCCTTTCTCTCACAAAAACTCTGCCCAGTGTGTTCAGCCAGTTCTGTTAGCTCTTGTGCCATAGCTGCCTGCTTTTCACCAATCAATCGATTGCTACCATCTTCCTTGATTATTCCAATAACCCTCTTGCCCACCCCGTTTCTATTCTTGAGCCCCATCCTTTATTTTCCAAACAGCATAGAATGATCCCAATAAAAATGAACTCAGATCCTGCCCTCCTCTCCTTAAAGACCTCCAGGTACCCTCATACTGGAGTCCACTTATGATGCCCTGCAAAACCCTATAGCTCCTGGTCCCGCCTCCCTGTGACTCTCCTCTTGCTCTCTAAAGCCTGGCCGCTGTCTTCCTAAGAATCCCATGAACCATCCTGCCAGGAAGCTGTGCTGGTGCTACTCCGTCTGCCTGGAATCTAAATTCTCCAGCTCCCAGGGGTCAGTGAGATTGCTCAACAACCTAAATCTCCTGCTTACACAAGCTTAGGCAAGTGCAGGGACCATGAGTCGATCCCTGGCACCACATGCTGTGCCAGTCCCACTCCCAGGGTGAGTTGAGCAGGCCACAGAGTCTAGGCAGAGTGGCGTATGCCTGTAATCCCAGAGCTGGGGAGGCTGAAAACAGGAGGATTAATATGAGTCCAAGCTGCGTAGTGAGACCCTGCAACAACCAAATACATTCAAAAATAAATAAATAAATAAATAAATAAATTCTGCAGATCCCAACATGACTCCTCTTCACCATCTTCAAATCCTGACTTAAGAGTCATTAAATTGGCAACCACATCTCTATTTACCTCATAGAAGTTGTAACCCTACTTCCGACCTTGCTACCCTGCTTTGAGCTGTTCTGCAGTAAAAAGAGCCTATAGCATAACACAGTTTATTTCCTTTGCTCATTTTTTATCTTTACCCATGAAATCTTAGCTCCACAAGGACAGGGAGTTTGATCTGTTTTACTCACCATTGTATCCCCAGGATTTACTTTTCCCTTTCTTCTTATGTTTTGCAGTGCTGGGCATGGGACCCAGGGCCTCACGTACCCCCAGCCGGTGCTCTACCACTGAGCTATATCCATAGTCTTCCCAGCTTCTAGAACAATGACTAGCACATAACAGATGCTCACTAGGCATTTGCTGAATCAAAATATAAGTCAATGAATTAGCCAGTAAGTAGTATGACTCAGTGACTACAAGAAGCAGTCCACACGGGAAACGAAAACAATCCGGATGTGCTTTTCTGGGAACTTAACTCTCCAAATTTCCACAATTTAGTTTCCCTTTCTCTGAAATGATCTTTCTCTTTCAGCATACCACAGAATTGCAATTAGAACAAATGGAAATTTATTCTAATATTTTGAAAGAAACTTTCTGCCTTATCTAAAATATTTGGGAAATAATTATGCAATATGCTGTTTGTGTCATTTACCTCAATTCTTCACTCCTGACTATTTCGCCTAGTGATTTCATAAAACACCAATAACAAAAGAAAGCATAAAAATAGATTTTGAGTAAGTTCATCATGCTACCCACTTATTTATTTGTCAATGATAGAAAAACTTCAAAATATCAACTTAAAATAGTTAATGAAATTATATTGTAATGTTCTCTCTTCTCTTTTAATACTCTCTTCTCTCATGTATAGATACCATATTTTGCAAATAAAATTACTGGATTTTAAAAAAAAATTGTGTCAACATTCTGGACAGGAAATACAGATTAGAACAAGTGGTATAACACAAAAATATTTTAGTTAAGTAATAACCACGTCTAAACTTTTGAGCAATTTTATATGCAAAGAAGTGCATAACAGTTTTGCATGCATAATCCTATTTTATCCCCATTTAAACTCTATGAAGGAAAAACACGTGCAAAATGTGAATCATCAAAATGCAAAACATCTTGCCCTGATGCTGCACACCATAGTAGATGGCAAAGTCATAATCAAATCTCAGTTTGTTCAAATCCAAAGGTGGCATTCTTAACAGATCTGCTTTCCTAAGACAGTGGTTTATGGAGATGACAGAATAAAATACTTTGAATGAGGATAGCTCTAGAAAAACTTAGCTCATAAGGTTAGAATGTTTCACATTATTCTACATTTCTCAATGTTGACTGTAAAAACAAAAGTTGTTAAGAGAGAAAGTCAAAAGGAGAAAAACTGGATAATCATGTGGGGTGCCTTCCCTTGGGAATCCACAAAGCACTGTCATAATATATGCTACTCAATAAAGCATTCATGACATAGAATAAAATGGGGTTTGGCATTTGTTCAATTAATTGGATCCATGAATAATACCAACTGTAGGACTTAGCTCTTGGTGATCTTTTTTAAACATTTGAATTACTCAATTTATCTGTCTCTAGAGATAGATAAATGGAAGCTGAAACCTCAGTAATCTCCTAACTTCCTATCTGATGCTGACTTATTTCCAAGGGAAGGCATTTTGTCCAATCAGTGCATCAAGAAGATGTCCTTAGTATGTTTGCCATCGGATGTGGAATGCCTGCTCTTCTCTGCCTATTGCAGAGGACAGGACACAGCCAACTTTACTGGAGAGAGAGAGAGAGGAAAGAGAGAGGGGAGACAGAAGAGAGAGAGGAGAGAGAGAGAGAGAGCACTGAGGCATGGTCATGCATGCTGTGCAGTGTGCAGAGCCGCTCTCGTTGTACGGAATGCCCACGCTGAGTGTGCGTAGCAGAAGCATGGTGCAGGCATCTCCTCACTCCCTACCTCATCGTAAATGGCCATATCTCAAGAGTTTTCATGGATTTAAAACTCTCATTTTTGGGCCAGCCAGATAGCTCAGCAGATTAAAGCACCTGTGTAGGCAGACACAGGGGCCAGGGTTCAATTCCCAGTGTGCCTTGCTGGCCTCATCCTGGGGAATGCTGAACTGGTAAATGAGACTGGGCATGTGGGCACCTATAGTCCCAGCACTTAGCAGGCTGAAAACAGGAGGATCACTACCAGTCTGATCTGTGTAGTGAGACCCTGTAGATTCTGTATTAAATACATAAAAAAATTAAAGAGATATGGTATTTACCAAGTTAAAAATAACTAGTTGTTTGTTTGCTTTTGTTTTTTAAGACAAGGACTCACTATGCATTCCAGGCTTGCCTTGAACCCAGGATGATTCTCCTGTTTCAGCCTCCCAAGTCCTGGGATTATAGGCATGCTCTCCTATGCTGGCAAGTCAGTTTAATCAGATAAGTGGAAGGGTTGAAATCATAATGAACCTCAGGATAGGTGGATAGAAAATTAGGGAAGTATAAGGAAAGAAATGAGTGATGCTGTCTGCTTGGCTATGAGGAAATAGCCCACATGGTGTCTTGGGATTGTGGTCTCGATGACAGGACTCTGGAGAAAAGGGGGTGCCTGTCTTCACAGTAATGTATACCCAAGGGCTTTATCTTGAATTAAAACTTATACTTTTAGAAATATATACATAAATATGCTAAACATTTGCCAAGAAAAATGCAGTACACAGAAAGCCCTCAGATTTTTAAGAAGCACTTGACACTAGAGAAACAAATACTCTTAGAACCAACAAAAATGAAAACATATGATATCTTTATAATAAAGACAACAGAGCCTCTATTTGGGGAAATGCAAATATTCTAATGTTATTGGAGGAAGTGTTTCTATAGCTACAGGAACTATACTTGGAGCTAAAGCTGAAGGTAAGCAGTTAGCGAGTCTTCAGTTCCAAGAGTCTTACATGACAGTCTGGAATGAGAACAATGGAAAGATTCTAGGGAGGACTCCTCAAAGCAGAGGCCAGAGGCCTGCATGTCAATGATGCCTAGAGATGCCGTGGGGATGAAGAACACTGTCCCCAGTGTCAGAACATCTAGGTCCAAATCCAAGCTCCTCCACTCATCAGCTGTGTTATGCTCAAAGAAGTTACTAGTTATTTAACATTTAAACAGTGCCTCAGCAAAGAAGGCCTCCTTCCAGGGGTTCTAAAGTTAATACATATAAGTCACTTGGGACAGTGTCTTGTACAAGGGAAGTACCACAGACTATGAGAAGTCATTTTTACTATGATAGACAAATAGAGAAAGAAAATAAACTGCAGACATCATAATTGTATTTGAGTCACTCCAATGATATCAAGTGACACAGGACAAAGGGATAAAACAGAGCATGTTGAAACAAGATATGTGATTAATAAATGTATGTGAATGAAAACATTAATAAGTGAGTCTCAGCTGTAAACCAAGAGAATCAACAACAGGTAGATAAAAGTGAATGACAAGGAAGGTTGAAGCAGAACCACATGCCCAAGACATGGATTTATTGCCAGTCACACACACTTGATAGCTTAAAGGAAAAGCATTGGACTTCCCACCAAAAACAGCAACAAAATAAGCCAACATGAATGAATGGGGCCAGGGATAAAACTCAGTGGCACAGTGCCTGCCTGGTGAACACAAGGTCCTGAGCTTGATTCAGGGTACCAAAAAAAGAATGGATTGTACCACTGAAGGACTCTACTCACTGGCATGAGTCTTGTGATCTGATACACATATCTCCAAATCCTGTTAGAAGTACAGCGGCAAGACAAAATAGCATTGCAGGAGATTCACCACATAATTTCAATACAATAGCAGAAAAGGAACTGTGACTAATATGTCCCCATCTTATCATTTTCCTGCAGTGATTAACCAGCTACTCGGGGATACTTGAATATTATTTTCCCTTCCCATACCCTCCCTTTCCTAAAACTCTTTGAGAGGTTGTTTGTCAAAAAGAATCTACTCTAACTGTCTAACTTGCACAATACTTTCTACCACTTTTGACAATAGGCATGCCCTCATGGGTGTTAAAATAGTTGCATGCTAGAAGTCTCACCAGAAACCTAGTGAGGTCTGAGCTGTCCATTCTACTATGTTGGATCTTGATCCACTACAACTCGTACAGGTAAGTCCTATTCCTCAGGTCACTCTAGGGAAGTACAACAAAAGGACAACAGTCAGAAGAGTAAAATTAATTTTTACATTAAAATATAAACATAGGGGCAGGCAGGTAGCTCAGTGGACTAAAAGCAGAGTGCAGTGGCTGGTGTTCCATCCGTGTGTGCTGTGCTGGCTCCGCCCTCGGGGCCCGCTGAGATGGTGCCTGAGAAGGGGCGTGGTGGCACACACCTATAATTCCAGTGCTTGGAAGGCTAAAAACAGGAGAATCACTACAAGTCTGATCTATGTAGTGAGACCCTGTAGACCCTGTACTAAATACAAATAAATAAATAAATAAAATATAAACATATGCTTTATAATATTAGGACAATTTGATGACGAAGAGAAATGATGAAGTATGAATTTATTTTTTGTCTTTTGCAGACAGGATTTTAGTATGCAGTTCAAGCTGGCCTTAAAATCACTTTGTAGCCTAGGCTGGCCTCGAACTCACAGCAAGCAACCTTCCTGCCTCAGTCTCCCAAGTGCTGGGATTATCAGCATGCACCACGATGCCCAGTCAAAGTATGAAATTTTAGAGTTAGATGTTGCTGTCTAAAATGTCAAATGAATACAAGTCAGAAACATTCCAAAGTAATGAGAACATTCCAACTCAGAAGAAAATCTGGTTTAACTCCAAGTTAGAATTGACAGAGCTTCAAAGAAACTTATAGTACATAGTTGAGTGTAGTGGTACATGCCTGCAATCCCAGCCATCTGGGAAGCTGAGGCAGGAGGACTGTAAAAACCCAGTGGGCAATTTAAAGACTTAGTAGACTCTGTCTCAAAATTTTCAAAAAGGTAGTGGGGCTGCAGATGTAGCTCAGGGCAAAGGCCCTCGGTTCAATTTCCCCTATCATCGAAAATAGAAAGGGAGGGAGGGAGACAGAGAGGAAGGAAGGGAGGGATTTTATCCCACAGATAAGTTACATCAGTCTCTGGGAGAGCAGTCATCAGTAGCAGCAATGTCAGCCATTCCCCCAGATGATTTACTGTGCTGCCAGGATGGGGAAGCCCTGGCAGGAATTCTCCTGGTTGTGTCCACAAGTTGCCAAACATCCCTGATAAATGATGTTAAAAGACAGATTCCTAAGTATTTGAGTAATTGAATCAGAGTCTTCGGAGGTAGGATTGGTAGTGGTGGTGACATGGCAGTAAGGAATAGAAATCTGTATTTTTAGGAGCACCTTACAGGGAACCACTTCATCTAACAATGTGAACTCAGGAGCTGTTCTCTCTTCAGATTTTGGGTTGCTAACAGGGGCATCAAGTAGAGCAGCCAAGCGGGGTCCAGACTGCTTTCATCCTTACTGAGAATACTATCTTGGCCTTGCGTGGTGCAAAATAAGTTAAGTTTGCTTTCCAAATGGCTCTGCCTTGCCAGATTTACAACGTATTAAGACTGACTTGAAGTCCTTTTGATGGGATGGTGGAATTATTTGCTGGATATGCTCGGTGGATGCTCATGTCATGTACCTTGGGGAACCAGGAAGTGTGCAAAGATACTGGGGTGTTTTTGTTTGTTTGTTTGCTTGTTTGTTTTTGTTTGTGTGTGTGTGTGTGTGTGTGTGTGTGTGTGTGTGGTGTGGTACCAGGGATTGAACTCAGGACCTTGTACTTGCCAGACAAGTGCTTATTCCACTGAGCCATCTCCCCAGCCCAGTACTGGATTTTTACACTAGGATCTATTACAGGTCACATTGTCAACATTATTATGTATTGCCACTGCTTTCTAGTCTCTCTCTGTGGACTATCTTCTGAAGGCTTCCTATAAAAATATATTAAGACTACCTTCTTAGGGCCAGCCAGATAGCTCAGCAGATTAAAGTGCTTGCTTTGGCAGATGCAGGGACTGGGATTGAATCCCTGGCTCCACGTGCAGTGCTGGCCCCACCCCTGGGGCATGCTGCAATGGCAGTTGAGACTGGGCATGGTGGTGCACACCTGTAATGCTAGTGCTTAAGAGGGTGAAAACAGGAAGATCATTATGAGTCTGAACTATGTAATGAGACCCTGTAGACTTTGTACTACATACATTAAAAAAAAAAAAACTACCTTCTCTGCAACAGGACATCTTCACTGCCTCTGCTCCCAGAGCAGCAGGGCAGCTTCCTGATTTGCAAATGTGTCTGTTTCCACTGCCCAGCAATATTCTCTTCTTTGTGGTTTTGCAAACTCTCCATCCATCCTTCCCATGCAATGAAGAAAGTAGGAAGACACCCACTCCGCGTGTCTCTCTAGGTCTGCAATGAAGCTCACTTCCCGTTCAACAAGGAACTTTTCTTCTATGCTGGAAAAAAAATGCACTGTTCACCACAGTGGACTCCCTCTTCCTGAGACTGGTGGAGTTTGAACTGTAGAATTTGGGTACTAATCCACGTGCTTTGTTTTCTTCCAAGGCTTCCTCAAGATGGAATTAGAGCCAGGAATCAAGTTATCACTACTGCAGGTAGACAATCTGCAAGCCTTTTAAAGTGTTTTGGATGGTAAATAGAATTCCTGAGTTCAAATCTCAGAAACCTGCCTATCCCAGAATTGGGCAAGTAGATGTTTTTAAAAACACTGCAATAAATACTTTGGCTTGACCTTAGTCTTATCAGATAGGAACAACAGAACTTTGAGTCAACAGTTCTTAGACCATGAATTCAAAACAAGCCTTACCATTTAGCTCACTAGAATAGAAATTGTATCTATCCCAACTGAGTAGACAGTTTTCTAGTTCCAAACATCTAAATTTTCTAGTTCTAAGCATCTAAATTTTCTACTGAAGCTTGGGCCTAAATTAACGATAAAGCCTACCAGCATTGACGAAAGCGACCAAAATAACTCAACCTTCTACTTTAATCAACTACTGAGCATGGCCAGGGTCGATGCGGCTTCCTTAAGTGAAGAAGAAATGTTGGTAACTGGAACTTTTCAGAAGTGAAGCGCAGAACAAATGAGGTAAAAGAATAGTGAATGCTGACAATCTTCAAGAAACTCAGCTTTTACTCATAGACAGCAGATATTTCAAGAATGAGGAACTGATTGAAGGAAGCATTGCATTTTAAAAGCATGTGTCTTAGCATAACAGGACTAAACCAAAGACAGAGAGAAATGGACAGAAAGAAAGAGAGAACAGAAGGATTTTTTTAAATGGAGTCTTTTTTCCCTTCAAAGAACTAGAGTGAAATATAACATTACTCCATAATTATGTACTGTTTTTATATGTCAATTGAAAATTTTAAACCATAACAAATTTAAAAAATAAAAATAGAGCCTTCCAGGAAGATAAAGAAGTACCATAAAGGTAAAATGAAAATATAACATACAGCTAAGAGAAGTAGCGCAAAGCTAGACCCCTTGCCTGGCATGGGCAGTACACTGGATTCTACCCTGAACATCACTAATACAGATATGTAGACAGATAGGTAATGGGATGCATTGGATTCTAAGACATTAAAGCAGAGCACATATGATGGCTCTAAGATTTTCTGGTAGACTTTCTGTGGTCATGGACCAAATAGGATTTAGCCAGGTGTTCCAATATAGATAGGATTTTAAAATAAGGAACTAATTATGCCATCCAAAACAACTAAATGATTGTAAATATCATTTTAGTAGTGCATATTTACACAACATGTTTAACTTCCTTGTGTGGAGCTCATACACATCTCTGTTCCTTCCTTCATCCCCTTCCCTTCCAACTCTTGCCTCCTCCTCATCTCTCGATAATCTCATATTCACCCAAGATCAAGAGTAATACAAAAGTTAGATCTCTATGTAGCTATTTTAAATTATCTGATGTTTATTTAGCACACATAGGCTGGGTCTAGAAGTCTCTCAGAGCCTATGCGAATCTGAGAGTCTCAGGTTCTACTGAGGCCAGTGTTGATCCAAAGAACCAAGTTTGACCCTAAAGCAGACCTGTGGAGTCCATGGATTAACTCAGGAAAACCACTCTCGTGACATATTACCGACCATTACTACCCAGTCACTCATTCACCAAACTAGATTCCAGGCAATGGGGAAAATTAGACTTCTTCTCAGAGGAAGAAGTTTAACCACTAGTGAGTTTATTCAAAACTCACTAGTACTTTGGTCTATAAAAGGACAGAGAGACAAACAGACAGACAGACACAGACACAGACACAGACACAGACACAGACACAGACACAGACACAGACACAGACACAGTCACAGACACAGACAGAGAGATCCCCAGTTTACTGCTATGATATCATCTCTAACTTGGATCTCCCTTCTGATGATGCCTGTTTCAGAGAATAACCCCCACTTTGGATCTGTAACTTCCAGGCCCTGTTTCTTCAATATCTCTTATAAACGTAATGTCTACACTCTCATAGGTCCCCCAACATTCCATCAGAGACAGAAGAGGATGAGACTGAATTAATTAATTATGTAAGAGCCCACATTCTGGAAACAGAACAACTTGCTGGAAAGAACCTAAGCTGTGGGATCAGACTGACATTGGAATCCTTGATATACCACCCTATAAGCAAAGTGGCCTTTGATAAGTCACTAACCCACCTAAGCCTCAGATATTGCATCAAAAAATAGGAATCATGCATAATGTTCAAGGATACTATAAATCCTGTATTATCCAGCAGATTCCCAGTAAGCAGGAGTTGTGGTTTTGTTATATCTGGTGTGACTCTGGGCAAATGACATATTAACTCTTCCCAGCCTTCCTGTTCCCTGGCTGTGCATGAATGTAATCTCATGACAATCTCTAATTTCCTTCCAGTTCTAAAACTTTGTGAAGGAAAGCACATCTGCCACCAGTATAAATAAACCACAAGCACAAGTTGTGAATTTCTGCTGAGCAGTAGTTCTACTTCTGCATTAATATAAATTTCACAACTTAACTTCAAGAAAAAAGACCAAAGAGGGCAAAGGGTTCTCTCTTTGCCAAAGCATACTCTCCAAGATACTTACTGGATAGAGACCCAGTTTTGCAAAGAAAAGGAATAGCACAAATTGGAAGCAGCAAAAAATTCCTGATTATATGTGTAGAAATTTAGTCAAATTTGTTTGCATGAATGGAATACCCATCTCTGACAAAACTAAATATAAAAAGGGGATATAAATGAAGGACCATTTTGTATCTGTATATACAAAATAGTTAGCATAGGTATACAGCTACTTTCTTTTAATTCAATGAGAAGAAAGATTTGTACTATTAGTGTTTGGATAGGATATAATGTCTGCATCTTGTACTATGAATAACCACTACAAAGACAATAATATACAATGTATTAATTATTGAAACTGTCCTACTAATTGGTTTTGGAACTGTCTCATTGCTATTTGTTTCTCAATAAAATTAATTTTAAAAATGTGTTGGCATGACCTTTTAGTGAACTTTTCACACGAGCCCATATATGTAGGTTGGGAGTGAATGATACCTTGAGGGAAAGGGAGCCCAGTCATTGAAGGAAAAAATTCTTGGTTGGATTCCCAGCTTCCCTGCCTACTAATTTTGACCCTGAGCAGCATGGTTTTCTTGAGGGGAATCACATTCCTTCCCTTTGGGGGTGTTCTGTGTCAGCACTACAGGAGCCTGGGAGCAGATCAGCAACACCCCCGCTGTCTCCTCCATGCCGCTGGAGTGGGGACTGTGCCTAGAATGGGCAGCAACAGATGGTCGCAGAATACATGTCCAATTGCCATTTGCTGAGCTCAGTTTCAGGATTCAGTTGAGCTCCAAAGAAAACAGCAAATGTTACAAAATTTCACAGGCCTCAAGCTCACTATCTAGCCTACATGAGCTTCAAACTCACTGTCCTCCCGCAGCTCCCCAGCATGCTGAGATTAAGACTCTGGCCAGAACCCCTCATTTTTTTTTTTTTTTTTTTTTCAAGACCCAAAAGAGTAACCTATGCATGTTTGGTCTCGCACCCATAAAGAGGGTCAGGCTGATTTGACTATGAGTAATGCTTCCATTTAAATATTGTAGGTGCATG
>NW_004524578.1:32453354-32455102 GCF_000260255.1 Octodon degus
CCTTTGTCAGTGTCAGCCATGTGGATGAGTCATGGCCATTGCTTGACCAATTTGCTCTCTGTGAAAGCCTGAGAGAATGTTTTCTCTCCATGTAAATGGAATACTCATCCCTGACAATACTAAACAAAAAAAGGGAATACAAATGAAGGACCATTTTGTATCTGTATATACAAAATAGTTAGGATAGATATATAGCTACTTTCTTTTAATTCAGTGAGAAGAAAGATATGTACTAATAGTATATTAGTATAACTAGCACTATTTTTGTACTATGAATAACCACTATGAAGACAACAATATACAATGTATTAATTATTGAAACTGTCCTACTAATCAGATTTGAAACTGTCTTATTGCTGTTTGTTTCTCAATAAAATTAATTTTTTTTTAAAAAGAGTAATGCTTCCAAGCTTTTGGCCAAGAGATCCCAGAGGAAGATGTTCCACTATCACCTGTGTTAGAAAGGCTGTTACTGCAACAGGGTGATCACCTGCCAGCTTTACAGTGTGAAGGAGCTAGGCAAAGGGCTCTGGAAGGAAGCGCTGCAGTAAGCAACAGGTTCAGCTGTGTGTAAGCTGTCAATCTCCTGAAGGATTTGGCCAAAGACCTCATTGAACACAAAGTGAGAAATGCTGTTTTTTTTCAAGGAGAAAGAGAAAGGAGTAACTTAGGATGTCAAAATCTCAGATTTTGAAAACTATTGTAAAGTATTTCATAATTTCAGTCACTGAAGAATTGAGAATAGCATTTAGTTGGTAAATGAGAAACTTTGGATAGGGAAGGGGAATGGAAAAAAAGAAGATATATCATGTACAGGTACAAATAATTTAAAAAAGAAACTTGGCTGGGGATATAGGTCAGTAGAACAAGCAACTACCTGACAAGCTCAAGGTCCTGAGTTCAATCCCAGGTGCCAAAAACAAAATATATATTTTAAATTTAAATAAGGCCTAAACATAGAAAAGGTGATACAATTAATAAACAGGCCAAACTCTATAGGAAATAGAACTTTTTCTCAAAGTAGGGGTCATATTAATATCTGGAAAAATTACAGATGAATGAGTTAGCTTTGAACGATGTGCAATAAATACATACTTTTGAAAAAATTAACAAAAAGTATATCAATGACTGACACTAAGATATGAGTCATGAAATGATGAGAACAGTATTTTAAGACCTAATTTATTTATGCCTAGCTAATAAATGTAAAGAGACATTTAGGTCTAGATAGATGAGATCCACGTAACCAAAATTGATTGTTAATTATAAAATAGTTTAAGTGCTGGGTTTGAGAAACAAAATAGTAGAGGAAAGCCCTCCTGTTCATGGAGCTTAAAGTCAATGTGGGGCTCAGATCTAAGTTTAACAAGACCTGAAGTAAGTGTCAGTTTATGCCTACTATAAGTCCTGGGAAAGGGTTGAAGTGAGTGCTCCTATTCTACTTTAGAAAACGAGGCCAGGAATCACTCCAGCTCTATCCACCTCTTTAGCAGTAGAGTCAGTGGGTACTGGTTGACTTTTCTGAATGAGTGAGTACAGGAATGAATGACAGGGTGGCTGGGGAGATGGCTCAGTAGAGTAAGCGCTTCCCTGGCAAGCACAAGGGTCTGAGTTTAATCCCCAGTTCTGCCAAAAAGAAGAAGAAGAAAGAAGAAGAAAGAAGAAAGAAGAAGGAAGAAGAAGAAGAAGAAGAAGAAGAAGAAGAAGAAGAAGAAGAAGAAGAAGAAGAAGAAGAAGAAGAAGAAGAA
>NW_004524578.1:32455202-32459916 GCF_000260255.1 Octodon degus
GAAGAAGAAGAAGAAGAAGAAGAAGAAGAAGAAGAAGAAGAAGAAGAAGAAGAAGAAGAAGAAGAAGAAGAAGAAGAAGAAGAAGAAGAAGAAGAGAATGAATGACAGGCAAGAAGTTCAGTAAGGGATCTGACACAGTGACAGCTGCCGGGGAAGTGGATGCCACACTGCAGCCGACTTCTGAAAGATGCTTTTTGAATAAAAGGGTGCAGGAAGCTTCTGCCAGAGAATGCATGCTCAAGGGAGAGCCAGGAGTGCAGAAGGGAAAGTAAGAAGGCCGAGGAGGTTGCCCAAGGGAACATGGAGCTATCCCTGAAGGCCGGAATAGGATTCTCACAGGGTAAGGTGGGTCCGCTGACCCCAACTGAGGAATCTTGCTTTTGTCTTAAGGCCAAAGAGAACCACTGAGCATTTTAAGTCAGAGGGAAAGGTTATCTAGTCAGATTTGTATTTATAGTTAGAGTTGGGGTGGGGAGGAAAGGGCAAAGGAGAAAGTGGCGGTGACCTGGGGAACTGCTGCTGATGGTGGGGCTAGAGGTGAAAACCTGCCTTAGATTCCAGAGACATTTAGAAGGTGACCTCATAGACAGACTGACAGAGAGATGCAGGCCAGAAAGAAATCAAAGGCAGATTCTGAGTTTCGGGCTCACATGACTGCACAAATGTTGTCCTACATTAGAGTTAGGAACTCACAGATCCAGTTAGACACACAGAGTACAGCATAATGAAGGATTAATGAGGGCTCAGAAAACAGCAGTAGAGGCTACCCATCTGGATGTGTGCTGTCCACCTGTCAGGGCGGTACTCACAAGGCTGAGGCACCCATAGCTCAGGCTGGACTTGAGCTCACTCTGTAGCCCAGGTTAGTCACAAACGCACAACAATCCTCCTGCCTCAGCTTCCCAAGGGCTGGGATTACAGGTGTATGCCACCATACCTGGCTCCACAGTGTATTCTTGAGCTTAGCAGGAAAGGTCAACATAATGGATGTATAAAAAATGATTTGGGGGAGTCTATAGATCTCCTCTGTGCAAAGACAGATTGTATCTCTGCTGTGTTTTCAGCTTAATTCCTTTTTAAGAAGCACATAAAGAGGTAACAAATGACTCTAGAAAGACACTAGAAACAGTATGTGATTGAATATTAAATAAGAGTCCCTCAAAGTTCATTCAGAAAATGGAAAACCAAGGAAAGCAAGGATAAACCCCACAAAACCACCAAAGGCATATTTGTAAACTATTCTGTGACACCCCAAATTTTGCAAAGGTAAAACCACAACAGTTCAGAGAAGTTAGAGTTGGATGCAATGGCCTGTAATGTGGGAGGCCGAGGTGGGAGGCCCACTAGAGGGGCCCAGGAGTTTGAGGTCAGCCTGTGCAATGTAATGAGGGCCCATCTCAATAAATAAAGCTCCAGAAGAGTAGTAGACTGGCCTGCTGTGAGGAGCCAGAGAGCACTGCGGCCTGGTTCCATCACGTACTGACTACATTTGACTGAACAGCTGGGCCTCACTAAGCCACAAGCCCCTTGTCTCTTTCAAAGTGAGCTGTAATACTGTCTTCACAGGCTTAGGGGTGTGAGGATTAGTTGAGATAAGTATAGGCATATATAAATACTTGCTGACTATCAACTGCTGCTACAACTCAAGGGGTAGTTGAGACTGAAAGCACTAAGTCAAGGGTTTAGATAATTTCCTTGATGAATCCACAAGTATCAAGATGAATTGGGATGACTGAGGCTGAGACAGAACATTGGGCTACACAGTTATTGGATATAAGCTATTTGGCAGCCTATATCTTCTGTGCATCATTTCTCATTAGTCTGTTCAACCGCTGCTTGCCCAGTGCCACTAAAGTGAATGAACCAATGCTAGACATGAAGACGTAAACCAGCACAAACATGAAGTCCGTATGTGAAGATCCAGTTAACATCAAAATATGCTCAAGCTCCATTGTGTGCTTCTGCAATAATAGCACTTTTCTCTCTTATTTCTCTTTCAATGAAATTATTCTTTTTATGTCCAATAGCTGAGCTACATAAATTTCTCAGATCAAAAGGCACACAGAGACAAGAGGACAGCCTTGATTGCCCTCAGTGACCCCGCAGTAGATTGGAAGGAAGCCCCGACTCTGGTGTACAGAGTGTCTCACAGGTCTTTCTGGAGCCCAGGGTGGGGACCTCAAAAATAATGTAGCTTTTGACGTCAGTAAGTGTGAAGTGAAACAATTATGTGCTTTCATTTCAGTTCTTTTTTTCAAACAATCGTGCATTGAGAGTCAGCTCTATGTCTGACATTATCTTCGAAGTTGTACAAAGGCAGAAAGTTTGAGTCAGTCCTATCTCCCAAAAGTGTGCAGTTAGGAGCAGAACAAGACCTACTCACATCAAAGTCAGCAATGTGCCAGGGAGCATGTGACTGACTGGCTACGTGGCATGAGGAGGAAGATCCAGAAGCCGAGAGGATGGAGAACATCAGCTGAAGGCTGCGCTGGACTTAGGCCTTGGAGACTAACTAACTACATCTGAGGTTTTGCAGGCAAGAACAACAAGTGAGAAGGAGAGAAAAGATGTGGTACAGATGTGGTAAGATTTTTTCATCTGTAGGATATAATAGAAATTTAAACAATAGTGTCCATTCAGTACAGTAGTACAGAGTGATGGGAAATTTTGAGCAGTCAATTAATGGTACTCGAGCAGAAGTGGCCAATGATTTTTAGAAATAAGTATGTAACTGCATGTGTGCTTATAGGTACTTTTGTATAGTATGTGGGAAAATGTGCAGTTACTACCTAAGAACTACTGATTCCATTTTTAAGATGACTCCAGGTAAAGATGCTAACCTATATGAATTTCCAGCATGTAATACCTAAATCTTGGCCCATGCCTGTAATCCCAACACTCACAGCCTGAGGCAGGAGGATCGCTGGGAGCTTGAGGCCACCCAGGGTTTTACAAGTGAGTTCAAGGAGGGCTTGCACTACAGAGTGAGTCTGCCTCACAAAACCAAGCAAACACACACCTGAATCTTACAAATACAGGAGTTCTAGAGTCACACTATATGTGTACCTTCCTCTTCCGAGAATTCATATTTAGCAGTGTATAGTTCAACTTGGTATTTTCTGAAGATGATGCAATAACTATTATGAATGACTTCATCCACACTTTAGAATAAAAATTTTATGCCCAGGCCAGCAAGATAGCTCAGCAGTCTAATGTGCCTGCTTAAGTAAGCTTAGGCAAAGCGCAGTGACCGAAGTTCAAGCCCTGGTACCACATACCGTGCCAGCACTGCTCCTAAGGTAAGCTGAGCTGGCCACACACAAAAAAATAAATAAAATTTATGCCCTTTCTATAATCTTGGCTACTCAAGAGGCTGAGGCAAAAGGATTGTGAGATCAAGGCTCACTTCAGCAATGCAGCGAGATCTTTCTCAAAAAAGGATTATATGTCTTTCTTTCTTAAGGAATAAGATTATAAAAGGCCATCAGTGTATTCTACTAACTAAGCAGGCAGTCCTAATGCTTCCCCTGTGTGGCAATGGAATTTGGGAGCATATCTGTCCTGTCCAATGCCACTCTGTGTGGACACAATGACCTTATCCTATGGCTCCTGCTTTTAGCTAAGCGTCCATTCCCTTTTCAGGGTCCTTCTTCCCAGGTTTGGTCCACCTCGCATACCCTTGCCAGCTCAGAGCTCACCTGCATAGATTGCCTTCTCAGAGTAGTGCCTCCCTCCCACAGCGCTCACATAGTGACCACGCTTTTGCTGTGCCTGTAGGAGCCTCCTCCTCGGCAGCTGTGTTTCCTCTGGGAAACAGTGGTTTTCTGTCTGCTGTAGCAAGCAATAGTCACTTCCTCTTATAGCGAGAACTGAAACCAGAACCACCATGTGCCATTTCCTGGACATTTCTATTAAATATTAAAGTTCCCTTCCTCTCACCGTAAAAGCTATGGTTTAGTGGTCAGGTTCTTGGATTTGCACATCAGCATTACAACACACCAACTGCGAGCCCTTGGAAAAGTTGCGAACTTCTATTCATCTGGTCTCCTTTTTTTTTTTTCAATGGGATAATAATAGTAGCAACTCCTTAGGATTCTCATGAAGCTGAGCTACACTATTAAGTTATTATGTATAAAGTGACTCAGAAAAATCTTTGCCACATAGCAAGAACTCAGCGAAGCTAGGCCCGCCCTTAGTATTCCGGCTGGCTTTGAATCCTAACACACAGATTTTGTGCGTACACCACTCACCAAGTCACTGTTTCTCAACGCAAAACATTCGCACGTGATGACCTTCAGCATACTATGAGTAGGTATTTGAGTATTTCTGTCCTGCTGTACTTACAGAAAAGACAATGCAAAGCATGAGAAAGTTGGGCATTAGCATTCAGTCTTAATCTTTCTATTTTGGGGAAAAAGAAAGAAACTTATTGAAAATTGAAAAATCTTAGAAATCTTTTCTCATTGTATGCAATTGTCAAACCTCAAAATCCAGACTGGAATAGTCCCCAGCACTGGGAGAAAGGGGAATGGAATAGAATCTAATATGCACGTGTGTGTGTGTGTGTGTGTGTGTGTGTGTGTGTGTGTTGTGTTGTGGTACTGCAGATTGGAGCTGGAACCTGCACACTGAGCTGCACACCCTGTCCTTTCTTACATTTAGGACAGTCTCTCTCTTTCTCTCTCTCTCTCTCTCTCTCTCTCTCTCTCTCTCT
>NW_004524578.1:32460016-32469864 GCF_000260255.1 Octodon degus
TCTCTCTCTCTCTCTCTCTCTCTCTCTCTCTCTCTCTCTCTCTTTCTCTCTCTCAGTAGCTAACTTGTCAACTCTAGACTTGGATGGAAATTTCTCCTGCCTCATCCTTCCACAGTGCTGGGATTACAGGCACATGCCATAAAATCTGACATTCTTAAGTGTTTTTGCTGCTATGCTTTTGCAAAAATTCTAGATTTATGAAATATATTCATTAGCTAGTTGAGGAATCTCTGAGTCTGTAGTCTCATAAGAATCAAAACAATATAATTTTTTAAGGGAAAGAGGCTTCATTATAAAGGGAAAGGGGCTTCATTATCTTGGAGGACACAGAGAGAATTTGGGAAGATAAGGAATTCTCTCCAATGTAATTTTTATAGATTATTTGTAATAGAGACAGAATTGTTGTATGTAAATTAAAGGGAAATACAAAATTGAGGGCATCATGCGAATTCAGAAAGGAGTGACATTAAATAAGTTTAATTTGTGATGGGAAAAATATGGCATAAATGTCAAGAAACATTCATGAATAGTAAGTACTCTTAAATGGAGCTCATTACAATCTCCTCTTCCAAGAAGCTTCAACAAGTGCAGATTTAAACATAAGCTTTAGCTCAATAATTTGGTGTACACTTTGGAGGCTCCAGGAATGGATTTTGATTATTCTGGTAAAGTTTCTTTGATCCTCTGATGTTGTAATTCTGAAAACAAACTCTTGATAGTCCCAAATGTTTAGTTAGTTTCTCAACTAAGAGTAGAAAAATAATAGAGTAATAATAGAAGGGTAACGGCAGAAAGTGCCTACAGTGTTCTGGTTGCCTCTAGCTGAAGTTGTCGTAGATGGCATCTGACTGTGTAATCAGTGGGTGAATGCACAGACTTGAAGATGAAGCACTCCAGAGATTAATGTTTGACATTAAATGAATCTAATTTTTGTTAGGCTGATTTAATTAATGGAAAATTCTTCACGTGGTACAAGGAATGCGACTCGGTGATGCAGCACCTGCCTAGCATGCCAAATTCAATCCCCAACACTGACAAAAAAAAAAATAGTAATATAAAATTTTAGGCATTTTAATCTTTTTTAGTATTTCTTGATTTTAAAAACATTTATCTGTGTTTTTTAAAATTCGGTAATATTTTTAAAACATAGTTTCATTAAAATTATAACTAGAGTGTTGGCTAAGGAAATAAAAACACAACTATAGAATAATCAACAGGCATTTATTTTAAATTATTACAATCATCTCTTCAGGAAAAAAATGGAACAGTAGAGACTTCTCTCCACCCTCAAGCCCAGCTCTGTAATTCAGCTTAACTTCTAATGTGGAGAACCATAGGGAATGTATGATTATGGCAGATCTAATTTAAAAAAAAAAACTGCTTCTGGTTATAGTGTTCAAAATATAAAGAATTATTAGAAGAATCTATATCTCTTCTGTCGTGATCTTATACAGAGTCTTCTCCCGCTTGTATTTACTTGGTAATAATTTATTGAGAATGTAATATTGATCAGTTGCTGCATTGGATATGCTGGACAGAGATAATAATAATAATAATAATAATAATAATAATAATAATAACAACAACAACAAATAGCTATAGCATCATGCAAGAAGCAAAGAATGACCAATGCTAAAGTCAGGTTAAATGAGCGTAGGAGCTCACAGAGTCTTACTCTAATAGGAAGGAGAATGCACAAAGATGACGTGGCTATTTTGCAGGTAATGGATGAGATACTAAGAAAAAGATAACACAGGGCAGAAGCCTGGGCAGTGGAGAGATTCACAGGGAGTTGTGCAGATGGGGATAAGCAAACTAACTACTGGTGCCAATGTCAAGGTAAGACAAAGAGGAGAACCAGGGATGTCTCCGGAGTTTTTATTTGAGCAAACGAGTGGATGCCAGCATCATCAGCTGAGAGAGAGATGTGAGAAGGCAGCAGGCTGACAGGAAACGGACAGGTAAGAGCTGCATTCTGGACCTGGCGGAATGCCTCTAAGACATCGCAGTGGAGACATACGAGAGACCAAGTATGCCTGTCTGGAGTTTGGGGAAGAGCTGAGAGCCAGCAATATAAACTGCAAAACCCTGGTGTGGAAATGTTTTTTTTAACTATGGAATTGAATGCCATTGCTTAAAATGAGAATAGAGTTGGCAATGATTCATTACAAGCCATCAGTGAGTTTTCTAAACACAAGGTTTGGAAGGGAAAAAGTCCTTAGACACAAACACAGTCTTAAAAATAGAGTTTTCAAAGAACAAGTAGAAACATTGTACATGCCCATGTGTTAAAAAAAAAAAAAAAAGTCTGTGAACCCCAAAGGCTAGCTCTACAAATTAACTTGGTTAATGTAGACGGCTTTTCAAATAATTTAGAGCACATGACAGATTGACTGAGTGATCTTTACCATTTACAGAGACTAAGTGAAACAGATGCTAATTAAAAACCCTTACCCTTAAAAGATACATTTTCCTAGGAAATCAGTCAGACTTGATACATTGTCTGAAATGAATGTATAAATAGTAACTGACCCTGAATATGACAGAGCCTTCACAATTTGTCTTCCATTTCCTGTAGCCCTACCAGAGCAATTAGTGATAATTACTCTCCAAATAATCTCTCAGGTATTCTGAGTACAGATACCCGGAGGAATCTTCAGCCGTGACAGTCTGTGTTCTGTGTTCAGTCTTTTGGCCAAACTTAACACGCCCTTCTCTAAGTCTGGTTTTCGCTGTGACCTCATTTTCTCTGGGCTAGACCACCTTCTTTCTCTCGGCAG
The DNA here is from genome assembly GCF_000260255.1 of Octodon degus. Lineage (NCBI taxonomy): Eukaryota > Metazoa > Chordata > Mammalia > Rodentia > Octodontidae > Octodon > Octodon degus. Next base: position 32,462,797 of record NW_004524578.1, read on the forward strand.
CCTCACTGAGCACCCTCCCCTTCAAGCAGGGCCTCACTGCCAATCCCCAAGCAAGGAAACATCTCACTACATGGAAAGCACTAACAGAGCTCTCTGTGTGTGTGTGTGTGCGTGTGTGTGTGTGTGTGTGTGTGTGCCCGCACGCGCCTGCGTGCATGCATGTGTGTGCGGGCACACACTATTGAGAAATCTCAAGACCAACATCAACTAGAACCCATGCTGCTCAGCTGGATACTCACCAGGAGAGAATAAATAAAAGTTTCCCTGATGCAAAACAGGAAGACTAGAGTAGCAGGATAGGAACAGAAAGGTGGATTTGCATAGTTTTGTGGCACCAGAGCATCTCTTCAAAATACACACTACTGCCGGGGAGATGGCTCAGTAGGATAAGCACTTGACTGGCAAACACAAGGATCTGAGTTCAATCCCCGGTTCCGAAAAAAAAAAAAAATACACACTACTTATGTTGGGGGAAAAACCTCTTGAAAAGAGCTTTGAGGGCCAGCAAGATAGCTCAGTGGCCTAAAGCACACCTGCTTAGTAAACCTTAGGCAAGTGTGCAGGGACCACAGTACAATCCTGGCACTCTATGCTGCGCCAGCCCTGCCCTCAGTGCCAGCTGAGCTGGCCACAAAAAAATAAATAAACATAAACATAAAATATAAAAAAAAGTATGGGGGCCCAGGAGATGGCTCAGTGGAATAAGCACTTCCCTGGCAATGGCAAGGGTCTGAGTTCAATCCCTGGTTCTGCAAAAATAAATAAGTAAATAAAAAGTTCGGTGGCCAGGGAGCTAGCTGGCAAGCACAAGGTCCTGAGTTTAATCCTCAGCACTAAAAAGAAAAGAGGGGGCTGGAGAGATAGCTCAGTGGAATAAGCGCCTGCCTGGCAAGTGCAGGGGCCTGAGTTCAATCCCCGGTTCAGCCAAAAAAAAAAAAAAGAAAGAAAATAGGGTGGTCACACAGGCTTGGAGAAATACCTAAAAGATCGTAAGAAAAAAACACTAGATAAGTAATCTTGGTGAAATGCTACTTATGGTCTCGATCCCTTTGAATAAAAACATTTGGAACAAACCCAATGCTATATGAACTGATTGTCTGCATCTCTACGTTTGGCAGGCTATAAGTTGTAGCAGTGTTTCTCTCCTCTATGCAGATGATTTCATTTTAGGTCAAAATAGCATTAAGTTAAAGTGAAATTTCCACGAAAGTGTGTGGGTGCACACCTTGAACCCCAGCTACTTGGGAAGCAGAGGCTGCACAATTACAAAGTTGAAGCCTGTCTGAGTGAATTAGCAAGACCCTGTCTATGAAAGAAAGTAGGACAGGCTGAGCCCCTAAAGCAGCAGCAGAACACAAGCATTGGATGTGTAACGCCCTGGGCTCCACCCAGGTGCCACCAAGAAAAGGGCAATTTCTCTTGAATTGTTATTACATAGAGTTCCATACTTGGAAGGCTCCTTGAAGGGCTTAATTCTTAGTGTATGCCCTCAGTATTTTGGCCATATCTTTTACAAAAGATCCATTTTCTACTGAAACACCTGTAAGAATGAAAACTCTGTGCTCCCTAAAGCACTCCCTTCAATGGTAGGATCATCTTGGTGTTTAGAAGGTAGATACAGGCCAGTGATGGGGGTGGGTGCCTACAATCCCTGCACTTGGGATGCTGAAGCAGGATTGCTGCAAGTTCAAGGAGAGCCTGACCATCGTGACAGCCTGTTTCAAAAAAAGGAAAAAAATATAATAGATACTGAGCCAAATGCTACCTCCCTAAAATTTTTACTAATCTGTCTTTGGTCAGTCATCTATACCATATATGTAAGTATGGTATTGCACCATATATGTGTGTGTGTGTGTGTGTGTGTGTGTGTGCGTGCGTGCTTGTGTGTGTGTTTGAGACAGGATCTTGCTATACAGTTCAGGCTGGCCTTGAACTCAGCCCATGCTGGTCTTGAATTCACAACAGCCCTCCTGACTCAGCCTCCCAAGTTCTGGGATTACAGGCATGTGCCACACTCAGCTGCACAAACGTGTTCTTATAAGGGCTCAAATACTTAGGGTAGGGCCAGCGATACAGCTCAGTGAACTAAGCACTTGCTTAGGTAAGTGCAGGGGCCAGGGTTTGATCCCTGGGACTGCATGCCACACCAGCCCCGCCCTCAGCCATCCTGAGCCAGCAATGGAGCCCAGGCGTGGTACTGCACGCCTGTAATCCCAGCACTGGGGAGGCAGAAAACAAGGATCACTATGAGTCTGAGCTTGGAAAAATACCTAAAAGATCATAAGGTAGGGAGACCCTGCACACACACAAAAAAAAAACCTTAGGGTAATTTCTGCATTCTCTCCTATCTTACCTGAGTAGTAATTATAACCCAACTTCTTCTTAAGAATAAACAAAAATTTAAACTTACAACAGCAATGATCAGTTAAGAGAAGACCAGTGGAGACCAGAGAAGCCACAGCAGCCAGAAAGAAATCAAGATTTCAAAGATAAGACAGTTTATTCCATGTATCCAGGGAAGAGCTGAAAGTGTAGCAAATAACAGGAAAAATCTTTCAGGAACTTTGCCCAAGAAATCGTTTAGACAACTAAAATGCTCTAGGCAGCTCGAACAAAGGCATGGTTCTGTGTATGAAACGGCTCCCCCAACTGTGACAAATTGTTCCATTCACAGTTACTCTGCCAGATTTTGTCACACAGTATGAGAGACATTAATAAATATATGTCAGCCTGTCGTTCCTGCACAAAACATTCCCTTCACCCAAATAAATAGGCATGTTTGAGACTACAATGGGTATCTTTGTCTCCGAAGAGCTCAATTTGTAGATATATGCCACTTGCAAACCTCTTTAACCTGATCAAAATGACAACAATGTCTCTGGAAAAAAGCAACATTTCTAGAACTCTCAGAGCTGAGGGCAGGTGAGATGGGCACTTACAAATCACTTGGACCTCTACCAAGTGTCAGGAAATCAAACTGAGAGGATAAAGCTCTAATACTCAGACTGAACTCAGTAGGATCTCAGTAACGTTGAGACCCAGTTGTGCAGTGAGATGGTTCCAAAAGATACCGATCCAAATGTTCAAGCAGTGAAGACCATTTCTTTATTACTGCTAGAATGTAAAGAAAATTTTGCATAGCAGTTAGAGCCTGAAAGTAATTCACAGAAGGGTACAAAAATGCATCATTTAAAATAGAAAAATCCAGATCAGTCAAATAGCTCAGTGAATTAAAGAGCCTGCAAGCAGGCACAGGGGCCAGGGGTTCAGTCCCCAGGCCTGCAGTGCTGGGCCCACCCCCAGGCTGTGCTGAGATGGCAATTGAGACTGGGCGTGGTGGCGTGTGCCTGTAATCCCAGCTCTTGGGAAGCTGTAAACAGGCAGATCACTACGAGGCTGATCTAATAGTGAGACCCTGAACACCCTATAGACCCTTCCTTGAAATACAAAAAATAAAAATAAAATAAAATATAAAAATCCTAGCAGTGTTTGGCAATGCACATCTGTAACCCCAGCACTTGGCTTAAGCAAGAAGATCCAGAGTTCAAGATCGGCCTGGACTACATATGGAAACCTTGTCTCAAAAAACAGGAACAGAAACAAACAAATTTTTTTTTTACCTTTACATTAACACATATAACTATTATAGATAGGATTAAAACCTAATGGTTAGGTGAGCCAGCAACAAAAATCCTTCTTCCTTTAAAAAAAAAAAAATGGGGCCAGCGAAATAGCTCAGCAGACTAAGCACCTGCTTAGGCAAGTGCAGGGACTTGGGCTTGATCCCCAGCACAACATGCTATACCAGCCCCACCTCAGGCACATCTAGCTGGCCACCAAGACCAGGCATGGTGGTACACACCTGTAATCCCAGTGCTGTGGAGGCTGAACACAGGAGAATCACTATGAGTCTGAACTGCATATTGAGACCCTGTACCAAATACATTAAATACATAAATGAATAAATAAATAAATAAATAGATTATTTTTAAAAAATGAAAAAACTGCTTAGACAATCTGGAAACATATTTGTCTCTGTAAAAAAGCAACATTCGATGAAGATCTTTTTCCAGTGTAGTTCATTGGATTTACTTACTAGGAAACATTTAATTCAGCCTTTGGGAGGGAGTAGTCTGACACCATTAATCAGTTTGCTCAATATTAGAAGAAATATTGTTGTTCAGCCCTTTCTAAACTTCATATTTAACACAATGGCTTCTTGGTTACTTCTCTGTTATTCACGATGGTTTTTAGACAGTTACTCCCGGCTGTCCATTCAGAATTTACAAAGAAAATGTAAAATTAAGACTCAAATCCTAATACAAGAGAGGTGAAAGTAGAGAGTATGTACAATCAGGATATCAAATAAAGTGTATTTGGGGTTGAATCTTTTGCTCATTAATGTAACCCCTTAGCTGGGCTGGGGATAGCTCGGCAGTCTAAGTGCCTGCCTGGCAAACACAAAGACCCAGGTCTGATCCCCAGTATGACATGTCACGCAAGCCATGAAACCAGGTGTGGTGGTGCACGTCTGTAATCCCAGCACTGAGGAGACTGAAACAGGAGGACCACTATGAGTCCGAGTTGCGTAGTGAGACCCTATGCCAAATATATAAATAAATAAATATGTAACCCCTTAGCATACCATAAATGCCATTGACAGAAGAGTTGTGTTTTGGGAGATATTTACTGTTGATTTGCTAATCACCGGGATGAATAGTTTTAGCACAGTTAATGTAACCTGCTTTCCCCAGTGTTCACTAATGTATAATGGCGGAGGTTTCTGCCTATGGACTCAGCATTCTGCTAGTCTTCTAAAAAATATGTTCTAAATATCGCCCCTCACTTGACTGTACCCAGCCAGACCTGGTTTGGGACTGGGTTTTGCAAAATCAGGGGTTTTACCCAGCAATGGCTCATTTGGGTTTTGGTTTTGGTGTCGTGGCCTGCAAGAACATGGAAATGTTCCACTTTCCAAGTTTTCTTAACTGACTGATGACGCATCCTGAAACGAGAGTCCTTGTTTTTCTTGTCAACAATCCTCCCCACTCCCCACCCCTTGCTGGCAGGCCAGTCTGTGAAACCTAGTTAAGACATGTTACTTCCATGCAACCAATGGACCAAGCGAGCCGTTTGCCTTTCGCATTTGTCATCAACCCGCTCGGGGTATGAAAGGGCTTGCTCAGTCTGCAGTCGTCCTTGTACTTAATTTAGAAAAGGAGCACATCTTGTTCACATTGCTCCTCCTTCTTTCTCCATGACTGCTTCCTCCTCTCCTTCCAGCCAAGAAGCTGAGATATCTCGAAGTTCTCACAGTTTTTGCTCTTCAGTTTCTAAAAGGCCAGCCCAGAACTCCGGGTCCATTCCACACCTTCCTATACTTAGCAGGCAACTTACCTCACTCAGTAATTCTGAGTGCTGATTGTGAGAAGCACCATTATTTTACCTACCAGCTGAAAGAATAAATGCTGCCAGTTAAAAATCTATGCCTGCCACCAAATGTATGACATATTCGGATTTGAGGTTATGAACGTGAAAAATGACTAGGACCCGAGCTCACTGGTAGAACATTTGCCTAACTAATACAGGTACTACTAGAGGTTTGATCCCCAGCACCATAAAGGAATATGTAAAAGTACAAATAACTATCTTAGAATAGAACATTGATTATTAGAAGTGAAAAAGAAAGATAGTACCTTAAGTGCTTTTACAAGAAGATTCACAGAACCACTGACTTTCCCCCATTCTGATCTGCATGTCTCTCTTCCTTTATTTGATTTCATTTCAAAAATATGTTTGATGCCTACTGTGTGCAGATTTGGCTAAGCACGGACAACTAACAACAGGCAACCTTTGTGCTTGGAGGAACTTGTATTTTCACAGTGACATAAAAATTGACTAGAAGATGACGATAGAGTAGCAGGCACCGGATTAGGCACAAGTGTGGAGCTCTGAGGAAGCCTGCAGGAGGTGGCCTGGCGCAGGCTCACAGCAGCTCAGGAGAGTTGGCCAGAACGACAATGCCAAGGCTCAGCCTCCAATGCAGGCATAACTAGCTGTCCGCAGTGACAAGGCAGGCCAGGAAGGGCAGGATGGACTGTCCAGGTAAAGGAAACAGGGCAGTGAGAGAAATGCTGGCACTGTGCTCATGGGTAATTAAAAATTCATACAGTTAAGAAAAAATGTAGCACAAAAAACACTCCTTTCCTGCTCTGGCCACCTTACCTTTCAACTCTCCACCTGATTAAAAAATCACCTACCGTTCTTTCAACTGTTTGTATTTGTTTCTTGTCTTGTTTTTGTATATTTAGAACAGGGTCTGAAGGGTCTATAGGATCTCACTACATAGAGTGGACTCAGGTATTCTCTGGTTTTCAGCCTCCCAAGCGCTGGGATGACAGGCAAGCCACCATGCCCAGTCTCCATCACAGTCTCAGCGTGCCCCTAAGCAGGCACTTTAGTCCACTGAGCTATCTGGCCACCCCCCTAGCTGTTTTTGTTACCCAAGCTATTTTTGAGCTCTCCTGGGCTGAGGTGATCCTCCTGCAGTCTCCCCAGTGCTTGCCAGGCTAGCCTTGAGCTTGCCATCCTTCCATTTCAGCCTCCTGAATAGCTAACTGGGACTGCAGAGGTGTGACTACCTTGTAGTGGTTTTCATTCCTTGAGCTGTTGAGCTGCATCCTCCACTTTGCCTTGTCCATCAGTAGTAGTAAATTCACTTGAGGTACTTATAATGTTTCTCTCTTTAGCATGTTCTGAAACTCCCACTAATTAGGTATGAGGCTCTCCAGACTGACTGTTTTATGATTTGCATCTTATTCAAATTTTCCACAGATTCCTCATTCCTAAAATTTGTCATTCAACATTGACTACTGATTTTTTTAATGAAAGGATTAGTACTGTCATTTTTCTAAGAACTTTATTTTCATCATAATAATCTGTTACTGTATTTATTTATTCATTTATTATCTATTTGGGACAGGGACTCACTATGCAGTTCAGGCTGGCCTTGAGCTCACTTTGTAGCTCAGGCTGGTCTGGGGCTCAGAATGATCCTCTTCCCTCAGC
>NW_004524578.1:32470169-32484927 GCF_000260255.1 Octodon degus
AGGAGGAGGAGGAGGAGGAGGAAGAGGAAGAGGAGGAAGAAGAAGAGATGCACATCTGTAATCCCAGCACTCTGAGAGCCTGAGGCAGGAGGATCACAAGTTAGAGCTCAGTCTGGGCAACGTAGCAAGTTACTAAGACCCTGTCTCAAAATTAAAAATAAAATAAAATTTAAGAAAGGATAGGAAGATAGCTCAGTTTGAAGCCCTTGGGGTCATTTTTCCACAGAGGTAGTAGCCTTCTTCTTTCTCATCTTGGGGCATCTTCCTGTGTATTCTGTGTATCCTGTGCTAGAGAAAAGAAAAGGAACTGAGAAAGAGGAGAGTGATTGTAAGTATTCCAAAAAAGTCTGAGTCTTCATTTCCTCTTCTCCATGCTTAGTATTCTGGAATCACTCACCTTTCATTCAGCCTAGTCAGGTAGTAAATGTGGCTCTGGTCTTCAGTGGTAAAGATAGGAAAGTGGTGGTAATGATGGATGGACTTAGTGCTCCACGTGGGGTAGGTGCTGGAAAGTTGGAAGGACCACTTGGTCACTGGCCCACTTCTTGGGGGAAGGGTCTATTTGTATACCGTGCCATCTGTTCCTCATCCTGCCACAGCCCAGGACTCACCATTCCATTCTCCACCCCGGCTGCTTCTGTGTTTCTGCACAGTGAGCTCTTTGTAGTGTGGTTACTGCACTCCCTATGCGTCCATGGCCTCCTGGTCTTGCTGCCAATCTACACCTTCACTTCTGTTCATTCTTCAGTGGCTTGCTCACATACTGCAGAAGCCCCTCTCTTGTTCTCTTTGTCTGTCTTGGTTTGTAGCTTTTTGTTCTCTTAGTAACAGCCAACGGAGGGCTTGGGAAAGACAGAGCAAACATGTGAATTCAATCTTCGTCCCATAACTGAATACTATATTTGCAATTTAGATTTGCAATGTTTCGGCTCAAGTCATTCATTTAGTTCGTACATGGAACAAATAGATTTCTAATCCATAAATTAATAAAGATGATATGAGCAGCATTAGGGCTTATGTCTAGATGTCTCCCCAAAGTCTAATGTAGCTATATGTGGAGTTTTTTCAGAGGTGGTTAAATCTAGAGTGTGTGATTGATTCATGGTGATGCTAGGATTAAGTGTGCTAGAACTAGGGTATGTGATTACTAAATCAGTCTACTGAGTGTTCGGCACAACTCTATTCCAGTAGGCTGGCTACAATATGAGGGGCTTGTCTTGCTTGCTGTGCTGCCTTCTGCCCACCATAAACTATTTCTCCTCAGTAATGTCTGTCTGTCAGCCACCTTGCCTTGGAGCCAACTGATGATGGACTGAAACTTCTATGACCTGTGAGCTAAATAAGCTGTTCATCCTTTAACTTTGGATGTCAAACATCTTGTCCTAGAAAGAGAAAGCTAAGACATACAAGTATGCAAGTTCTCAGCTAATACCTACTCTTTGCTTTCTTCTATTTTTATTCTGTCTGTTACTTAAAGCAGATTATCTAAATAAAGTAGGCAAAATGCAATGCTATATGTCAGAAAGACTTGGGACACACAACTCTCCCCCCATATCAACTTTCTCATTCACTTTTCCCAAAGTACTTTGATACTTCCAAGTATTTATTTTTAAAAATTTAAGCTTAAACAGATTTTTAGTGTAGAAAAAGACTATTATTACCGCAAAGGACATATCTTTTTACTTTTTATATTCATCACTGGACAACTAAACTGACAACTAAGGTTTAAACATTTTTAATTTACTTCCTGGCATGGTGGCACATGCCTGTAATCCAAGCCATATGTAAGCTGAGCCAGAAGGATCGTGGGTTCAAGCCTATTCTAATCAGTCTGCCTACTCTGTCTCAAAATTAAAAGAAACAATATCTGGAGCCAATGCCTAATCACTCAAAAGTCAAAACAAACTACAACAAAACAAAAAAATCCTTTACACTGTGGTAAACTCCTTAAATTAGATCAAACTACAACAAAACAAAAAAATCCTTTACACTGTGGTAAACTCCTTAAATTAGATCTAATGCTAATTATTCTCTTGTTTAATTGCTTGGATTCTTCCTTTTCCTTTGTAACTTTCTCAATGCACTGTACATGGAAAATTGTCAAACAATAAAAAAAATTAAATATCTACACATACACCCTTTTAAAGAAAGGAACAGGTTTTATTTAAAAATGCCCTAATAGAACACTTGGAATAAATGTGAGGACACGAGAAGTCTGAAATGCAAGGATAAAAGGATGCCAGGGCTTCATGTGGCAGTGCTTGGGATCCTGGCAGGAAGACCAAGGAGACAGCAGGACAGTTAGCACCAGCCCAGTCTGCACTACATAGAGACACAGTCTAAAAGATCCAAGAAATAAGAGTAAGAGAGAGGAGAGGAGAGAGAAGAGTAGTTTCAAGTTATGCATTATTTAACTAGCAATAGGGCTGGTGAGGTAGCTCAGCACACTAAGTGGCTGCTTAGCAAGCACAGGGACCAGGGTTGGATCCCCAGCACCACATACTGCACTGCACCGCCCCAGGCAAGCCGAGCTAGTGACTGAGTCTGGGAGTGGTGGCGCATACATGCATTCCCTTTGCTGGGCAGGCTAAAAACAAGATGATTACTATGAGCCTAAGCTGCCGAGTGAGACCCTGTACCAAACATATATTTAACTGACAATGGATAGAACCAATTCTGAGTGTGATTTTGCTACATGAACTCAAGGAGGGCACTCACACAGCTAGGCAGCATAGTCCACTACACATCTAGGTGCTGTTATTGAAGAAGCACACTAAAATAACAGTGAAGGGCCGGCAAGATAGATCAGCGGACTAAGTGCCTGCTTAGGTACACTGAGGGGCCAGGGTTCAATCCCCAGTCCCTGGGGCACACTGAGCTGGTGAAAGAGTCCGAGTGTGGTGGCGCATGCCTGTCACCTAGCGTTGGGGAGGCTGAAAACAGGAGGATCACTATGAGTTCGATCCAGTAATGAGACCCTGTACCAGATACACAAATGGAATAAATAAATGAATAAAAGTGAAGGGCTGGCAAGATAGTGCAGCAGGCTAAAGCACCTGCTTAGGCAGAGTGCTGTGGCCAGGGTTCAATCCCTGAGGTGCCATGCTGGCCCCACCTCAGGGGCGCACTGAGATGGCAATTGAGAATGGGCATGGTGGTAAGTACCTGCAATCCCAGCACTTGGGAGGCTGCAAACAGGAGGAACACCTCGAGTCTGATCTACACAATGAGACCCTGTAGACCCTGTGCTAAATACATAAAAATAAAAATAATAAAACTGTAAAGCAGAGTTTTAGCCTATAAGCCAGTAACACAGGTGTGCATTATCATTTTCAATGGCTATGCTATACAAACTCCACTTTTGGACACACAGCAGTGCAGGTTCCTATACACCAAAAGTTCATGACAGGAATTTTTCAGCTTCATTATACTCTTAGGGAACCACCATGGTATATGTGGCCCACTGTTTATCAAAACATCATTAGGTGACACACAACTATAAGAATTTTTAATATTCAAATATATGCAAAATATATATTTTAGTATATAGTGAAATAGATAATATATTATAATGTGTGTTTGCTTACATGTGTGCATAAATGCCATCCATTTCCATACCATCAAGAAAAACTGCTACCAGCCCCACAGCCTTATTGAGCAGGGTGCATATAGGGGTCTAAGGGAATTGGTCAAAAAAAGATGTTGAAAACCACATGAGGGCCTGCCAGATAGCTCAGTGGACTAAAGTGCCTGCTTAGGCAGGGTGCAGTGGCCGAGGTTCAATCCTCAGGGTGCTGTGCCAGCCCTGCTCCCCAGGGCACACTGAGAAGGTGACTGAGACTGGGTGTGGTGGTGCATGCCTGTAATCCCAGCTCTTGAAAGGCTGAGGCAGGAGGATCTTGTCTGGTCTACAAGGAGAGCTCAAGGCCAGCCTGAACTGGATACTTACACCCTGTCTCAAAAGACAAAAAAGAAAGAAAAGCTGTTGAGTTTGACTAGTTACCAAGTACACAGGGCAGGAAGGGAACAGCAAAGTGGACCATGAGTGGAGAAAACAATCATGAGAAGCAAGCACCCCTAGCCAGCAGTGGCCAGGAAAACTGTTACGCATCTCCTTGGGAGACGGAAAGGAACTCAGAGTTCCGTGCAAAGCTCCGAGTACATCCGCTGACACATCTGGGTTCGCTTTATGCAACATCTCTGAGACAAAAATGGGAACAACACCAATAGCTGCAGAATTCCACAGAGGCTCAACTTGGTAATATCTCTGCTTTTGAGGAGGATAAAAAGAGAAAAGGTATCCTACCTAGGTAAGGACACAATAGGAGGCTGCAGGACAGCCCCATTGTTGGACGTCTTCTAGGACGAATTAAACAGCCACTGGGAGCTCAGGAGGCAGATGCTGGCTGGGAGGCTGGAGCAGGTGACCTCAAGATCCCTGAGATCCTGCAGGGCCTTAGCTCTGGGAGCAGGGCAAGCCTGCCCATTTCAGCGTCCCCCACCCGAATGTGACTAAAATGAGCCTGATTGTGCATCCAACAGCTCAGAGCTGTCTTAGCAGAACAGCATCACATGGTTGTCCTTACTCTTCTTCAAACCAGAGATGGGAAACAGAAGTCTTGCAACACCTATTCCAGTATTTCCTGTTGGATAAACTCAGTCATTCTCTCAGCACACAGAAAGGAGAAGTGAACTGAATCAGAAGTGGAAAATCTTTCAAAACGTGGACAAGATGGAGCAGGCTAGAAGAGGAAAATCCGCCTCTTGCATTCAGGACAGGACGGGGTCCCCCGCCCCCCATGAACGCGGTCTGCCTGCTCAGCTATTGTTTGGATTTATAATGCTTTCTCATAAGCAGCCCCTGGGGCTTTGCACTTTAGTTCAAGAATCCGTCTTTATTTTAGGGATAAATCAGTAAAACAGGTCCACACTAACCTGTCATTTTCCTCTTCTATTTTGAAGCTGTCTGTATAGCAGTTCACTTTTCCCAAGAAAAGCATTCGGAAAATTCCTGGTTAGGCCGATTGTTTGTTTTGTGAATGATGTTTGCGGTCAGCTATAGCAGAATAGCATGCTTTCTTCTTATTGCTGTCTTTTTCATGCATGTTTTTGTTATTTTAGCCTTTTTATGGAAGTGATTAAATATTATTTGGTTTTAAGCTGGTGTAGAAATGGTGGAGATGGAGAAAATATTCCTAAACTGAAATCCAACATACACATACCCACTCGATCATAAACAACACGCATATATATGCAGCATTCCTAAAATATGTCCAGATAGTTTTTGTTGGTTCAGCCTTTCCTCTCTCTCTTCCTCTCTCTCTTCCTCTCTCTCTCCCTCTCCATGTTTTTTCTCTCCTGAGAGTGCAGAGGGAAGAAAATGAAAGTAAATAGGACTTTTCTTCTTTCCTAGACTTGCTTTCTAATACAGGCTGTCTCGCCGAGATGCCCGAGCCTCCTGTTTTTTCCCAAAGTTAAATAAATGTTGTAGAAATGTCTTTTCAAGTCCCGTTTGGAACGACTGAAGTACTTCTGCAAGGGGTCACCTTCCTAGCTGTCACTAATGGTCATCATTTAACTAGCAAGTTATACTGCTTGAGTAACTGTCATAGAGGTATTTTTCCCCACCCCAGCTCACCTCTTCTAAAAACATAAAGCTCAGAGAAAGCAAACTTGGTAGTTAGGCCAAAAATACATGCCACATTGATAGCAGTTTGCAAGCTCCAAAAAGTACACCCAAGGAACGCAGTGTTTCTTATTCCATTGGCCAGCTTTACGTATACTGTCATATGGAAAAAGTTAACAATTTCAGGATAAAATCAGGGGTTTTATTACTATTAGAAATTCAGCTTCAGTTGACACTGAGGAAGAAGGAAAGATGATATATTAAAATTAGAATTCACAGCCCAGCATGATGACACTTGCCTGTCATCCCAGCCATGTGGAAGGCCTAGGAAGGGAGATTGCAAGTTCAAGGCCAGCCTAGGCAATTAGTAAATTCCTATCCTAAAACAAAAAAGTAAAAAATGCTGAAAACACAGCTCAGGACTCCCTGAGTTCCATCTTTAGTACTAAGAGGAAAATTAAGATTAGTGCCAAAATAAAATGTTTTGAGAAATTCTATAGCTGTTAGAAGAGTAACAATGTCTACTCAAAAATTCCATACCTGCCTGTAGATTTACTAAGAGAAAAAGAATCTATTTTAGCTAAATATTTCCAGGCTGGGAAACGTAGCTCAGCAGATGTACATGAGGTCCTGGGTTTGATCCTAGCCCTAGAGGGAAAAGCCCCATTTAAATACTTCTTAGAGGGGCTGGAGAGATGGCTCAGTGGTCTAAAGCACCTACTTAGAACAAGCTTAGCAAAGACAGTGGACTGCGGTTTGATCCCCCAGCACCACATGCCAGCCAGCCCGGCCCCTGGTGGGCTGAGCTGGCCACACACACACACACACACACACACACGCACAATAAATAAATGTAAAAATAAATAAATAAATAAAATAATTAAATACTTCTTAGAAAAGTTTAATTGTAATATCTGACTTCCTTGCTATAAAATCAGTAGCTGGGTCCACATGTTTATATCTTCTTTTTAATGTATTTAGGACAGGGTCTACAGGGTCTCACTACACAAAGTGGACTCATAGTGATCCTCCTGTTTTCAGCCTCCCAAGCCCTGGGATTACAAGCGTGCACCACCACACCCAGTCTCAATCACTGTCCCAGGACACCCCAGGGGTGAGGCCAGCATGGCACACTGAGGATCAAACCCTGGTCCCTGTGCTTCCCTAAGCAGGTGCTTTAGTCCACTGAGCTATCTGGCTGGCTCACATATTTATACCTGAAAGGAGATAACATGTTGATACATTTTTAAATGCTCCATGTATATATGTTATCATACTAATTATTATTTATTAGAGGTATATTCACAACATCTTCTTACATAAGCATATTATCTAGTTGCTAGCAATAAAAATTGATCATTTAATACAATTTTCTTTTTTTTTTTTTTTTTTTTTTTTTGCAGAACTGGGGATTGAACTCAGGACCCTGCGCTTGCCAGATAAGCACTTATTCTACTAAGCTATCTCTCCGACCCCAATTAAATGAGTCATAATCAACTTTCAGTTTCACAGTCCCATTTACTTTGGTGGGTGCATTTATCCCACAAAAGACATATTACATAATCATTATAAATGACAGCATTGTTCTGGATCTGGTGTTCTGTTTGCAATATATAGTAAGATTAAGAATCATGAACTGTACCAAGTACCCTAAAATGTAAGCTGAACATTAACTCTGAGCCCTGTCAAATTATTTGGCTATTTATTTATTTATTTAGAGCAGAATATATTTACTGGGGGAAAGAAAGCATCTGTCCAAGAGAAGGGCAGAAGAGGGACCCGAGGAGGTTGCCCAGGAATCTGCCATTTCCAGGGATTTTTATAGAACAAAACCATGTGGTGAGGTAGGTCTAAGGTGGAAAACATGGCAACTCGCACATGAGTTGGGACAAAACTACGGTCAACCAGTTAGACTACAGGTACAATTGCCTGGGTAAAAGTGATTAAATCGGGATCAAATGGGGAAGTGAGTCACATCGCAAGTGGGCATGAAGGGGCTGGTGAGACAGCTCAATGGCATAAGTGCCTGCCTGGCAACTGCAAGGTCCTGAGATCGATCCCTGGTACTGCAAACCCAACACACAAGCAAATGGGCATGAATAGAGAACAGGGGCCCTTCCTGTTGGGGGTTATTTTGTAATTTAAAATCATTCTTTGAGGTCGGATATGTAGCTCAGTGCATGAGGTCCTAGGTTCAATATGGCTCAGTAGAATAAGCACTTCCCTGGCAAGCGCAAGGGCCTGAGTTCAATCCCCAGTTCTGCCAAAAAAAAAGATAACTCAGCGGTCTAAAGCTCCTGCATAGGCAAGCTGAAGCAAGTGCAGGGACCATGGTTCGATCCCCAGCATCAAATGATATAGGAGCTCTGCCCCCAGGGCAGGCTGAGCCGGCCACAAAGAAAAAAAAAAAAAAAAAAAAAAAGACTCTGAAAAAATAAAAATAAAACAAAAACAGAATGTTTTGGGCCAGGGATATAGCTCAGTGGCATAAGCACCTGCCTGGCCAGTACAAGGTCATGAGTTCGATCCCTGGTACAAAAAAAAAAAAGAATGTTTTATGTAATATTTGCATTATGACTTCATTCATCTCTTTTATCAAGATTATAGCACAGATATTTTACAACTTAGAAACCTACCATACATTCCTCTAGCAAATCACTGAAGTGGACACTTGTGGTCACAAGGCAGAAGCATCTTCCATAGGACCGGACTTAGTGACTGCACTAGCTCTGGGGACAAAATTCACTATGTTCCAGTACCATTGGTAGACAAGAAAAAATAACCTTTCTACTGAGGAATATCAAATTTTGGCTTCCCTTATATGAACAAATCATCCTATGATTTTATTTCTTCATTAATATTTGTGTTCGTTAAGTATGACCTGTTATATTTTGAGACAATCCATTCAGTTAAATGACAAGTGTCTCAGTTCTACAGTCGACATAGTTACTGTTCTGAAAGTCCACGAATGTGAAGGGTCAGACTCACACAGCAGTTCAGCTTGAGGATTATTTTATAAAAATGAATGATACAAGTTCTCCAAAAAGATTATTTTAGCCCAGAAAGTTTTCTAATCCCAAGGATAAATGTTCTACTTGATCCGTAGTGGATTTTACTTCTGTGAACGGCGCCTTCTGGCTGTGCCTATCTCTTCCTCCACATTTGCTTTTTTTACTTGGACGGAAGGCTATACCACCTTCTGTAGCTCTCACCCAGCGCCGCTGCAGCCGGCAGGCATTCCTCAGCTAAGGAGAACCACATGGGCGTGGAGAAATATTAATGTTCCCCTGCACATCTCTTCTGGGCAGCCCTTCTTCAGGGCGCACACGTGGGCTGGCTTCTTGCTACTCTGAGACTTACACTAATCCAAATAATGCAACAGGCATAAGCCAGAAGATCCTATCTTTATGTCATAAAAATTCAGCTATTTAAGAAGAGCACGCTCTAAAGAAAAAGATGAGGAGTAAGTCACACCAAGTATCACAAGTGACACTAAAGTGATTTTGGGACCCAGTTAAAGTATTTTAAGCCAAAGGCATTATAGAAGTATAACACATTATAGAATTAAAATGTTAATCTGCAGATGTAGCTCAGTGGTAGGGATCTTGCCTTCCATAAGGCCCTGGGTTCAATCCTCAGGAATACACACATACACATACACACACACACACACACACACACACACACACACACACACAGTTTAAAGTAATGAACTATAATGTAAAATGATTTTACATTATAATCCTTAAGCAATTGGAAATTTAAATACATTTTGTGTATGTATGTATTCAGGGGGAAAATATACTTTAATCCAAAGCATATGTGTTAATAATGACATGGATAATTTTAAAACTGTAGCAACAATGTCCTTCTTCATCCTTCTTTATGAATTGGTCAGAGGATACATTTACACAGAAGCTGAAAGATCACTGGGTAGTTTGCTAAGAATTAAGAGAATACAGCTGGAGAGAGTGGCTTTAAATTCCAAAACTCAAGAGGCTGAGGCACAACGACCTTGAATTTGAGGCCAGCCTGGGCCACATAGCGAGAGCTTGTCTCAAAAAAAAAAAAAAAAAAAAAAAAAAAAAGTTACCAGGATTTGAAACTTTGCAACTTCTCCAGAAATTCACACTTAAAGAACTTCTCTGAATTCTCTGGGGCCCAACTTCAACACCTGTGAGGCAGAGACAATTGTGATGATCTAATTTATGAGACAGAGATGAGGATGTTGTAATATTTTTAAAAGATCTTTAAACTATAATGCTCCATGCAAGCAGTCCAAAACCAACTTCATATCCATCCAGATCAAATATTTCCAGTTTGTATCCCTTTACTTTTCTGCCCTCCGGTGTGGGTGCTATTATTGCTCTGGGTGTAAAGAGAAACCCCCTCACCCTAAATAGCAGCGGACCACCAGTGTGGGGCGACCTTCATAACCCTGCCCTGGCATGCAAGGATGCCTCTGAAGGAAAATCTCCTTAGACCTCTGCACACTGATTTCCTGACTTTCTGAAGACAAGGAAAAAAAAATCAAACTCTGGAACATCTCATCAGACAAGCACATGACAGCAAGAGAGGCCTCACTCAAGGGCTCAGAAGGCAAACAGACTTTGTACCTATTTGTTCTCCTTGTCACCTTCAGTGGTATGAAGCAGACAGGAAAGACTAAGCCACTTCCCAGGTCATCTGACTGCACACTGAAGACAGTAACCCAGCGAAAGGAGCACTTCGAGATCACAGAACACATGGGGCCCAGGCCCTTGTGTTTTGAGAAGGACCCCAACCCGGTGGCTCCTAGGTCCCGTGGTCCTGACGCACAGCAACGCCTGCTCATGGGAGACAGAGGCAAATGTTCTGCCAGTTGTGGGGTACTATGGGTTTTTTTTTTTCCTATAAAATATCTCAGTATGTGAAGCGCTCTGAGATAAATCACAGAAATCCTGTTAAATGCGGTTTTCCTTTGTTACCTCCAGCACCCAGCTGATGACGCAGCCGTCGCTGGCATGTAGGAAGCAGTGAATGAATTGAGCAGTAACCTTCCTTTGCAGATACAAACAAAAATGGAAAATCTACATACAGAATCATTCTCTTCCCCCAACCTTCGTCTGTTCTCCTATTTTGAGGGTGGACTAGGCTATTTTAAAGACAAAACTGATAGATCATGATGATTGACTCATAAATACTTCATTATATATCTCTAATGCACAGAAAATTAAAAATTAATAACTCAAAATAAATGATTCCTTCGTCTTTTTTAAAATTCCAGTTTCTCTGTCTTAAAATGCCTTTATTTTTTCTTTTTTGTTTTTTTAAAGACAAGGCCTTAGGGTTCGGGGGATAGTTCAATCTTACAGTGCCTGCCTGGCAAGCACAAGGTCCTGAGTCTGATTCCTAGTATCAAAAACAACAACAACCAAAAGATAAGGTCTTGATATGCTGTCCAGGCTGGAGTTGAGCTCTCTGTGTAGCCCAGGCTAGCTTCAAACTGTGGGGGTCCTCCTGCCTCAGCCTCCCAAGTGGGAGGTGTGCACCACCATGTCTGGCTCACAGTGTTTTTTACCAGTTAGTTAACATCAGACTCTACAAATCTTCCACTATTGCATTTGTTTATTTATGCCTCTTGGGGAGGCAGTATTGGGAATCAAGCTAGGCACCTGGAGCTCATCAGACAGTTCCGTGTGTCTCTTAAGTCTCCATAAATCTATAATTGTCTTTCCTTCTTCACCTGCTCCGTTTTGGTAATGGCTTCGGTTTGTTGGAGGCAGCTGGTCACTTGTTCTGTGGAATGTGCCGTGGGCTGCATTTGCCTGACGGGCTCAGAGGTGTCAATTAGATCTTCAACCTGTGTGTCCTCTAAACTGGTGGACAGCACTTAAGGATTTCAGTAAATTCACTGGACATCAAGGTAATTCATAGTTGGCTGCGTGCTCGCTCCTGTATCACACAGACAGGATCGTTTACAAAGTGGGGGGCGGGGCGGGGGGGTAGCTTGAACAGTGTGGAATACAGCAGGGCAGGGGCCGAAGTGCTGTTCAGGGGTAGAACCCCGCTGAGCATGTGGGAGGATTTGGGTTGGATCCCAGCACCACAAAGAACACACAGAAGAGAAGGGAAGGAGCGGAGAGGGGCAGGGAGGAAAGAGGGAAAGAAGGGCAAAGGACGACAAAAGAAAAGAGCAAGTCCCTATTTATATGCACCAGTTAGACAATGGATTCCCTCCTGATTCTCCCACTTTTGTTTGTTAGTGGATCAATACTGCCCGACAGCAAGCTCTGTACATTTATTTTCTCAACCCAGGGACAAGAGGAGCTGTGGAATTGCAGGAAGAATGTGGATTCTGTGGAGATACACATTTCCGGTTGGCAAGCGCACACGCAGAAGGAAAGGCTGTCACGTTTCCATACAAACTCACTGCCTAAGGAAACCTTAGGAATCAGCTAGTTCTGCAGTTGCTGATAGAGACTGTGGAGAAAATGCAAGCCAGAGAACAATGAGGATGACACATAACAGGGCAGCAATTTTAAACAAATGACCGTATTCACTTTCTAGTGAGGCCACAAAAAATTACCTAAACTTAAGTGATTTTTAAAGAAACCTACTCTCGCATGGTTGGAGAGGACATAGGTTCAACTTCAAGGCTGTGGGAGGCTGTGCTTTCCCTAGGGGCTCTAGCAAAGAATCAGCGCAGTGCCCCCCCCCCCTGCCAGTGGGCCTTAGCAGCCCTTGCTGTCCCTTGGGCTCCACCTCTGTGCGCACCTTCACACAACTGTCTTCCCCCATGTCAGCATCCAAATTGTCCATGTGTTGCAGAGACACTAGGGACTGGATTTAGAGCCCACCCTGATCCAGTATGGGTTCCTCTCCTCTCCGCTTGATGACGTAAGGCCGAGTCTTTGTTTCCAAATAAGATCACATTCACAGGTTTGGGGTAGAATATTAGAGTGCATTATTCCACCCGATATAATGGTTATAAATATTCTCCTTGTGAAAAGGAAACATTTGGGGAAATACCTAAAATAGCTAAAGGGCCTCAGAGGTCTGGAATCCAGACCAGAGGACAGCGAGTGTGGTGGCTTTGAAGAGGTGAGTAACAAGGAGACCAGATGGCCTGAGGGAGGGAAGGAGCAGCCAGAGCTGGTGAAAAAGTTGAAGTAGAGGCCTTCCAGATACCTGAGCAAACTGAATCACCTGGTTAGGAAGACACAGAGATCTGGGTTCAATCCCTGGTGCGCTGTGCCGGCGGCCCCTGGGTAACGCTGAGATAGTGATTGAGACTGGGCGTGGTGGCACATACCTGTTAACCCAGCACTTGGGAGGCTGAAAACAGGAGGATCACTACAAGTCGCATCTGTGTAGGGAGACCCTGTAGACTCTATAGCAAATACATTAAAAGAAACAAAACAAAACAAACAAACAAACAAAACCCAGCTGAAGTGGGGTGGAGGCAACAGATCCAGAAAGCCCTGGAGGCTATTTGTGAAGACTCTAGTCTAACTATACCAGAGATGGAGTAGGTGGAGGGCACCGCGGACATATTTCCTCAGATCACTGGCTGTTCTGTTGACAGCAGGCTATGAGAAAACAAGCACGACAGCACTGAAAGTGTTTTTCAATAATCTGTGTGAGATACAAAGATGGATCGGACAAGGGATAGCAGTAGAGGTGCTGAGAAGTTACCAGATAATAGCCGCGTATGGTAGTGCGTACCTGTCATCCCAGCACTTGGGAGGCTGAAGCAGGAGGACTGCCAGGAGTTCTAGGCCACCCTGGACTGCATAGTGAGTTCAAGGCCAGCCTAAACTACACAGTGAGACCTTGTCCATCCTCAGGCCTGTTTTATGTTTTACATTGAGTCAGGTTTCTGATATATCACTAAGCTCCACATACTGGGTTCGAATTTGCAAACGCTCCACCCCCACCTCGCACCCCCCAACCTCACCCCGCACCCCAGCACCCTCAGCCTCACCCCCACCCCACACTCCCCAGCCTCACAGAGTGCTGAGAGTCCAGGCTTGGGCCACCACTCCTGGCTCTCCACCGCTTTTAGTGCTGCCTGCCATTCACTGTAAGCGTAAATGCAGTTTAAAGCTTACCATTGCTGTTCTTTCCATAGAATGGTTCTGAAGACTTGGGTATCAGCAGTAGCTATGTGAAAACTCCTAAGGCTGATTGCCCTGCCACTTCCCGAGGCAGAGAAGCCACAACAAATACAAAGTAGCGAGCTCCGAATCCGGAGCCACAGAGCTGGAAATTGATCCTATGCGAGAGGGCAGGATGAGGTCTCATTGCCTAAAGCAGTCAAGCCACCTCAGTCTTGAGAAAAACATCCTGCCTGGGCATTGTGGGCGACTAGTGGCTACGCAACCTTGTCTCTTGCAACTTTGCACAAAGGTATAAATAAACACCCCCATTGCTGGGGGGGGCTTGGCCAATCAGAAAATATGGCCCATATTTTCTCTTGTCTTTGTTTTCTAAATCCTCACGCTATTTTCTTGGGACTACCGAGAGACCAAGGGATCCCTACACCCAGTTCTTAGGTGGAGATGGAGACAAAAACCCAGCCATGGCCGAGATTCAGGCTCCAGGGGCTCCAAGGCCAGCAGTAGCAGTGGTGAGGTTCCCTCCCTTGGCTGGCCATGAGGATGTCCTTTCACCAGGGGACAACTGTCTCCACGTAACCACGAACGCCTGGTTTCCTCTTTCTTTCTTTCTTTCTTTCTTTCTTTCTTTCTTTCTTTCTTTCTTTCTTTCTTCTTTCCTTCTTTCCTTCTTTCTTTCTTTTGTATTTGGTACAGGGTCTCACTATGGAGCTCAGACTTGAAGTGACCCTGGTACCTCAACCTTCCCAGTGCTGAGATTATAGGAGTGTGCCACCATGCCCAGCTGCATCGGCTGGCTCAGTGCACCCACGTGTAGGACTGGCATAGCATGCAGTTCTGGGGAATCGAACACAGGTCCCTGAGCTTGCCTAAGCAGAAGTTTAGTCTGCTGAGCTATCTCTCTGGCCTTTATTTTTTTTTCTTTTCAAAGTTTTATTGATAAACATATAGCAATGAGTCAGTTTCAAATCAAATCGAAAGTACAGTTTCAACAAATAATATACTGCATATATTCTTCTTAGTGGTTAATTGC
>NW_004524578.1:32485027-32491645 GCF_000260255.1 Octodon degus
CATTCTATTCATTAAGAGAATGCAACTATATATCTATCCCAACCACTTTGAATACACAGATACAAAATGGACATTCATAGTTATACCCCCTTTTTTTTCTTTTCAAAGTTTTATTGATAAACATATAGCAATGAGACAGTTTCAAATCAAATCGAAAGTACAGTTCAGAAATAGCTTTTTTTTTTTTTTTTTTTTTTTTTTTGGCGGAACCAGGGATTGAACTCAGGCCCTTGCACTTGCCAGGGAAGCACTTATTCCACTGAGCCTCTCTGGCCTTTAAAACCTGGTTTTCCACTGGAGAAAATAAATCAGAGCAGCTCCATTTAGAAGGTTCTGTGTCTGTAACCCAGGTCAGACTTACTGAGGGGTTATTGCCAATTTTGGTTATCTCTACAGGTTTGATCTCCCACCTAGAATTTCATCTAAAATACAGTGTCTTATAGTTTGAACTAACAAGACTGGCACACACACACACACACACACACACACACACACACACACACACGCCTTCTGCCAACTCCACTCACCCTCAAGTCTTGTAGTCTCTCCCTCAAGGGAGCTCCTTCTGCAGTTCCCCTTCCCTGCTGTGCACAGCCAGGACAAACCACTCCTTATTTTTCCTCCATCAGCAGTCATTCTCCAGTCGAGGCAGATCCAGGTTAAGAGTTCAAGAAGACGTTTTTCTTGGTGTCAAAGACTAGGCGCTGGAGGCAGCCTATTAAGGGTGCTGAGGTCTCAGTTAAAGCCAAACAGGTTGAGTCCAAATGAGACCACTGAGGCAGGACAAAGAGAAGACACAAGACCTGAGGTCGAGAGCTACAGCAGGACAGTGCAGAACTGCAACAGGAACACACATGCAGAATATGGCCAGTGTCCAAAGTAGCCCAGGAAAAGTCATGCCACTCCTTTGTGTTTTGAGACGGGGTCTGGCTTCAAAGTTCAGACTGCCTTTAGTTCACTGGGTAGTGCAGGCTGGCCTGCCTCAGTCTCCTAAGGGCTTGGGTTATAGGTGTGCACCACTATCCCAGGCTAGACTTTTCACGTCATTCCTGAAGTCTACTGAGTTGGCATTGCCCAGAAGCTCAAAGCACAGACCTTGGAACCAGAGCACTGGGGTCAACACCTGACTGCTGGTTCAGAGTTTCCTGACTTTGATGAGGTTCCCTATCTGTGAAATGTACATATGAGGTTTTTGATTTTGCAAGCCTGTTATGACATGTAAATAAACTAACATCTGTCAAGTGTCTGAATGAGTGTCCATGTAAATAGACATAAGCATCCAATGATATGTACCCATGAGCTCAGGATCAAGAAAACAGGGAGCAGGCTAAGGTCGTAAGTGAGGGGTAGGGCACTGGGCCAATGTGTGTGAGGCCTTGAGGTTAATCCTCAGCTCAGTAAAAGGAGTGAGGTGGAGAGAAAGCAGGCATATAAAGGCTTGACATGAAGTTCTGGGTGGTCTTGGGTTCCACAGGAAAGATGTAGTCTCTTCCTCAAGGGAAGAGCCTAGCCAGTGATCTTTTGTTCCCATCTGTGGGCAGAGAAGAGAGGAAGCTACCTTTTCTGTGGCAAATCTCCAAGTCTTCGGGAGCCCCCCTGCTCCCACCTCCCTTCCCTGGCTACACCAGGCCCTTTGATTGCTGCTGCCTTGACAGAACTTCTAGCAGTCCTCTCTGCTGGGAGGGTCTGGTCACCGACCCAGAGGCCCCTCTCTAGACCGCTGCCACGTATTCCTATGCAAGTTTGTCCTAACAGGAGACACGTTTCCAGGTCTGAACATAGGCATGCGAGAGGCAATGGGTACCAGGAGACATCACAGCAGCCGCTGAAATCAGGGGTAAAGACACGGCTGTGCACTGAACAGAAATGCAGCTGACAGTGCTAGTTAGCATCGTGGTGACACTGAGGGAATCGAGCTCTCTGTGCTAATGTTTTTTCCTCTAAAAACAAATTTGAAACAGGGTCTCACTGTGCTGTTCAGGCTGGACTTGAACTCATGGTGCTCTTGGACTCATGGAGGAAGCCTGGAACACGCCCTACCTTGTTGGACTGCAGTGTTATGAGGATAAATACCAGACTGGTACAAAAGACTTAGATAACAAAAGATTTAGATAATTTCTTCAGATTTGAAAAAAAAAAAAAAGACAAGAAAAATGTGTTGTGGCTCCAAGCCTGCTGTGCGGTGGAATTTAGCCTGTTTTGTGCTATGGGGTCTTGTGATATTCCAGGGTCATCTAGAGTGGCCTTCCCAGAGGTGCACACATGTGTCAGGACACCGATGCAATCCCTCCAAAATAACAAGGGATTAAGTTACCCTGAAGGCTCAGGCCATGACCACCCTCTTTTCTAGATTAAGAAGTGTAGTCCAGGTTGGGCAGTGTGGCTGGTGCCAGCTAATCTAGCACTCTGGAAGGTCAAGGTAGGAAGGTCACAAGTTCAATCCCAGCTTGGACAATTTAGTCACTTAGCTACTGAACCAAATGTTTAAAACAAAGGATTGGGGATGGGGACAGAACTCAGAAAAGGCCCTGGTAAGAAAAGGCCTGGGGGGAGGGGATCCCATTTAGTACAGTACTCAGGAGGCTGAGGCAAGATGATCACTTGAGCCTAGAATTTCAGGGTTAGTCTGGATAATGTGGCATCATCTCCTCTTAAATAACAAAGAGAAAAGTGACTCAGCACCTGAGCATCAAAGGGGGGAGAGCATGTGGTATTCCCTCCTGACTCACAAGCAGCGGTTCCACTCTGGAGCCCTGGTGCTCAGGCCGGGCTCGGAACTACAGTGCAGTGACTGACGCAGGCGACGTGCAGAGGGAGCACCCCGGCCAAGCTTCATGTCTGTGCCATGACCAGCCTCTTTCTCCCGAGCAGCAACAGATGGCAGAAGGAAGGAAGGCTGGTCTCTAGTGCTTACCTCACTCATTTTTTTTTATTTTAATTTTATTTGTGTGTGTGTGTGTGTGTGTGTGTGTGTGGCCAGCTCAGCCCACCAGGGGGCGGGGCTGGCAGGCATGTGGTGCTGGGGGATTGAACCGCGGTCCCTGTGCTTTGCTACAGCTTGTTCTGAGTAGGTGCTTTAGACCACTGAGCCATCTCACCAGCCCCACCTCGCTCATTTTTAAGAAATATTTTCCCTCCTTTTTAATCTTCCCATTTCTACAGAAAATGAATCTGATAAGGTAATTCTCATTCATTAGAAAATTGCGGTGGTTTGGTACTCTCTGATCTAAGAGATCAGCCTTAGGAAATATCACCATATTCAGAAGAATATAGTTGTTTACATGCATGATTTAGTAATGAGGGAGTTTCTCATATTGGTGGCAGAAATAATTTAGGATGAGAACATCTTCCTGGAGCTGGAGAGATAGCTCAGTGGAATAAGTACTTGCCTGGCAAGCACAAGGTCCTGAATTCAATCTCTGGTACTAATACAGGGAAACCTCCAAATGACACAAGGAGAAAAAGTGATCTCCCAACCTAAAAGGTACCTGGAACAAGTTCGTGTTCTCTAAAACTGAAGAATGATTTTTAGGAACAAATGGAGGTTATGAGTGTAGAATACATTTATTCTAGGGAAAGAAAACTTCTGTCTGAGAGAGGGACAGGAGGGGGGCCTGAGCAGGTTGTTCCCCCAGGAAGCTGTCTCTTCCAGGGACTTTTATAGGGGAAAACTATGTGTTGAGGCAGGTCTAAGATGGTGGAGAGGACATAGGAACTTGCTTAGTTGGGCATGAGGTGGGACAAAACTATGGTTAACCAATGAGATTACAAGCACCATTGTTCAGGTAAAATTGATTAAGCCCAGTATAAAATGGGGAAGAGAGTCATGTAGCAAGCAGGCATAAATATGGGACAGGGCCTCTTCCTGTTGGGAGTTGGGCTAGTGACTCATTTGGGTTCTTTCAAGGTGATTGATAGCTATGTAGAATATCAATCGCCAATGCCCATCCCTAGGGAAATATGTAGCTTTGTTTCCTCTTTTCTCTTGAGGTATGGCCCATCTGGGAGTGTCTGTCTCTTCCAAGTTGTAAAGTCACCTTGTCTTCCATCTTGTCTCCTTGATGGCTGGCCCTGACTGACTGCCTATAATAATTCTATCTAATTCAACTGCCTACAACAGTACCACAAAAAAAAAATCACCTTCCTGCCAATAATTTATTTTTTATGTGCTTTCTATGTAATTTATTTCATTTATATAGCTGTAAACTTTTCAAAATCTTTTCATGAATATGGGTTCATTTGCTTTCCACCAAAAGCCAAAATGGGGGAAGCATACAGAACCACACATATTTGTGTGTATGTGGTGTGTGTGTGTGTGTGTGCGCGCGCGCGCGCGCGCGTGCAAGCGCCCATGCCCGGGTGTTACTGGGGACTTAATGTAGAGCCTTAACAAAGAGCTACATCTGCAGTCCTTTTTCAGTTTTATATTTTGAGCCACAGTGTCATTAAGTCTCCGTGGGGGTTCCCCAGGTTGAGTGCTCCTGCCTTTCCCTCTCAGAATGCTCAGGTATGGGCCTGAGTCCACACTGGTGAGATGGCTTTTGTAGATAAGGACACTGTGTCCTCGAGAAGTAGGGGACTTCCCTATCTCAGTTAGCAAGACTGTAACCCAGACCTGATCCTAAAATCCTCCCTCTTTGGAATTTCAGGAAGGAGATTAAATAGTTTCTTTTCTTTCCTTTTCTTTTTATGTGTTTCCTCTGTGTAGTTCAGGCTGGTCTTGACCTCACTATGTAGCTCAGGCTGGCTTTGAACTCGGATAGATCCTCCTGCCTTGGCCTCTTGTGCTGGGATTATGTATGTCACTGCACCTGGCCAGCAGTTTCAATTTTCAAATGGCCATTTTAAGGCCAGCTTATAATATGACTTCACAGTAGAAGATTGTCCCAAGAGCTGGTGGCCTTCTGTTCTTTTTTCTTTCAGGGTCACTGTAAGTTGAGTGGTCTGTAGAGTCAACAATCTTCTCCACGTACTCCCAGCGCAGAGGAAACATCTCTCTCTGCTTTTACAAAGGTGACCAAGACTGTACTTTGCTTTGAGATAGGAACTTGCTATGTAGTTTGAGCTGGCCTTGAATTCACAGTGCAGCCCAAACTAGTCTCCAACTTGGGGCAGTGCTCCTGCCTCAGCTTCCTAAGTGCACGGCATCAAGGGCAGTTTTCTGTGCTGGTGGAGGTAGGGGGGATTCCCAGGTACCATACACACACTTGTCCTTGGGTCATCTGGGGCTGGGCAGAGCCTGTGTAGTGGCTCTCCAGATGCCCATGGTGGACACTGGAGATTGACATGTCCTGCTCTCCAGGATGAGCTAAATGTCCTGAGTACTTGATGCACACTGGTTTCTGAATGACTTCAGGATACACCTTCATGAGAGCTACTGTGTGGTGTTTCTTTTACATTGCTCCCCTCTCCATAAAATCATGCAATGTGTTTTATAAGAACCAAGTAAACCTGTGCATACATTGTTGCAAAAATTTGTTGTGCAAAGCTATCTAGATTGGCAGAAACCTCTCTTCCTTTCTTTCCCCCATCTGCATAGTCCCCACCTTCTCTGCCCTCATCCACTCTCTTCTCTGCACGCGCACCACACACACAGCCTTCAGGCATACCCAGGTAGGAGTCACATCTTGCCCCATTAAAATAGAAAACATGGACCAGCGAGATAGCTCAGTGACCTAAAGCACCTGCTTAGGTAAGCTTAGGCAAGCACAGGGACCCTGGCTCAATCTGGGCAACACATGCCGCTCCAGCCCCCTCCCCCACCACCGGGGGTGTGCTGAGCCAGCGACAGAGTCCTGGTGTAGTGGCACATGCCTGTAATCCCAGTGCTGGGGAGGCTGAAAGCAGGAGGATCACCACCAGTACGAGCTGCATAGTGAGGCCCTGTGGCAACCAAATACATTAAAAAAAAGAAAACATTTAAAATCCTTTTAGTGTTTTGCTTTTCTTATTCAACAAAACCTAATAGAAATACCTCTGTGTCGCAAGATTCAGCTCCCATTTTTCTGTAAAAGTTTACATAAATAAGCTCACATCGCAGGTGTGTCACAGCTTACTCAAGCGTCCCCCACTGATGGGCCCGAGGGCTTTCCTGGGGTTGCAGGCACAGCACCCCATCCTTGGCCCATCCATTCATCTTATCTGCGCATTTTCTTCTTTTTGTTTTCTTGTTGTTGTTGTCACTGCTGTTTTTGAGGCAAGGTCTGACTAGGTAGGTCAGCCACCCCTGACCTCACTGTGTCGCCCAGGCTGGCCTTTTCCCAAGCACTGGGATTACAGGTGCCACTTGCCACCATGCCCAGTTTATCTTTGCATTTCAACTCTACATTTCAAAGTGAGCAGCTGGGAATGTAGTTTAGGAATAAGGGGCTTCCTAGCAGGCTGGAGGCCCAGGGTCAAGCCTCAGCGTCAGAAAAACAGGAAACAAGGAAAGAGAAAAGCTGGCATCACACTCCTCTCCAAGTTCCTGTTATTTTGAATAGTGAAATTCTGTATCATTTCCAATGTGTGGTTTTATGTTTTACTTTTTTTTTTTTTTTCAGAATCGGGGATTGAACTCAGGCCCTTGCACTTGCCAGCAAGCGCTTAATTCTGAGGAGCTATCTCCCCGGCCGATAT
>NW_004524578.1:32497375-32504742 GCF_000260255.1 Octodon degus
AACAATCTAATTTAGCATTCTTGTAGGATTATATTATTTATTTTGTTTACAACGCTAGGAATAATTTTATTTTTGATAACTCTTACCTACTTGTTTTCCAAATAACCTAGGACCTTCACATTAAGCTAAATGCCCATCCTTTATTAAAATTTTCAATTTCAGGCCAGGCATGGTGGCACATAACTACAAGCCCAGCACTCTGGAAGCTGAGGCAAGAGGGGAAGTGAAATTTCAAATGGAGCCTGGGCTACATAGTGAGTTCAAGACCAGCCTGAATTGCATAGCAAGGCCCTGTCTCAAACAACAAAACAAAATGTTAAATTTGAGACAGAGTCTTGCAAAGTCAATAAATTACTAAATTGCTCATGATGAACTGAAATTTGTATCCTGTTTCCCCAAACTCCCAGAGTTCCTGGATATATCATGAGCCAAAATATCTGGCCTTGTTATGGTTTGCATCTAGTTGTCCCCCCACAAAAAAGTTCATGTGGTTATGGGGTGGCTTCTGGAGTTTGTGATCAATTCTTAATCCAGTGCTGGGATTATGGGTGTGAGTGCCAGATCCACGATGGGGCAGATCTTCTGCATTACAATGAAGGAGGGGAGAGAGGCCAGCTAGCTGCCTTAGCTGCTGGCGCTCCCTTTCCTCTCTGCCCTGTGCCGCTCTGCCTGGGAGCCAGCTGAGTATGGACCGAAAGCTCCACTGACTGTGAGCTAAGTAAACCTTTCCTTGCTTCATTTTGGGGGGTGGGTATTTTGTCCCAGCAATGAGAAAAGTGTAACTGAGACGGTCCACATAAGACAATCCTTATTTTAATCTTAATGCATACAAAAGTACTATTTCCCCATCACAACTTTTCATTATAAAAATTTAAACTGAAATAAATTTTTAACCAAAAAATCTATATTGATAGCAAAGTGTAATTCATTACTTATATTTATCATATTGAATTTAAAATGCCTTTTATTTCACAACATTGTAATTTTTCTAAGAATGATAGGGCTCTAATATCAGGCTTTTGTTAATATTGCACATCACAAGCAAATAATGGTTGATTCTGCGGTATTATGTTTTGTATTTTAGTACAGGGTCCACAGGGTCTCACAACATAGATCGGACTCCTAGTGATCTGCCTGCCTTCAGCCTCCCGTGAGCTGGCCTTACAGGTGCACGCCACTACACCCAGTGGATTCTGAGGTATTAGAACAGTGCAAGCAAGAAACCAAATAAAACAACCAACAAAACAAAGCAAAAGGCTACGGATGTAGCTCAGTGGTTCAGTGTTTACCCAGCATGCATGAGGCCTGTCTATCCCAGCACTGAAAAAGGGGGGGGGGGAGAAGCACAAGAAAAAAGAGTAACATCAGGCTATACTCAATGTGATTACCTTTCTAATTTTTTATATATGATTGATAGAGAGACAGAGACGGACAGACAGAAACCAAAATTGCTGTATGTTCCAACAGTCAAATCTTTTTTGTGCTGTTGTTTTGTTTTCTGTTATTGGTTTTTGAGACAGCATCTTGCTATGTAGTCCAGGATGGCCTTACTATGTACTTCAGGCTGGCCTTGAACCTGTGGTGATCCTCCTGGCTCAGCCTCCTGAGTGCTGAGATTACAGGTGTGCAGCACCACACTCAGTTGACAAAACTCGCACGTTTTCCCCCCAGTGCTAAATGTGCAGGGCTATTTATTTATTCATTTATTTTTGTATTTTTAGGGAAGGGTCTACAGGGTGCTCAGGGTCTCACTACTAGATTAGACTTGTAGTGATCCACCTGTTTACAGCCTCCCAAGACCTGGGATTACTGGTGCACGCCCCCACGCCCAGTCTCATGCGGGGCCATTTAGATCCAAGAATATTTTCTGAGTCCAATAGTCATTCTCTTCATTTTTTTTTCTTTTAATGATATGGAGAAAGGGGGAAAAAAGATATAACCTTGCTAGGTGAATTTCTGTTTTCTTTTTCTTTTCTTTCTTTTGCTAGGTGAATTTCAACCAATCTTTGTTTAATTATTCTTTTCTTCCTTCCTTTGTTTTACCTTCTATTGCTCAAGTTAGCCTCACATTCATGGGCACAGGGATCCTCTCACCTCAGCCTCCCAATTTTCTGGAGGATGCACTATCACATCTGAAGGTACCAAGGACATGGACAGTTTTCCCTCACAGCCATTTCATTGCAAAGTAGCATTGACGGGTCACAGCACATGGCAGGATTCAAAACAGGAAGGGTAAGGAAGACTAGGGCAGTAGAGAAGAGAATTGAAGAGGTAGAGAAGGTACTCGATCTGGAGCTGAGGAAAAAACCCAGCTGAATTCTGGAAGACAACACACACACATAGGTTAACCCACCCAGGCAGAGTTGCTGTGGAAGCACATTCCAGGAAAATCTGAAGAGATTACTTTAATAATAAACCATGCATTCTTCAGTAAAGCCATCACGGGATTAACTACCCCTTTCCTAGGCTAAGAGCACAGTCCATTTTATTTATTTATTTTCCCTTCTCTGTCTTAGACAAGTTTTGTGTAAAGGATGACATGCAAGGACCACAGTTTCTCAAACACTGCATTGAATTGTCTTCACTTTAATTTTCTAAACATGACTTTTGGTGGTGACAGGAGAAGGCCATGGCTTACGCAGACGGCCGTCTGTGTGGGTTTTGGTGTGAGTCTGCCGAAGCGAGGATGTTCTTTCTGCTAGCTGAACAATGTACCCGTACAGGAAACAGCATTGCCTGGGCCAGAAAACGTTAAATGTATTTTACATTTTTTTTTTCTTTTTCTAAATGTGAGCAGGACGTTGAATTACTGCCAGGAGCAATATCAGCACCCTAGAGATATAAAAATACACTTCAAACCAGAATTTTCTGCTGGCAAGTCCTAGGATTCCTGTGTAAAGCAAGAAGTGTCCGTCTTAAGCTGTGTGTGCGAGTTCTCTGCTCACAAACTGTGTTCACCAGACTCCTCTTCAAACTACATCTCCTAGTAGATGAGATGGATCATTTTTTTCCGTCTGGCTTTTAAGCTGCATCCCTTCCTTTTGATGAAGTACAACAAACATAACATTTCTTGGTAAGAGTCTTTGAATTTTAAAAATATATCTGAGTAGCACCTTTTTTTTTCTGAGAGGTGTGTGTGTGTGTGTGTGTGTGTGTGTTGTAGTTGTTGTTTGTTTGTTTTGTTTTGTTTTGCCTTTTGCAGCACTGGGATGAAACCGCAGGGCCTTGTATCTTTTAGGCAAGAACTCTAACACATCTAACACAGAGCCACATCCTCAACCAACGTGTACACTTTCGAGTTGGGAAAATGCTACATATTGGGTTTAAAGGCACCCATTTCTTTGCATCACCCATTTTTTTGCCCTATTTGTCTGAAATCTGTTATCCTTTCTTTCCTATTTGGTCTTTAGAAGGGAAAGCATCTCTCTGGACTTGATTTTAAAAATAAAGTGCTATGTCCTCAGTAACGGAATTAAAATTCTCTGCCTAAATATTATACATACTTTCATTGGACTAAAATTTATATGCTTCTTGTCATTCACACGAAGTCATTTTTTTTTTTTTTTAATAATAGCAAATTGCCTCAGGGCAATATTGAAAACTGTCAGCACCACTCCGTCAACCCCTGCACACCCAGCTGTGGGCAGAGGAGTCCTGTTCAGGCACAACAGAGCCAGGGCCTGAGCTCGCTCCCCTCGACTCCTCGGCTCCCTGGCTGTTCTCAGCCTGACCTACCTGCAAGCCGGGGCTGCCACTCACATGGGCTACCCCAATTACACAGTGGCTTTGCAGCCCGGGCTGGGCATGGACCACAAACTACACTCTTGGTGTCCCATAAGGCCCATCCTAACCTTAGGTTTCCAGCGGTAAAATGCTAAACCCTTGTGCTGCTTGTTCCATCAAATCAGTATCTGC
Organism: Octodon degus; assembly: GCF_000260255.1. NCBI lineage: Eukaryota > Metazoa > Chordata > Mammalia > Rodentia > Octodontidae > Octodon > Octodon degus. The sequence goes on from NW_004524578.1 coordinate 32,501,291, forward strand.
GCCCATCCAAGTCACTGTGGCATTTTCCTATTTAGTGAATTCTGTCTGGGACTCAGAAAAAAAAAAAAAAAAAAAAAAAATTAGCAAAGGAAGCCAGACATAGCTTTCGCAAGAGCAATTTCATAATATTTACAAGTGCTAGAGTTTCTAGGGATGTTTTACGATCCGGAGATTTAAGTATGAAGAAAATGTGAATTCTTGGCTTATAAATGTTCACTAAGATACACTGCCTAGGACCTTCTGTTGAGCAACGTAAATATGTCAGTATTTTAAAATGCTTCATCTCTCATATTTTACATTTTAAGAGGGGGAAAGAAACGCTGTGGAAATTACTACAGATAAAGTCATATATGTACTTATGGACGTAGATACCAAGTAATATATAATCTTCCTTCATGTAAGATATATACCACATTTTTATAGTTGACACAGACTTAACATATTTTGTTTATACTGATCTCTGGGAGAACGTTGTCTTCCGGAATATCTGAATATGCAGCATTAAATTGCCTGCTCAATCAGGGTGCTCCCGGGATGCACGCGTACATTTCCCTCCACTTTGGCTGTGTGCACATCTGAGGTGCACATCAGGCACAAAAGAGCCTGAGTGTGACAACTACACACTCAAGTCTGGAAGGAGCAGAGGGCCGCCGGCACCCACGGCCCGCCGTGCGCCCCTGCAAGCCAGCGCCATCCAGGGCAGGGTGGACGGGACGCGGCCCGGGGTCCCACCCCTTTCCTCAGATTTCCCTTTCCTGTCCTCGCGTGCACCGGCGCCCGCCCACGCCGGTCTGGAGCCCCGCGCGGGGCCTGCACCGCCCCCAGCTGGCGGCCCGCGGGGACCCAGCCCTGGGCGGCAGGAAAGAGTTAAGTTTGGGAGACGCGGCGGACACGTTGAGGGGGAGTTGCCGAGCCCGGGCAGCAAAAACATCCCGGCGCATTCCTGGGGCGTCCGCGCCGGCCAGCATCTGATTAGAACCATCTCCGCGGGAGTGGCCGGGCCGCTCCGCTCCGCTCCGCTCCGCTCGCCGCGGGTATTTAAGCGGCCGCGGGCGGGCAGTCGGGCTCCGCGGGTCATGCGCGCCGCGCCCCGGCCCTAGAGCTCGTGAGTACGCCGCGCCCCTTCGCCCCGTTTTCCTTTGGCAAACCCCCCCTTCCCATCCCCCTTCACGATCGACTTGGGTGCAGACCTCGGGCGGGCGGTGGGGAGTCTTAGGAAAGAGGCGGCGCCCCGGACCGGACCGAGCAGATTTGTGCCCCGCTTATGTGGGATGAGTCCGCGGAGCGTGTCCACCTTTGGGGTCCGACTCCTGGTGCCGTCTGTGACATGGAAGGAGCGCCGGCTTTGTGTGTGTGTGCGTGTGCAAGTGCCGTGGGGCGGCTCTGGTCGGACTCCAGGACTCCGGGGTGGCTGCTGACCGCCTAATTAACTCTTCGAAGCGTGTTTATTTTTGCCTGAGTGACAAAGGCTGGGGACCTGGTTTGTGCCTACGGGGAGCCTTTTTGCTGGTGCCTGACGAGTGTCATTAAAACGTGAACTTTGTGTTACACCAGCATTCCTAAGAAACCGTAAACCCAAGGGACTTAACCAACTTGTTTTAAATCCCAGAGGCGCTTGCTTGAGTGCTGTAGACCGGTAGGAAAGATGAAGAATTTCAGAAAAGGGGGCAAAAAGAATGGGTTAAAATCTTGGAGCCCTCATCAACATAGCGGTTTCCATAGCATAGAGCTGACTCTGTTATTTGTTTCGGCTGTCTTTCCTTCTTAATTCCTTGCGTGGAATTCAGGTCGACTGTCCCTTTCGGCAGGGAGCTGTTTGATTCCAGAGGAAAATGTAACTCGATTAAAAGCTCTCAAAGAATCTGCATGTTACCTCCACCCGGTTTCCCCCTCCACCTTCGCCTCTTTCTTTTCACTTGGGTTTGGAAGGAAGGGAGTCCTCTGTAAAAGGAGAAGAGCAGGAGCCAGCTTCCAGGCAGATGGAAAGATTTAACGATTGTGGAGGGGCAACTTCATGCATGGTAAATGTTGGTATTGCTCTATAAAATGACTTAATGAAACAATTTCTGGCCCTAATCAGGCAGAGTAGGAGAATGGGGTAGAAGAAGCTCAGATGGGACTCACACAGAAGTAATTCATGGCAAAAAGCCTCTTGATCTCTGGTAGGGGCTCTGCAGTGGCTTTGCTGGGATACGGATTTATTTCTTTCCTCTCTTTTTAAGACAGGGTCTCCTAATGTAGTTTAGGCTGGCTTCGAACTCAAAGCAGTCCTCCTGCTTCAGTGTCCCAAGTGCTGGGATTACAGGTACAGACTTGTGCCACAGGTCCTGCTGATCTCTCTTGTACTATCGAGGTTAGTTCCCCACCTTTCTGGAGAAGAAGGAAGTAGTAGAGGGTGGAGTTGAACCTCACCACTGCCACATTGTTGGGCACCACATGACCTACCCTTGAATCGGCTGCCTTGCCTTGGGCTGGGTGGCCCACCCACCCGCAGCTTCTGTCTCCCTAGGGCTAGAGAGCCTGAAGGACACTATGAGCAAGTCCATTGCCTAGGGGTTGTTTTAAGGAGTATTTGAGATTAGAGTGTGCTCTTTGAAGCAAGGCCTGTTGGGTGGAGAGCAGGGTATCTGGAAGAAGCCATGCCACATTTCTTGCAACCTGGAGGGAGTCTCTTAGCTTCGAAGGTTCAAAGGGAACCCAGTGGCCTTTTCCAATGTGTGTTTCAGTGACACATACTTCTCCCACATTCTTCATCAGTTTTTGCCAGCTGGTTTTTGCATGAAGCCACCTGGATTCTTTTAGTGGTGAATAATTGTCTCCTTCTTACTCAGACCTGTCCCTCCTTATCCAATGACTGCTCTAGGAACTAGCATAATAAGCTGCACCCTCTTACATTTTATTGTATGGCTAGAAGTAGGTGGTAGAGGAATGCATGCAAACTTGAGTACCAGCACACAAGCATTTGCTATTTTGTTAACTTTTGACAAAACACACTGGATTTTCACCTGAGGATGTAACTGAGAGAAGGAAGGCAATAACATTGTTTAAATGCATTGGCTGATTTGTGAAGAACAAAATCCATACTTTACCGTTGTAGAGACTTGGTGTTTATGTTAAACTAAAACTCTGAATTCATATGCATTGGACCCATTTGATATCTTGCTCCATAGGTTGAGTAGATGTCAGTTGTTTTGTTGGGCTGCCAACAAAACACTTTTAAGGCTCCATTGGTGGGAAGGTGGTACAGGGACCTCTGGAAGCTGTTGGCCAGCTGCTCAGGGGGATATTTATTGGCTTGCACAGCAGTGCCTCAGTTGTCTGAAAGTTGAGAGAACAGAAAAACATATGCTTTGCCCAGTGGCCCGTGGCCAGTAGGAGGCCTTGTGACGACGACGACTTGGATTGGGACATGGATTGCACTAGTGCATATTTTTATCTCTCTTCCTCTATTC
>NW_004524578.1:32504842-32506204 GCF_000260255.1 Octodon degus
TTTAATGTTGCCAAATACTAGTGTACTGTGTCCCCAAATAAGCAGCATACATACCATCAGCCAGAGTTTAATTTTTATTTAGGATTCTCCTTTTTCTTCTGAGTTTTGTTTTTGTTTATTTTTTTATTTTTTTATTTTTTTTTTTTTTGAGACAAGGTCTCATTACACAGTTCAGGCTGGCCTTGAATTCACTGCGCAGTCCAGGATGGCTTCAAACTCATGGCCTCCCAAGTGCTGGGTTTACAGGTATGCGGCACCACTGCACTTTTTCAAGTTTACTTTAACGAAAAGAACAATCTTAACTGTCATTGGATGACATCAGACAAGTGGGTAGAGGTTTGTTAGGCAAAGCCTTGAAAGTGCATTACTTCCTTCCCGTGGGTTCCCTACCTCCAGGCTTTGACTATTCTGCAACTGAATTTCATCATCATGTTTTACACATTTACCTAGATGCTTATTTCTGGTTGTTGCTGTAACTTTTTTTTTTAAATCATTTTAATAGTGCACGCTTGTGGTGCACAGAGGTATCATTCCTGCATAGTTGGCTCATGGATGCAGCACACTTGAATTCTTTCTCTCTCTTGTTTTTTTTTTTTTTTCCTTGCAGAACCAGGGATTGAATTCAGGCCCTTGTACTTGCCAGGCAAGCACTTATTCTACTGAGCTATCTCTCCAGCTCCCATTGAATTCCTTCTTTTTTCCCCTATTCCTCTCTTGGTTCTCCGCCCCTTTGAGAAAGGTCTCTCCTCCTACTTCCTATTACCCATCATTTGTTTTACCCTTTCTTTATAATTTGGGTTTCTCATGGAAGAGAAAGCATGCTGAACGAAAGCTTGTATGTATGATTTATTTCACCTCACATGATGGTCTCAAAGTGTTTCCATTTTTGTACAAATGACTGAAGTTTATCTTTTCTGTATGGCAAAATGGTACTCTACTGTATGTAAATACCATGTTTTCTTTGCCCATTCATCTGTTTGTGGACCTACAGGCTGCTTCCAGAACATAGCAAATATGAATTGTGCTGCTCTAAGCACTGAGTAGCCATATGGCACAGCAATAGGATGCCTTCAACTCTTTGGGGAAGATATTTAGAAATGAAATGGCTGCGTAAAATGGAATTTCTATTCTTCGTTTTTCGAGGGATCTCCTCAGTGATTTCCATGATGCTTGCAGCGGCTTACATCCTCAACAGCAATGGAGAAAGCCATCTGTCCCTCTGTGCCTCGCCAACACTTGTTATTGGTTGATTTCTTGAAGATGAGCATTCTTTCGGAGGTAAGATGAAATCTGTGTTGTTTTTTTCTTTTTTTTGTTTTGTTTTTTAATTTTTTTTAATATTTTTTTTTAATTTTTATTTAT
>NW_004524578.1:32506380-32522658 GCF_000260255.1 Octodon degus
GCTGGCTGGCATGTGGTGCTGGGGGATTGAACCGTGGTCCCTGTGCTTTGCTTAGCTTAGCTTGTTCTAAGTGGGTGCTTTAGACCACTGAGCCATCTCACCAGCCCTTAGTCTAAGTTTTCTACTACACATGGTTTGACTTGAATAGCTTTGAAAGAAGGCCCCTGTGTTGCCTTTCCTTATTTCAACTTGGAGATTTAATTATTACTTCTCTTGAAGACAAATTAAGGTGCTGATGTGCATGGGAAGTTATCAAAGCTTGGGAGTCTGGGGGTTTCAGGAGCCCCAAAGCTCAGCAACACTCAGGTATCCCTCTGGAAAGTTAGTGACCGGGGAAAGGTAGTTAACTGGCTAGACCATCGGGCCGAGCCAGGCTGGGGCCAGACTGGCAATAGGAAATACCTGAATAACAGGATGTGGTATTTTAAAATTCTCTCTGGCACTGCTGTGCAGTCTTAAGGTTGCAGTAGAGCTGCCAAAGTGCCCAGAGATCGGCCACCGTGTGTCTGATTCAGGGAAGCCTCAATTATGGTAAGGTGTACTGGTGGTTAATCACAGGAGTCGGAACAAAAGCAGCTGATCGTATCCTTCTTGGAGCTGAAAAACAGCCAGATTCCTGGCATGGAAACAGATGATGCCTGGTTTGGACCCAGAGAGTGATGGGTGACGGGCATCCCTGAGAGAAGCTGCCACGCTGGGGAGCCCTGGAAAGCTTGAGTTCTAAGATCGTGTTCCATGGGTTGAAACCCATCTATGTGTTGCTGATAAAATGACTGCGAGCTCTTCGCATATCCTCTCTGTGCTGAGGGTTTCTTATCTGGAGAAGAACAACAGTATCTACCCTGAGGTAAATCTAATATGCTTAAAATACTTCTACTTTAGAAAACTTTGTTCATTTTTTCCCCCCAGAACCACTGAATTATATGTCTTTGTAAAAACTGAAGGCAAATTGAGTTTTTTCATCAAAAGTGAATACCACCCACCCATCTGAAAAATGTTAATCATCCAAGCACTTAATATTAACAAAGCCGGGGTGTTTGCTTGTTTTCACGCTAGAACAGCCTGGGAGTTACTCTGTGTTCTGGACCTGGCCGCCTGCTGTTTGGTTTTGGTCAAAATGACCTCTGGTCGTGTTTGAGTCCTCCTGCACACTCTCTCAGGCTCCCTGCAGAGAAGGAGCAGTCCTTCCGCCTGAAGTCAGCATTCTAGTGGAGGAAGCGGGAAGGGAGGGACCACCCGGGCTAAGCTGAGTGACTCTCAGTTTAGAAATGAAAATTCTTCCCAGTGCGCGCAGAGGCCTGGGACTATCCGTGCCCTCCTTGCTGGGCAGCTTTCCGTAACTGCCCGGCTTCCCACGTCCTTCTGATACTCTGGAAGGAAGCCCTGCCTCTCCTCCAGCAAGCAGAATCTCAACAAATTGCTTCCTGGTCTAAAAATGGATGTTACTGAGTGAAGTAGGAGCTGCACCCTCCCCCCATGCCTCGAATTTATTTTAATCCCGGTACTCAGCTTTCTGATCTTTGCTAGCGCTTACTTCATGTAGGCAGCAGACTAGGAAGGCTTGTAACATTTCATAAAGGTACAAGTGATTGCCTCAGTTTAGCAGGCTGGCAAGTTTTCTGTACCATCCTAATTTACACAAGCTAGCTAGAGGCAAGTGACCTTTAGCTGACGTAAGCTGGTAAGAATTCTGAGTAAATGGGGCCGGCAGAGTGGCTGTGAAGTTGTAGGGAAGTTAGCAGGAAGAAGAATGTCTGACAGCTATTGCCTCTTTTCAGGTAACCATAAAATAAGGGTGGGGGGACCAGGAAGTAATATTTATTCTTTTTATTTTGAGACAAGATCTCGCTCTAGTCTAGGCTGGGCTAGAACTTGTGATCCTCCTGTCTCTCAGCCTCCAGAGTGCTGGGATTATAGGCATGTACCACCAAGTCTGGCTGGACGTAACAATTCTGGAAAGTTGAGTTTAAAATATTGTTCAGTGGTTGGGGTTCGTAACTCAATGGTAGGGCACCTGCACAGCATGCAAAAGGCCATGAGTTTGGACTCCAGCACTACAAAAATAACTAAATAAAATAAACAGATAAATAGATAGATAAATAAATAAATTTCTTTAACCTGGAAGAAATTTATGTGATGGATAAGTGGTTTAATGTTTTCTTTTGGTAAAAGGCTACACAATTCCCTAGCAGTATAATGCAAAGGGTTCTCCAAAACAGCCTTAGGTTCTTATGTGACAGATAAACTGCCTTTGGTAAGTTCCCAAGCAAATGAACTCACTCAGTCCCTCAGGACAGGACACTTCCTGGCTGGTTGTTGCGTATTTCCCAGCTAGAGAGAACTTAATGGAGACAGTGGTTCTTAGAGTGCAGTCTTCTTCCCAGCTCTGCTGAGCCAGATTCTAGCTACAGGGTCCAAAAAGTTCTCCGTGGAATCAGAGTAACTTTTTAAGTTATTTTCTGATTCAGCTTTATTAATGGAAAACATAACGAAGTATTTTAAGCCGTATAGCCATCGAAATAATAAAGCAACTGGAGTTGTTTTTTTTTTTTTAATTTATCTGTTGGATACAGGGTCCCACTACGTAGTTCAGCCTTGTAGTGATCCTCCTGTCTCAGCCTCCCCAGCATTGGGATTACAGGCGTGTGCCACCACACCTGGTTTCAGTGGCCGGCACAGTGTGCCCAGGGTTCAGGGGCTGACACAGCATGCCATACCAGGGATTCATCTTGGGTCCTTGCACTTGCCTGGCAGGTGATTAGACCACCGAGCTATTGCCCCAGTCCCAAGCAACTGCATTTAAGTGCAGTTCTCTTTAACTGAATCTTAGGATCCAGAAAGATAAACCAACACAGATTCGGGACATCTTCCCAGTATCCCAAGTGGGGCTTTCCTGCTGCTAGGAAAACCAGTATACTCTTATTTTTATCTTATCATTTCACTTTTAAATCCTTTCTCCTCTGCTGGGGTTTTTAAAGAGTATAGTTTATCTCCACTTATTAGGAGACTATCCTGGTTTCTTTCTTTCTTTTTTTTTTTTTAATTCTAGCTTATTTTTAAAAAGACACCAGTAAACTAGATCATTACCCTTGAACTAGATGGTTTTCTCTAACCCATACAACATGTTACGCTCTTACATGCCATGCCCAGAAGACGTGTAGACGAAGGCCTCTCCGTAAGTGAATCAACTGCGCTTACTTGTTATATAGTTTTGTGTTTTATGAAGCCCTGCAACGGTCTTCCATTTGACTTTTGTACTGAGTAACTGGTAATGGGAGGGGTGGAAGCAACTTCCCCTAGAGTCTGATCAGTAGCTGTCAGGTTGACCAGGAGCACATTGTAGCACGGCGGAGCCGGACTCCAACACGAGTCTTTCTGATGTGAATCTTGGTGTTTGTCTGACTATTTAGTAAGAATGTGTATGTGAAGTATGGCACTGGGTTGGCAGTAGAAAAATATCCCAGTGAGTAGAAAGTTTTTAAAAAGTCTGCTTGTGAGGCTGGGCAGATAGAATCCAGAGCTGAGTGACCTGCCCTGGAAGGCGGCTCTGCCTTTTGTCACTCAGGCTCTCCGCACAGTGCCCCTGACCTCCAGGTACCAGGTGCCACCTCGCAGAGCAGCACTGAGAGAGGCTGGTGTCCTGCGGAAAGTGCTGCTTAGCAGGGACCACACCTCAGAGCAAGGCATGCAGGGGCCTCCAGGAGCTGCAGACCGGTCCACTGACACGGAGAAGCCATTGCGTCGCCATAGGAGTGTGCGTTCTGAGCTATAGAGGACTGTGTCTTCAAGCCGGCTGAGGCTGGAGACCAAGATACGAACCATCTGAAGCTCTTTCTTTCTGCTAGTTCAGTGACTTGCTTTAAAGTTAGAATGAAAGGAAACCCAACAGTGGCCATTTCAGACATGTACCTGTTCTTTTTTTAAAAAATTTTTTCCATAATTTTATTGAGAAACAAATAGCAATGAGACAGTTTCAAATCAAATTGGTAGGACAGTTTCAATAATTAACACATTGCATACATTCTTCCTAGTGGCTAATTGCTGTACAAGATGTGGACATGATATCTTATTTACAAACACCATTAGAACAAATTCCTCTATTCATTAAGAGAATGTAACTATATATCTATCCTAACCACTTTGAATACACAGATACAAAATGGACATTCATCTGTATCCCTTTTTTTTTTCGCAGAACCGGGGATTGAATATCTCCTTTTTTTGTTAAGTTCCGTTATTTGAATATTATAGGTGTGTAAACTCAGCAAAATACTCTAAAAGGGTCCAGTAGCCCATAATAGTATTGGGTCTTCCGCTTGACTGGCAATGTCAGAAATTGTTGACCTGAGTCCCCTACAGCTCAACATAACAGCATGGCTTTACTTCTTATATTTCTTTTTTATACTTTTCTACTGGATGGTTAAGACCAAGGTAAAGCAGAACCTATGCAACAAGAGTTGTAGCTTTTGGGTCTGATAAGGTCAGTGAAATCCCCTCAGGATTTATCCTGAGATCCTGTACCTCAGATTGTAGAACCTTTGTCAGTGTCAGCCATGTGGATGAGTCATGGCCATTGCTTGGCCAATGTGCTCCCTGTGAAAGCCTGAGAGAGTGTCTTCTCCCCATGTGACTCTCCTTAGGCACACTCTACATCATTGATCACTTTCCTCCTTGGCCCCATAATCTCCTTGATCAGAAAATTTGGGACACTACCGAGTTACATGACGTTACAGTACAAGTTCTCATAGGTCCTGAGTCTTAATTGACCTTGGAAGGCTAGGGCCAAAATGTTGGCTTTCCTTACAGCCCTCCTTTTTCTCTAATTTTGATCTGCAAACTTAGGTTGTTAACCCTCCAGAAGACAAGCTTATTGTTATTACCATACAACTTAGGCTGTTAAGCTTAACCTCACTATCGGTCTGTATATCAAACATCTTAGGCTTAATAAGGAACAGGTATTTTTCATCAAGTACTGATATGTTGAACTTTAAGTCCCTACAGAATATGATCATGTACCTGTTCTAAAACTACATTTCTCCCTGCAGTCACTAAGATAAGCTGATATTAGGCAATGCTCTTGTTCTGCTTGTCAGTCACTAGGATGGAAATTAGAGGAACTTTTTTTTTCTATCTTGAAATGAAATGAGCAAGTCCATGCAGGCTTGTGAGAGCATTTCATAAAGCAGTACAGATGCACAGGGTGCTACTTTAAAAAACAAATTATTTATTTGACATAGGGTCTTGCTACGAGGTTCAGACTCAGAGTGATCCTCCTGCCTCAGCCTCCCCAGCACTGGGATTACAGCCATGCACCACCACATCTGCTTTATACGCCGGCATAGCCTGAGGTACTGGGAATCAAACTCGGGTCCTTGCTTTTGCCAGGCAAGCACTTGGGCTGCTAAGCTATCTTCCCAGCCACAGGGTGCTACTTTAACCTAGCAGAATCCTTGAGGTGATGTATATCCCAGGTACTGTAAAGTGAAGAATAAAGCCTTTCTTGTGTCCAGCGAACATAGCTGCCCTCCCTTTTCTACGTACTTCGTCACTCACTTTTCATGTTTTTAGTGTCCTGTTAGGAGCCCAAGATCTGTTAGTGTCAGTGGAAACAAGGAGCCGCCAGGAGCAGACACAAGCAGAAGCAAGTACACGTGAGTGGACGTGAGAGAGTGTGTCTGAGTGATGGTCAGAGTTGGCACAGTTGTCTGAAGTACACAGAAGTGGCCTGACTTTGGGGTGCAGCGTTGATGCATCATGGAAGCAAGCTGCTGTCCCCCCCAGTCAGATCAGAAGTCTCAGCTGCTGTACATATCAGGTGCTCAAGTTTCTGTGCTTTTGAGGGATGTCTCAGGGGTGCTAGTGCTGAAGTTTCTTGCTATCATTGTTACAAATTTTATTTTTGATTGCTCCTCCTTTCCCTCTAAAATTATGTTAAATGCAGTTCCATTTTTTTGTTTATTGGGTATTTTTTTCTTTTTCTTACTTTTTTTTTTTTTTCTGTTGTTGTTTATTTTGGTTTTTTGAGACAACCTGTTGCTATGTAGTTAAGGCTGGCCTTGAAGTCAGTAGGGAGCCCAGGTTGGCCAGTGAACCTCCTGCCTCAGCCTCTTGAGTGCTGGGATTACAGGTATGTGCCATTCCGTGCAGCATAATTCCATTTTTGAGGCAGAAAGCAAACATATAACTGACACAGCAGGTCTTCCTCCAGTGGTTGATCATAAGCAGGCTCAGAATTGCTTTCTGCCTAGGCCAAGGTTCAGCCTTTGGAAGGCTCCTTAGAGAACACACATAGAGCTTGAACTGAATGGTCACTAATGTCCAGGGAGCCTTTCAGAGGACATCCTGAAGCAGAACTGCTTGCTTAACTGCCTGGTGACACTTTGGTGAGGGATTCTGACTTTGCTCTAGCAGTTTCCCAGTGACTAAAAGCTAGTTGAATTGAAAATTCTATGCAGGTATTTATCTTGTCCCGGCCAGGGGACATACATTAGTTAACTGCCTACAGGAAAACTAGACAAAAGGTAAGTACTTAGGTGACCTGTGATTTTATTGTAACTAGATGATACAGAGCTGCTTGGGTCCACAGAAAGAAAGAGTCACTCTATGTGATAATGAGGTGGCCTTAAGGGGACAGTGGCAGTCAGGTAAGCAAGGCAGGAGGAGAAAATGCACTGTGCAGAGGAGCACAGAAGCAAGCTACACTGGTGGGAGGGTACAGGCTATGCCCTCGGAGGGCGGGCTGGCTGCTGACCAAGACCACACAGGCGGAGGGGAGAAGAGCGGGCTGTCACCTGGGAAAGAGGTGGAGCCTGAGGGTGAGACCAGAGTAGGACTGAAAAAAAAAAAAAAAAAAAAAAAAAAAAAAAAAAAAAAAAAAAAACCAGGGTCTTGCTATCTAGTTCAGGCTGGCCCTGAACTCACTATGTAGTACGGGCTGGCCTCAAATTCTCAGCAATCCTCATGCCTCAGCAGGAGTGCTGGGATTACAGCTGGTGCCACCAAGCCCAGCCTCACCTGTTTTATTTTTTAAATCATTTATTTATTTATTTGGCACAGGGTCTCACTATGTAGCACAGGCTCATAGCGACCCTCCTATTTTAGCTTCTCCAGCGTTGGATTACGGGCTTGTGCCATCATGCCTGGTTTCGATGGCCTGCATGTGCACGCAGGATTCCGGGGCACCCTGCTTATGGTATCCAGGATCGAACCCAGGTCCTTGCGCTTGTCAGGCAGATGCTTAGGCTGAGCTATCTCTGCAGCCTCCACCCTCACCTTTGTTTTAAAATACACAGCTTTTCATCAGATAATGTAAAATTTCGACAAGTAGGGTAAATGATTCTTAGGTCTTAAAAGTTTTATTGAATTGAGGGAAGTGTTTTGCATAATCAGAAGGCAACATGCTCAAAGTAGAAAAATAGTACAGCTGGTAAAAGGCCCCTGGAGAGCATACTTTCTCAGTGGATTTCAAAGGAGTTTAAGTAGGTATAGGTAATTGGTATCAGGCTAGGAAGGTAACATTCGAAGGTGCAGTGTATCCGAGTCTCTGTTCAGAGGAAACAGAAGCCGAAACAGAAGCGACCAGCCTTTTCAGAGAGTAGATAGTTGTGCATGTGTTTATTCTGCAGCCTAGTTAGAAGGGCTGTGGGTCTTAGCTTGAACATGGGCACAGAAATTGAACCCTGATAACCTGATTACCCTAATCAGGAAGGTTAGGAGGCCAGTAGGGCACATTTACCAAATTCATTCATAAAGGAGGCTCAAGTACAGGTAGGTTCTCATTGAAACTTTTTTGGGGACACAGAATTAATTCCATATATTTCAGTATACTAACAGGCACCTATCCTACCTGTGTAGTGAGTCAGCTAGTCACACAGACAAGGAAAATGTGATGAGGTGGTAGAGCTTTTCAGGGCAAGCTTTTTGGAGGAGCTGGCTGGGGAGAGGTACTGGAGCACAGGAGCCAAGTGGGATCGGGTGTGGCGGTCCCTGCCTGGGATCTCAGGACTTTGGAAAACCAAGGCGGGAGGATGTAAATTCCAGTCCTGCTCAGACAGTTTAATAAGTCTGCACCTCAAGATTTACAAAACTGAAAAGGGCTGGAGACATAGCTCAGTACAAAGGCCCTAAGTTTGGTCCCCAGTACCACTAAAAAATCAAAATGTGGTAGGAAGAATGAACGCATGAAAATCGAGGGAAATTATGAAAGACAGAGGGCCAAAGTATGCCAGGTTCAGCGGATGTGAACAGTCAAGGAATTAATCTTGGCTTCCTGCAAAACTCCGGGCTGTATACTGTAGCTCTTTGAGGCATATCCACGAGCAAAGTCTGTTTCCAGTTTGTGTACAGCGATTCAAACATTGAGCCCTCTTTTTCTTTTATTTTTTTGTAGTACTGAGGATTAAACCTAGTGCCTCTCACATTTTAAGCGAATGTCCTAAGGCTGAGCTACACTCCTCAACCCCCAGCACTTAGCTTTCTATGTAAAACTCTTTTCCTAGAAATAGCAGATGAGACCAAGACCTGCTTTAGATCGGACTTCTGGGCGTCCTGCAGCAGCTTTGACGGGGCTTGCTGTTGCTCTTGTGGGGCTGGGGGAAGGGGGTCGGAGCTGAGCGTACCCAGTGTTCCCTCGCTAATGCGCTTACAACTTGGTAGTGCTTTTCACCACTGCCAGCCGTGGGCTTCCTGGTTACTCTTTCACAGTGGCTCTGCAGTGCAGAAGTTTGACCTAACCTGGTCGGAGAGCAACTCTTTTGTATTCTTCGAGAGTGAAGTAGATGACAGTGCATGAGTCAGGTTGGGTGCTCCATACGGATATTTGTGTGGCCTCTGAGTCATTTTCATGTCTGCAGCTGCAAGTGGAACCCTAAATGAGCATAGGATTTCCTCTTGCTATTTAAAAAAGTAATGTTGATTCCAAATTTTGGATTGATTGGCTGACTGACTGAAGTACGGGAGATTGAACTCAGGGCCTCTCTCATGCAAGGTAAGAGTTCTACCATGAAGCTTCATCCCCATCCCTTTTTTACAAATTTATTTGGAGACAGTGTCCAATGGCTTCACAGACTGGCCTTGAACTTCAGGCCTCTTGCCTCAGTTACCTCCCCTCACCCTGTTGCCCATAGCTGAGATTGCAGGCAGACACCACCTAGCCTGGCTCGGAACTTTGACATTATGAGTAACTTTGCAGGACGGATCATTTGTACTCTTTATTCCCATATATATTGCATATGCATAAATTTTCCCTTCCCCTGGCACTGCCATGAAGATGCTTCTCTATAGAGTGCAGTATGGTTACAGGAAGCTCACAGAAATTAAATGTAAGTAATCCTGTGTAATTAGTGTTTAAGTATATATCATAATTTTAAGATTATTATTATTTAATCTTTTACTTATTCATTCATTCATTTGGTACAGGGTCTTGCTATGCAGTTCAGCTTAGTAGTGATCTTCCTGTCTCAGCCTCCCCAGTACTGAGATTATATGTGTGCATTGCCACACCTGGTTTTGGAACCTGGGTCCTTGTGCTTGCCAGGCAGGCGCTTAGACCACTGAGCTATCTCCCCAGGCAATTATAAGATTACTGAAGAGAATAATTAGGTCTTAGAACAAAAATAATGTCTTTTCTTGGTTGATGCCAGTAAGAAAGCAATTTATAAGTGCTTTTCTTTTGAGACAGGGTCTCACTTTGTAGTCTAGGCTGACCTCGAACTCATCGTGGTCCTCCTGCCTCAGCTTCCTGAGCGCTGGGATTAAAGGCCTGTCTGTATCACTAAGCATGGCTCGCAGTTTATACAGAATTGCTTGAAGTAGTATTAATTTTTTTCTTTTGAAAAACATTATTGAGGATAATGAAACTTTTATATCCTCCTCAGAAATACCTCTTCCAAAGCAGTAGGCAGCAGTTGAAATGATTGCTGACTTGTTTTCTCTCCCTGCCTGTTGTACAGCCCCAGAACAGAGAACACACCTACTTCATCACTGTACACATGGCCTTCCCAAGCACTTCCGGCACATAGTGGGTACTCCATAAACAGTCACCACATGACCAGCTCAGTGAGCAGCTCACGCCCCTCAAACCTACATGCCTAAGTTAAATTTATTATATAGTGAGCAAAAGGGAAGCCTTCAGTCTGCCTTATCGTCTGTTGATACAGCTAAAACAGTGCTAACCTCCATTCCTTTTTTCAACTTCGTCTATTTATAATGAGAAATAACTATGCATTCTTCTAGTTTATATCTCTACTCAGAGCCTGAGGTAGGAAGACAAGCTCTTACTGAAATTCTCCAGGAAGTGTGGTCTTTCTAGTTTTATTTCTTTAGTGGTACTAGGGATCAAACACAGGGCCTTGTGCTTGCCAGGCAGGCACTTGTGCCGCTGAGCTATATCCCCGTCCTTGTGTGGTCTTTCTAGTGCATTGGCTTGAGTGGAGTTTTCCTCCTGCTGCCCGGCCTGTCTGACCCAGTGGATGCAATCACTGGCTAATAAGAATTGTAATGAGTAAGTTTTAAGTTGGTATTTCATCCACAGACAAGGTTTTGTTTTTCTTTTTTTTTGTTTCTGCTTTTAAAAGTGCCTACCAAACTGTTTATTAAATACTAACAGAAATTGAGAAAAGAGTTGAAACCTTTGGCTCCGGGCTAAATAATTAATCACTTTAACTCACCATCGTTCCTTCCCTGTCTGCCCAGCTGTGTTTTATAATTTGCCTGTGTTATCCATTCAGCTTTTTAAAAACGCTGACGTTAGATTGCAGTTCATTAGTGTCTGCACAGCCCTTCATGTAGCCAAGAATCTCAGGCTGAAACCAGCATTAGGCCAGACCCTCCTCGGTTTCAAAATTGCATCAAAGAACTTAAAAAAAAAAAAAAAAAAAAAAAAAATCACATACTGCCAACCTTACTGTTGGATTTTCAATTTATCAGGCACTTTCCCAGTAGCTCTGGAGGGGTGAGGATCCCCAATGATGCACCCCATGAGGCCCCCCGAAGGCGTTCAGGAGGGCTTATGTTCATCTCGTAACCTCTCTTAGCGTTCAACTTTATTTGAATGTGATCGAAGCCTAGAATACAGACTGGAGATTCATACTCTTATTTGTTATTCATGTTTGCCAGTGTGAGGGATCGCACCTGGGCCTTGTGCGCATTAGGCTTGCTGCTACTGCGCTACATTCCCAGTTCTACCTGCCTCGTAAATATGGCTGTCTGACAAATTAGCACATCTGTAAGGAATTTAATTTAAAAAATAAAAAAGGCACATGTCACCCTACTGTCACTTGTATAACTATGTAAAAAGTAGAAATCTCTCACCCTTTTTAATAGCATTTTCCTGGCGTGGTCTTCCTACACTTTCAATGGTTATGACAAATGAATATACAAAGGAGGGAATGCTGCATATATTCTGCCTCAAACAAGGAACTGTAATGATTGGAATATCTTAGTAGAGAGCTGCCTTTGGCTTGAAGCTATTAGGGAAGTCCTTATTGTAAGGAATTAAACGGATCTTATGATGAAGGTTGTAAGACCTTTGAATCTATCAAAAGCCATCTTCAGGGCACTTGGTTTATTTGAAGTCTGGGGGTCACTGAGCATCCTAGCCTGTCAAGGGGGGATTGCCTTGAACTTGACATTTGAGATGTCAGACCGTAACCTTTCAATGAAAAGCGTTTGTTTTCAGAAGATTTGCCAAGTATTTAAGTAAAAGAACCTGGCACTATTGAGTCACTCACAGCGGCATGTCCATGCCACTGTCACACTACAAAGCTCTCTGACCTTTGATGCCTCCCTGCACTCCACACCATCCCCACCTCCACACCGTCCCTCAAGCCTCAGTCTCCCATACTGTCTAGACAGTTTAAAGCACCACAAACCCTCTAATCCAGCCTGACCCTCCTTTCAAGCTCTCCACAGCATAGTCCAGCCCAGCCACAGGTCTCTGCCACGCTCACCTTTATGCATTATTATAAATTCTTCCTCCCAGAATGGGTTTTCTAGCTACTACTCATTCCACCTACCTTTGAAGAACTAGCTTGCTTCTTTCTTTTGCTTTTATTGGTCCGAGGCAAAAAGGTGAAAGCCCAGGCATTAGATGTGCGTCATGTTCCGAAAGTTGCTGGGCTCCTGTGTTTCTGCTGTCTGGTCAAATAAGAATGGTACTGTATTGTCTTTCCCAGAGAATTAAGTGAGAGGGCTGTAACATCACAACTGATACTGTCAGTATCAGCATTAAATAAGCATCAACAAACTTAACTTTTTAGAATGTGTTCCTTTTGTGTTGCCAAGGAAACTGCCCAAGCATCGCCCAGGCTGCTGTCCCAAGTGACCCTACTGTGTTCTTTTATCCCTGAAAGCATTCATCTTCCTGTGCAAGCCTCTAATGTGTTTCTTTCATTCTCCCCACTAGAGTGTAAGCCCCTAAGACTTGTTTCTGGCTGTAACCCAAGCTCCAGAAGAATACCTGGCACATAGTAGGGATGCAGGCAAACTACAGAAAGTAGTAACTTGCTTGAACAGATTGCTGGCATTCTGGAGAAAACTGTATTTCCATTCTAAACTATAATAGCACTGAGAAAGGATCAATCCCTAGACCCCATGCACTTCAAACCCAAAAAAGGACTATATTTGAAAACCTTTGTAAGTTTTCAAGAGTCACAGACTCAGGGCAAAATCCAAACGAGCAACGATTTACCATTTGCTTGGTCAAACTGGCAAGGCACAGTGGGAGACAGAAGACATAAGGCTTTAGAATTCAAAGTGAGAGCTTTTGCTGTTTTCCTTTTTAAAGAAATTTGCTCAAAAAGGAATTTAGGATAGGGTCTCACACTGGAGAGTCTGAGTCTGAGAAGTGAACGTAATTGTTACCCCTGTCTGCTAATCAGCACTGCATGTAGCTCTCTGCTTGTTTTTGTGGGGGCAAGCAGAGTTTTCAGTGTCATTTCACGGTTCTCTGTGCACCTGTTTACATGCCCCTGCAGTATGTTAGTTGAGGAAGAATCGGTTAAAAACCATTGCAACTGGAAACATTTACCTAATTTCACGTTTTGCTACACTGTGATGTTTCTGTGGGGTGCGGAAGAGCTTGATCACTACTTTTGGAGGATTTTTCTTAACCTCCTTGTTTATAGTATCGAAGCTTTTTAATAAAGTTTGGATTAGGAACTTAATAGTGGCTTTCAAAGACGACTTGTCTTTGCATAGGGCTATAGAGTTCATCTAAGGAAGTAAGTGATCTAATTGCATTCTTTCATGCTAAATATGCCTACATTACAAGAGCAGAAAATAACAAGTGCCTCCACAGATTAGATCTGCCCGAAGCTTCCAGAAGCAAATCAGGTCACTGAGCAAATAGGGACCCTAAAGGAAGATGGCCAGTGCAGCCCCCATCCAAGCACTTGTGTCCATCCTCTTAAGTCTTGAGGTGCCATTTGCTTAGGAGGTACAGGATCTTGCAACAGGCATTAGTGGTTCAGAGAAGAGAGAGGTCTGTTTTAAGGGAGCATAGGAGGTAGTAGAGGTAATAAAACATCTGACTTAAATCTACATTTTGTACTTCCTGTGTAGTGACTCAATGGTGTTGATCTTCCTGTGTAGCTCAGTATCAACACAAATATCGCATCGAGGCTCAGGAGGTCTCCCTGGAGGCTCCACACAGTGCCATTCACTGCAAAACCATTCCTACTCATTCATCGTGTGCTAGACCTGCACACCGGAGCGGCTCCCCTGGATCAGTCTTCTGAGAGAGGCCTGGTAAGAGCAGTGTACGTGCTGTCAGCCTGGAAGGAAAGGGAAGTCTTATCCTGTCCTCTCTCTTCCCAGGTGTCTCAGTGGCAAGGGGCAAGTCAGAGGGTTTGTTTATGTTTTGAGACAGGGTCTTGGTGTATAGCTCAGCTGCCCTGAACTCAGTAGCCCAGGCTGGCCCCAAATTCACAGTGATCCTCCTGCCTCAGCCCGCCAAGCGCTGGGGTTACAGGCATGCGCCACTGTGCCCAGCGAAGTCAGAGTTTTATCTTTTGCCCCAAAGTCAAGACTTGAGCATGTAAGTGATTCGGGTGAGTCTGAGTGCCAGGCAGGTTTATTCTTAGTAACTTAGTAGGAAGAATGATTTCTTGCCAATACTCTGGCAATTCAAAAATAGAATGTAACTCATAGAATTGGGTTGTTTTTTTTTTTTTTAGTTCAGCTGTAAGATAGCACTGTAATGTGCATCATTAACATAAATGAAACTCCTTTACGAACCAAGGAGAAGAGTGTTGCCTGTGTTAGGTTCACTCTTAAACAGTGCAGCTGGAGATGATTTTGAATAAAACATTTTAAAACCCACAACCATAGATCATGTAAGTAAGTCTTCAGAGTGTAGGAACCCATAAAAACTAAACTCTCTCAGTATGTAAATTTATCGTTTCAAATAATTTAAGTCTTTGGGAAGTAGAAATGTATTCAGTGCCATATGATTTGATAATTTGTTTAATGTATGGCCTTGTAAAACGTCCAAATGGAATCATCAGCCTACCAGTAAGAGCCAGCACAGTACATGAATAGTGCTTCATATTAGTGAAAGATTAAGGCACTTATTTTCTCAATTTAATAGACTGATATCTAGGTCAAAAGCAAAAAGAATATTATGCTCAGTGGTGAGGGAAAGAAAACTGGGATCTTGCAAGTTTCCATAAGTTATTCCTTAATGACATCTCAAAGTTTTGCCTTAAAAATGTACGAAGAACAAGCCAGGCATGGTGGTTTATGTCTGTAATCCCAGCACTTAGGAGGCTAAGGAAGGAGGATTGCTGGGAGTTTGAGGCTGGCCTGGGTTACATAGTAAGTTCATGGCCACACTACATAAAAGAAAATATAGTAAATAAATTAAAAAAATTGAAACATGAGTTTTTAAGATTATTGTTTTCAGAGATAATATAGATAATTTCCTTGGATGTCTTATTTACATACAGCTGGTACAAATTTTTGCTCCCTACTACTAGCCCTGTAATAATTATGATGCCAGTAAGAGATTACTTAACAACCCAGTGGAATACGCGTATTAGAAAGTGTTCAAAGTCACTCAATAGATGCTAGAATAGGTTTTGTTTTTGTTTTTAGAACAAGTTTTTTTTTTTTTTTTTTTTTTTTTTTTTTTTTTTTTAAACCTGTACAGATTAAGATGTACTTGAGGTTTTTCCTTGTGTTCCTAAGATTATTTGTACCCAATAAATAAGATCAGGGAGCTGCATATTTATTTCCTAAGAAATCTCAGTTCTTTGAAACACTGCCACGCCTTTACTTGTAAAGGTCACTTAAATGGTTGACCACAGGTGGTGTAGAAACTGATTTCCCAAAGGGGTTTTTGATGAGGAGCATTGCTTAGTATTTGGAACTGCACATAAAGTTCATGAATCCATTTTGCCAGCCCAGGTCACCCCGGCTCACTCTCCAGGAGATTCTTCAAGTCCCTCCCTTCCTCCCTCCTTCTCTCCCTCCTGCAGTTTCAAGGCAGCTGCATCAGCCATTTCAGGATTTTTTGAATTTTATACTCTACATTTTTCAGACTGGGACAGTAATAGGATCACTCTTTAGGCAGCAAGATAAATTGTGTGCAGAAACCTGTAATTATCTAAGGTTAGCTTATGGTTAAGCAATGTAGTTTGGTCAAGAACCATGAAGTAAAAAAATGGACCTAGTATTCTTTTCTCTTCTGGGGGCCTCTCCTGACCTTCTAAATAGTATTCTTGAAAGCTTCCTAACCTGCAGGGTACTAGAACATTTTTTTTTTCATTTTATGTATTTGATACAGGGTCTGACTATGTAGCTTGGACTCGCAGCAGTCCTCCTGTTTTCAGCATCCCCAGTGATGGGATCACAGGTGTGCACCACCTCGCCTGGACTTGGGCTGGCTCAGGGTGGCCAGGGGCGGAGACATTGTGGCATGTGGTGCTGGGGATTGACCCCAATGACTGCACTTGCTAAGCAGGTACTTAGTTTGCTGAGGGGCCCAAACATTTGTATTTGGAGGGGAGAGGGCTGTTTTTCAGGTTTCTGGTTTTCTATAAATCTAAAATTTGAGAGATAAATAGGACATCTTTTGCTATTTTTATAATTATTGGGTGTGACTGTATTATGCAGGCTGATGTTCCATGCCTATGCTCAGGCCAACCCCTGTCTGAGCTTCCCAGGGAGCTGTGCTTATACACATGAGCCATCGGGACTCAATGAGGAGCATTGCTTAGTATTTGGGACTAATACTATGACTGACCCCCATTGATACTTTTTGTTTGTTTCTTTTCTTTT
>NW_004524578.1:32522772-32567357 GCF_000260255.1 Octodon degus
TTTCTTTTAGACAGGGTCTGTGTAGTTCAGGCTGGCCTTGAACTCACTTTGTAGCCCAGGGTGGCCTTGAGCTGGTGGAAATCCTTCTGCCTCATCCTCCCATGGGCTGCGATCACAGGCATGGACCACCAGGCCCATCTTGCTTTTAATTTTAATGACTCACTTTTCCTTTATCTTACTTGAAAGCACATAAATCTACTCTAAGAACAATCAGCTAAAGTGAAAATTGATTTGAGTGTACAAGATAACACTGAACACTAAGTGGTTTTTTAAAAAATATAGCATGAACCATTGGGGTTAACAGGGCCACAAGTATTCTTGGAGATGAAGCCTGAATGTCCTGTTGGCTAAAAAATCTTGCCCAGCTAGACTAGATTGTATCATACATGGAAGTGTAAGCTGATGAGGAATTTCTCACGGAAGAGTAATGCCGTGAACACTACAACAAAAGGCACATTCTACCAAAGATGCCACCTAGAGTCTGGAGAGGACACATCAGAGGCAGATAAATTACTGGTCTGTTTTGGTCTGCGTAAGACTTTTCTTCAGGATTTTGTCACACATGCAGAAATGTAGCAAGACAGAAGCTCCACCTGTCTGCGTAGGATCCCCGCACACACTTTACCTGCGCTTTTTGGAAATTAAAAGCGGCTGGACTCTTCCTTCTTTAAACTCTTCAAAGCGCAGCTTGGCCCTGAAACATGAGTTACAGAAAGGTACAAGAACACTCAAGCAATGGCTTGTGAGGATTATATAAACGTGGGGCTCTGCCTGGAAGGGGAAACCGCACTGGAATTTTATATAATTCAGCCAGGCTATGAAAGAAGTAACCAAATATCAGGCAATATTTCTTGCATTGGTTTTTGAAAGAGGAAAAGTTTAAGGTTACCTGCTTTCTTTGAAAGTGCCCTGGTGTGTTATATATCATAAAAATAGTTCACTAGTGTATGAGCTTTGCATTTATAGTGTAGCATTTATAACATAGATACTTCTAAATAATGTACTTCTTTGCCCCCTGTGCCATCACACAGACTTTCAGGGTGGCTACCATAATGATGGTTAAGTAGAAAATGGAATGTCATTTAACAGTTTAGATTTATTGAAGCTATAGGAGAGATCATAGAGAAGTGATACATTTCATCCAATTCAATAGATGAATGAGTGGTTGTTTCCTGAGGTCCACATGCTAGATCTGCTTCCTGTTTGTGGATTTCTTCAGGATTAAGTCATATGGGAATAAGGAGACACAAGCTGAATATTCTGAGAAACAGTGCTGAGATTCCTACATATGATTTCTTTTAAGAATTAGTTTGGAACTAGGAAAATAAGTTAGCTTGGATAGAAGTATCTAACCTAACTTAGAAAGGATAGCCTGAAACAGTAAAATGCTCACTGGTCAACTTGTACACCTGGACAAAGGTATGAGGAGGGTGGTTAGAAAGGGTATGAGCAGTCAGTTCTTTGTGTGTTTACCCAGGGGTCACAGGGCACTGTGACGAAGTCTTTTTTCCTCTCCCGACTCATTGCCTCTTGAGTGTCTTTTCCCGTAAGAAGCAAACACAATATCCATTGTATAATTAGGTGCCACATAGAAAGTAAAACTCACGTGTTCACGGTGTTTTGTATCTGTTTGACAATGGTCCTCCCCTTGCCACTGCCCGAAAGGCCCTGAAATAGAAACATTCTAGGAACCCATGTATCCATAGTTGTTATACATATCATATATCATATATATCTTGAAAACTGTAAAATTCTTTGTATAAATTATTCATTCCTGAGGCCTGCCCATTAGCTCAGTTGTTTAAAGTGCCTGCTTAAACAAAGCAGTCAGGCTCAAGATGCTGTGGTTCGATCCCCAGATCCTGATGCTTTACCAGACCTGCCCTTGAGGCATCCTGAGCCAGAAAAAAAAAAAATCCTTCTGAATTATTCAAATTTTTCATTTTTTTCAGAACACTCTCTTCCCACTGAGTTTGGGACATGATTTTTTTTTTGCGGAACCAGGGATTGAACTCAGGCCCTTGCACTTGCCAGGGATGCACTTATTCCACTGAGCCATCTCCCTGGCCCCTAAACATATTGGGACCTGATTTTTTTCCCCCCACTGAGTTTGGGATGAGAAGGAAATAGAATGAAGCATAGTATTCTACTTCAATATCAAATGACCCAACATAAAGTTGTTCCAAGTTCAAACTTTAAATTAGCTTTATTCATTGTACCTGTTCTGGTTACCTATGAATATGCTCAGTTTTTCATATTCTTTTCCCGTGAGCTTCTTCTTAAACTTTCTGGTTACTTCAAAGCTATGCTTATAGACCCTGTGGGAGCCCCTCCTGCCATCGGAGCTGTGGCTCTTTCTCTAGCCTTATCCTAGCACTGGTGCTGCTAAGCTGTGACTGAAGCTTAGAGTTAAGCAGGCCCCTGAAGGAAGGACTCAAGAACACATCATGGTGGGGGAGGGCTCAGCAGAGACACTCTGCATCCCGAGGGGCTCTTCTGTTGCCCTCTGCCTGCCCTGGTACCAGGACCCAAATGCTGAGGCAGTGTCTTTCTGGTTAGTTTATAACCCTAACCTTGGGGCTCAGGTCTTCAGTCTAGAGTGTTCACCTTCTACCCAGCGGGAGCCCCGCCACCCTTGTTCCTGAAGCCGCACCCCATCAGACAGACACCTCAGTCCACTGGCCATTTCCCAGAAAAGGGCTGTCTCACACACAGACTTGCTTGTCAGGTTCTCCACCATGTTTGAGCTTTTATGCCCACAGCATAGGGGGAAGGGCAGCCTTCCTTAAACCCTTTTCACTGCCCCCAAAGCCTTATTATCCCTTCACCCAGAATAATGGGTTCTTAATAGCTTTTTCTCTGAATTAATAGGATCACTCATGGCTCATTTGTTTCTTGACTCATAGAAGAGCAGCAAGCCGGGTGCAGTGACACGTGCTTGTAATCCTAGCGCTCAGAATGCCGAGGCAGAAGGATCTGGTCAGGTTCAGGGCCAGCCTAGGCTACATAGTGAGTTCCAGGCCTGCTTGAACTACTACCCAGTGAAACTCTGTCTCAAGAAACAAGAAGAAAAAGAAAAACAAACAAAACCAAAGAAACAAAAGAGAAGCAGCTACTGAGGTGGCTCATGATGGTACTTAACTTCTGACCTTGGGCTTGCAGGTGCAGGCAGTACCTTATTAATCTCTCTTTCATGCATGGCTCCTGAGAGCCAAAAGCCAGAAGAACAATAGCATACCAGAAAACAAATACCACATCATTAGGGGAGCCCGTTCTTAATAATCCCTGAATGCAGCGTTCTGGTAAGGCTGTGTCCAGGCGCAGTGCACACTCAGTCAGAAATCCCCATTCCTTGCACGTCAGGCAGTGCACACACATTGTCCTGCCAGCTCGCTAGAGATGCACAGAGAACATGGACCGTCTCAGGTGTTCTCCGTCCTGAGAGTAGCCATGGTGGAACACAGCCAAAAGAACCAAATGCCAGTGCCAGCCATATGCAGTGATAATAAAACTGCAATTTTTGAGCCCCTGTACTTCCAGTGGACCCAAGTTCCAGTATCATTTCCTTCTTCTTAGAAAAGTGAGTTAAGGAGAAAGATGGAGTCTACTTTTCCTCTTCTGTTGCATCTAAACTTTAGGAGGCGGCTCCACGTGAGAAGTGGAGTGCATTGCTGGGGTGGTATGGCTGAGCTGGCTTGCTTTTAGGACAAGATTTGGCATGCTCAGGATGTATAGCCAGAAGCTGGGGTAGCTTTTAATGTCAGTTCAGGCCTCCTATGTCTATTATAAAAATTCCACATGTTTAGAAGACCTTAGGGAGGTTCCAGTGTTATCCTCTTTCTAGAATCTCAGTAAGCAAAACAAAGGATTCTAGAATCATCCCTCTTTGCTAATACTTCTTCATCCAAGCATATTAACTTGACGCAGGCTTTGCCAAGAGGCTAAAGCATACTGTGGTTAAGAAGACTGCTTTTTTTCCTCTTTTTACCCAGGCGAGTGGAGCAAAGTGTGCAAACCAATGCACCTTTGTGCTGAAACAACTGAGTAGAAATATGTTTGCAGAACTGGTCATTAACTCAACAACTTTCAAGTTCAACTTGTAAACATTTTTTGGGCACTTCCCACAAATGACCGGTACAGCACAGTCTAGAGAATGGGCCATAATGGAGGTGCATGGAGCTCTTTTACAATCTAATCTGTCTAGAACACTCACGAGGATGGCGATCCTTAAGCCCAAACAGGAGATATTTCTAAGTTAATTTTAAACGCAGTGGCTGGAGGTGGGTGTACAATTAGGAGCGGTAACAATGGGTGAAGAACATTGAAAGTTGCCAGCTCAGAACTCAGACTTGCTATTATGCTTTCAAAGGGAAGAAAAGCAAAAGAAAACACAGAATGTGGTAGCGAATGTGATGAAATAGATTTAAATTCTTTGATCTGTGAACTGTGTCTCACCCAAACCTTACCAAAGCAGCCAGATAAATATAGGGCAGGTTCACTCGGTGAGACTCCTGCTCCTCACACAAAAAAGATTTGGTGGTAGTGCATTAGTAGACCATGTAAAAATCTCTTTTCTGTTTTGCTTCAGAAAATATCCATGAGGTGCCATTTTCAAATCGCTCTGCTGAGCTGCCTTCTTGTGCTTTGTTGGCTTTACGTTTTTCTTGGGATACTGGGATTGAATCCAAAGCCTCATGTGTGATAGACGAACCCTCTCCCACTGAGTTGGACGGGGGGGCACTCCTCGTTCAATTTCTGTGCAGCGGGTTTAAAAATAATTTTTAAAAATAACACAATATGTCTAGGAATAGTGCAATAGAGTCTCATTCTAGGGTCTAGACCTTTGCTGGGACCTGTTCTGTCCCAACCATCTATTTAACAAATACACAAATCTTATATTCTTTGTCTTTAGTTTCTTAATCTTTTGTAAGTTTTCTAAAAATTATTTATTTATTTGGTGCAGGGTCTCACTATGCAGCTCAGACTTGTAGTGATCCTTCTGTTTCAACCTCCCCAGTACTGGGATTACAGGCGTGCACCACCACACCTGGTTTCCATGGTCAGCTTGGCACGCTCAGTGTTCTGGGCCAGCTTGGCATGTGGTACTAGGGATTGAACCCTAGTTTTTGCATTTGGTAAATAAGCTGGTATTTAAACCACCAAGCTATCTACCCAGTCCTCTTCATCTTTTTTTTGTTTAATGTATTTAAATCTTTATAATGAAAGACTAAGCAAATTATTCCCTAGGTTTCTTCCAGCTCAGTAGTCTAGCCCAATTGGTATTATTTCTTCAAGGGAACAAAGAGTCCTGTAGACCATCCACCCTTATGCCTGTCAGTACTTTGGAATCATCTGGGAATCTTTATGTTAGTGCTTGGACCTCTTCTGCTAGGGATTCTGATGTAATTGGCCTGGGTGTGGATGCACGTCAAGGTTTTTCAATAGAAATTCCCCAGATCCTTTTAAAGTGTCAGTGGTAATGACGTAGAGACAAGGATTTGATTTGAGATCCATCAGAACACGCTGTGCAGGGGAGCACATTGGGAGAGATACTGTTCCCAGACTCCTCCCACCAGCACCTACAGGCTTTGCAGTCAGAGCTGGGTGGGAAGAGCTCTTGGTTTGGCAGATCCTTTCACTTTTTCACTCTGGCTTTCCTAACTGAAGTACTGCTCTCTGGGTTTCTGCCTAGGATCCATTGCAATCGTTTGCCTATTGTTTTGTTCTAAAAGTGTTTAAACTATACCTGCTGTAGAGAAACAGTGCTGAGTGCAGTCATTGCTCCCAAAAACGTAGCTTCCATGATGCCCGGCGTGCAGTGCCACAGAACGTGCTGCTCCATGAAGCCAGGCTTTGGTTCAGTAGTTGATATTTGTTAAGCACGTCCTATGCTAGGCGCAGAGGTCTGTACATTTTTCTGACAGTCCAGCAAACGATATCCTCATTTTGCAGACTGAAAAAAAGAATGTACAGTAAGTTGCCTTGAACTACAAAGCTGCAAGATTGTGATTTCCAGCTATGTGGGGCATGAACCCTTGGCTGCTGGGCTGTCTCACCCCAAGTGAACTGTCTGAAGAACTCTCACATCTGGTTCCAAAAACAGGAAAATGCTTCTTGGTTCAGACATCTAGATATTGCTCAAGCCTCACAGCAGCCTCTCCAAGGGTGACAGCAGTGACACCCTAGATATTGCCCAAGCCTCACAGCAGCCTCTCCAAGGGTGACAGCAGTGACACCCAGTCACTGGAAATGCCCAGCCTGTGCTTAGCTCTTTGACACAGGCATGTCCTGCTGTCGAGGCCTGGAAAGTGGCGTCAGCATTTACAGGACCCTCTCCTGAGA
Organism: Octodon degus; assembly: GCF_000260255.1. Lineage (NCBI taxonomy): Eukaryota > Metazoa > Chordata > Mammalia > Rodentia > Octodontidae > Octodon > Octodon degus. The sequence goes on from NW_004524578.1 coordinate 32,529,115, forward strand.
ACCTCTCAGTATGCACTAACCTAGTCTCATTTCCTAGTAAAAGGGGCTGCGGGAATCCCACTGTCTGCACTGTTTGATGTCTGCGGAATAGAACACCATCCTAAAAGCACAGGAGTTGGAGCAGTTAAGAGAGCAAGTCTGTAGCGAGGACCCAAAGCAGCCTGACCGCGGTGTGCTTCATTCTCAAGAGGCTGCCTTGGAGGTGGTGGGTGCAGGCTGCCGGCTGCCCTCTTGGACCTGGGATCTGTCTTAAAGGTTAATGTTTCACACGTCCTATTCAGCACTTCAGCTCAGGTAGACATAATATTCCAAGGACAAACAAGCACGTTCTCTGTCCTGAACAAAGTACTATGCCTTCTAAGCACACATGTTTCTTTTGCCTTGTTCCTTTCTCTGTCTGTTGATTATAGCAGTTCGTGGGTTTCCTTTTGGCCGAATCGCACATATACTCAGCATACTGTGACCATTTCCACGTGCGTCATGTCCTGTCACGCTGTCCTCCCTTAGTTTCCCCTGTTTTGGGGTAAGGGGCTCAGTGCCCACCACGTTTCCATTCCCTTGTTACTGTTCCTGACCCTCCTTATTTCCCTCCCCAGCTCTATTTTATGCATCTCTTCCTAAAAATCTCACTGGCATGCAAAAGTCAATGGGGTGATGAATTGTTGAAAATACAGGTTCAGATTAGGGTGATTTAAGGAAAGAAAAGAACAAAAGAAAAACATAGACAGGGGGACACAGGCCAGCAGCTTATTAGTGACGCATCTTGTGTTACTGATTTAATTTCATCATTCATAAAATAAAGACAAATTTTTCTTCTAGGACTTTCAGTACAAATGGCTACAGTTGTCACTCTGTATCTATAAGCTTTTGTTGGGAACCAGTATCCTAGATGCTCAAGTATCTTACATCATATAATCTATGCAACCCTCCTGCATACTGTACATCATCTTTGACTAGTCATTATCTCTAACACAACGTAAATGCTGTGTAGTTTTCATAACCTTAATGGCTATGGAATAATAAGAAAAAATGTGTACACATTCAGTGCAGAAGCTATAGTTTTCCAGATACCATTGATCTCCTTTTTGAGCCCATAGGTAAGGAATCTGTGCATATGGAGGGCTTGTGGTGTTAGGTGTGTATGTTGTTCCTCTCCACTTTAAAAATAGATTGTCTGTCATCTGTGCAAGCGGGCTATAGTTCGGTCCATAACTTGTTACTTCTTTCACCAGCATTTTCAGCCCGACCAAGCAAATTCCTGCCTCTCCTGTGTAACTAAGCCAAAAAGACAGGCTTAGGGTATGGGGAGAGTGACAGCAAGTTCGTTCCATGGTTCTGCTTCAGAACCCTGGAATCATTAAGCAGCACTGCGGCCAACACCGACACAGTCCCACGGCAAGGAGGGTTGCAGGCAAAGGAGGCTGTCAGCCAAATGTGGCCCCAGGGAGCCTACGCTGACAGTTATCCACTATGCTGGCTTTCCTGATGTGCAAAATGCTAAATATTTTATAAGAATAACTTTTTTGTTTTTTTTTTTTTTTTTTTTTTTTTTGGTAATTACAGTAACTCACTATAGTCTGGCCTTGAAATCACATAGCCCAGGCTGGCCACAAACTCACATCAGTCTTCCTGCCTCAGCCTCCCAAGTGTTGGGATTATGGAGATGTGGGCCACCACGCCTGGCTTACAAGAATAATTTGAAGAACTAAACAAACTCCAGCTGAGTTTTATTAGCACAAAGAACACAGTCATTCAAACATGACTCATGAAGCTCTCTGCTGTACATCTCCTAGAGTTTTCTCCGAAACCAGGAAAGATGTTGCAAGCACCCAGATCTCTCTGTCATCTGACCCCAGAGCCACAGTTGGGAGACATCCTCACATTTTTTCAAGGAAGTTCGTTCAAGTCCAAATCCAAGGCAGATAGTTTCTTTCAAGTGGAAACTAAGTGTATTGATTTAGCAAAGTTGTGTTCATACCTGTATTATATGAATCCTTAAGAGATACATACAGAGTAAGTGCAGGTCCTTGTTTTTTCCAGCTGTGTCCTCCTATTTTGCTTTTTAATCTTCTAATGAAGGCAGGCTGCCTGTCCTGAAAGTGAGATTAATACACTCTCTGTGTTTAGACAGCAGACTGTTCTTGTAACCCTGTGTATATTTGTGAGGTCTAATTTGTCATCCCTGCCTTATGTTGCTGCCCTGTGTGTGGTGACTCATTCTGTGCTTCTTGATCAGAAGGGCCTGTGACTCAAGCTAAGAAAGATTGTAGACTTCTTTAGTCTACACTCACTGCTTCTCCTCTGTAAGGAAGTTCTTCCTGTAGAGTTTTGAAACAAACTGCATCACACGAGGCGATCTAGATGTTTTCTTCAGGAATTCCTCAGCTTGAGAGAGTAATTATAAGAAATTCCTAGGACATGTTTTGACCCTCAGATCCCTTTTCTAGACCTCTTTTCTTTCCAGACATCAATTCATTATAAAACCTTTTCGAGGTTTTCTAGGCACAGATGATAGTTCTGTGGCATTGTTGGAAAGATTGTGCATTTGAGTGTTGCATCAAGTTGATTATTTTCTGCAGAGGGAGCTGAATCTAAGCAAGTCTTCTTTCCATCTAAAGAAAGCATGGAGGGTCACATGGTAACTTGGGCCCCTTTGAAGAAAGGTGAGTGTCCTTCAGGTGTGTGCAAAGCTGCGTGCATACTTCTGTTAAACTATTTCAGGAAGCCTTGAACATTTATTTTAGAAAGGAGTTTGTATTTGTGTGTTGTGGGGCCTGTGGGCAAGCCTACCCTCTCTGCTAGTCATTGCAGAGACTGTAGCCAGATTTTTGACTGCACGGCCTCCAATTACCCTTGGTATTGCAACTCAACATACACAACCATTTTTTTTCAGGAAATTTATGCTAAAGAGACTTCTTTTTTTTTTTTTTTTGGTATCTTGTGCCTTGTACTTGTTCAGTTACAAATAAGGAACGATACAGTTTAAGAAAACAAAATATGTTCTAGCTTCCAGGGCTTTGAAAGTTGTGCTTAGTGGGTGGAGAAAGAAGTTTTGCTGTGCGAATTTGCAGCAAGGTAGCAGCACTCAACTAAAACCCTTGCATTGGGCCCGGTCTGCCAACACTAGATTTGATGCCAGACATTATGTGCTTGTTAAGTCCTGTATCACCTTCAGGGTGAAGTGCCCAAGCCACCATTCCCTCCCAAGTCTGCTAAGGTGCTTTATGGTGCTTCTCAAATTCATTTAAAATATCTCACTTGAGAATAAAAAATTCCAGGGCTGCTCATATAGCTCAGCAGATTAAAGTGCCTGCTTATGCAGACGCAGCAGAGATTCGATCCCTGGCCTGCTGTGCTGGCCTCACCCCTGGGGTACACTGAGATGGCAGTTGAGTGGTGGCGCGTGCCTGTAACCCCAGCTCTTCTGGAAGCTGAATACAGGTGGATCACTATGAGTCTAATCTATGTAGTGAGACTGTGTAGGCCCTATAGATCCTTACTAAAACAAATACATAAAACCACCAAAAAAAAAGAAAATAACAATTTCCAAATTTGATGAGCTAAGTCTTCTCTCATTAGAAGAAATATCCTGTAGGGAAGGAAGTACAATGCCAGGCTCCCAACGTGGCAAAAATTTATGCCCCGGTTACCTTTTTAGTGAGTGTTTCCCCTGGTTCTGAACCATGTTGCCTCTGCTGTCAGCATATGGAATGTTGAACTCAGTGCAACAAGGCCTCGACAAGACAGACTTACTTGAAGGCATAACCCCACAAATACTCCTGGTGCCACCCTTAAATGGAACAGAATCATTCTCTTCATTCTACAATTCTTGCTCTTGACCTAGGAAATTAAGAATGGATATATCAAAGCATATAAGTATAATCATATAAATCCAAACAGTACAGTTTCTAAAGACCTATGAAAGTGGATACAGCTCTTTAGAGCTTAAAATCCAAAGGGGCTACCATGGTGTCAGTTAGGTGTCAGTCCACACCCATTGTTTTGAACAATCTTGATGTTAAGCATTAGCGAGGCATTAAGTTGTTACCTGTTAACTGGGAGAGTTGTGCAAGAGGACCAAATTATCCCTGGATTAGCACACTGTAAGATAACGCCACCTTTAGGGCTGCAAGGACAGAGGAAGACATTGGAATCAATAGAGCTTATAAAGTTGGAAGAGGAGGTGTTCATGGGGCTGCTACTCAGATCTGAGGAGGGTGCTGCCCAGCTGGCACTGGGATCTTTGCCCTGGGCTGGGGGAGGGGGCATTGGGTGTCACAACCTTCATGGGCAAGGTGATGGGGCTGCTTCTACAGCCTAGGAAACAACGCGAACCAGATCCAGCAGTTACTATATTAAGAGACTCGTTATGAGGGTAAAGGACCTCTGCTAAGGTTGAGTGACACAGACGACACAAGCCTCAAGGAGGCAGCATGAGGCAAACGGGAATGTGCGGGTCCCTCCTTCCCTTGTGGGCAGAGCTCCCACGTGGCCAGCTGCTAGAGCAGAAAAGTTGGTGGTGGCCTGGGGGAGGCAGCACAGGGCCAGGTGTGTATGAAGGTACTTCAGAAGCCAGCTGAGACAGCTCTCTAACTCTCCCACATCACCGCTCCAGCCCAGCACCACCTCTCACAGCCTTGTACCCTGTGAACTGCTCCCCACACCAGGCAAGGCTTTCCACCTGGCATGGAGACATTGTCCTTCCTTCAGGGAAAGGTGTTCTTGCCCTGTCTCCAAACAGAGAAGCTGCAAAGTCCTGCTGGATGTTCTCAGTGTGGCTGAAGTGTGGTTCGTGTCTTCAGGCCACATCAGCCACTCCTAAAATACAGTCACACCCAGTCCTGGCTGAGAAGTCTCCTTAAAGACAAAATTAGTCATTTACTTCCAAAAAATTTACATTGAGAGGAGAGGTAGGGAGACACCAGAACACTGGATGAAGTGTCCAGCTTTGGGCACGTATAAACCCCCTCCGAGTAAGCAAGTGTACCCGAACTCCACAATTGTCATTAGCATCCCACAGAAAGCTTCTGCTTGTCACACAGGGAGCAGTGTGTCTCTGTGTGCGTCTCTGCTCCTCAGGAGGTTACAGGGCAGAGGCAGGCAAACAAGGAGGGGTAGCCTGTGTGAGAGCACTTCAGGGGCCGTGCGCTGCCAGGGGACAGTGGAAGCGTCAGGGAGAGGTCTCCTTCCCGCCTTCAGGGACAAACAGGTGACAGGGAGAGAGCATGTGGGACAGCAGGAAGCTCAGCGCATCCGAGAATGGTACACAGGCATCCTAGGACAGTTGCAATAATTAGTATATTGCATATTGTTGTCTTCGTAGTAGTTATTCATACTACAAGATGCTAACCTGTTTTGAAACTCTCATTGCTATTTTTTTCTCAATAAAATTAATAAAAATAAAATAAAAGTATGAAAAGACAAAAAAAAAAAAAAAGCATTCTAAAAGGACTAACGGACTCGGAATTGGTACAGAGTGAAACGCAAGCAGGACAATGATGAGGACCAAAATATTTCAGAGCCTTATAGACAAAGTGAAAAATCTACATCTTTCCCCCTGTTAAAGGGGGCCACCGCAGGATTAAGCAGTAAAATTTTTAACTTCATCTTAATATTTAGAGATGCTTCATCATTTAAAAAGAACACGTGTGACACCCTGATTTGGCAGGCTCTAGCCACGACCCAGACCTTGTCACAGGCGCAGACAGCGGGGAAGCCCTGTACACAAGAAGATGCAGTTCTTGGAAGAGTCCAATAGATTTCCCCCAAGGAAGGAAAAGCAGAGGGAGTGGGTGTGGTCACAAGACCCTGGGGCTGCCTGTGACCAGAAAGAGGGCTGCGATTCTCTGTGCTTTGTGAAGACGGGGCCAGGTGAGGGCAGAGTCCCGCGGCTGTTTGTTTGAGTTGTTTAATCCTGAAATGATCATGAGGGGATAATTAAAGGACTATTGGGTCTCAGTAAAGTATTTTCTTTCTTTTTTTTTTTTTTTTTAATTCTAAGATGATACTAGAGCAATTCATATTTCTCCAGGGAGAAAGGAAAGGCGTGGGAGAGTGTCAATCTGTCTCCTTCAATCAAAGCTTAATACCATTTTCTATTATTAACATAGGCAAGCACCTGTTAGATTCAGAAAAAGGTTTGTGAAATTAAGAGAACAGTTACTTGCCTGAAATTAGAAGAGTACACGTAGGACTAGGAGAGGTGTTTATCAAGTTGCCAAGAAACAAAACGTAGGGAGCATGCACACCCGAGGTGATGGGTTCATTTCAGTTCGTTTCCTAGAGCTGCTCAGAAGTCTTTCCACAAACTGGTGTCCGAGAGCAAGAGAAACTCATTCTTTCACTGTCCTGAAGGCAAGAAGGCCAAGATCAGGACATCATAGGGTGGCTTCCATCTGGAAGAGCTGAGAGACAACCCAGTCTAGGCGCTCGCCTAGTTTGGGGGGGAGGAGGCATTTGGCTTTCCTTGGTGTGTGTACGCATTGCCCCATTCTTTACCTTCATCTTCACCCCAATTTCTCTTTTGTGTTCAAATCTCTCCCCACTCTCCTTTCCCTCTCCCTCTTCTTTACCCTCATGCTTCCTTTCTTTCTTTCCTCCCCTCCTCCCCCCCACTCCCTCCCTCCCTTTCCATCTCCTTCCCTCCCTCCTTCCTTCTTACCTTCCTTTAAGAAGGACTGACCCCAGCCAGGCTCATTGTACTGAGCTACATTCCCCTAGGGAACCCACCCCTGTTTTGTTTTTGTTTTCAGGTTTTTGAGAAAGGCGCTAGTAGTAACTAACTTGCCCAGGTTGGGCTCAAATTTGTCGTCTTCCTGCCTTAGCCTTCCAGAGTTCTGGGATTATAGACATGTGCCATCATACTCAGCATTTTACTGTTGGGACAGAATCTTGTTCTGTTGTCCAGGCTGATCTCAGTTACTGGGCTTATGTGCTCCTGCCTCAACTTCCCAAATAGCAAAGGTTATCACTGTGCATCACTCTGGCTACTGTTTGGTGAGGTGTGTTTGAGCACAATGAATACTAAATCTCCAAATGAAACAACTCAAGTAGCATTAATGTAGATCATGTACATAGGTGTTTAAAAGTTGTTGAATAATAGGTAAGAAAGTACAGCACAGTGTGAGAAAGTGACTGTCTAGGACACGGCAAAACCAGGCTTGTTTGTCACGTAAGGCTGTCCTTGGACTAGAAGCCCCCCACCCCACCTCCACCCCCACCCCCACCGCTAAAGCCCTCCTCGTTCTGCACTCTTCCCTCCATTTATTTGAGCTTGGGCCAAACCCACAGCCTGGGGATGTGTGCTGCTTGCTGGATAGCTCACTCTATGCTGCCCTTTGCGTGCTCCAAGATGAACTCTGTGAGAGTGTACACAGAAGTACCCTGACCTGCTAGTGCTGCATAATAGGAGTATTTCTAGTCAGTGAATTGACAAGAGACCCAAGAGGTCCTCGTAAATCTGTTCTTCCTTTGGTATATTTAAGGGTGTCAAAAGTGAACACTTCAGAGCTTCAGATAGCATTGGCTATCATAAGTAGAATCCTAATATTTTACCACATGTTTTCAGTATGAATAAGATAAAATGCATGACTATATAGGATTTGTTGTGGTGCTGGGGATGGAACCGAACCTGGGAGCCAAGTGCTCCGCCTCCATCACGGGCCAGAGCCTTGCTCTTGCCACTGCCTTGACAGTGTAGCAATTTTGTAAAGAAATGGAGTCTGTGATGTCTGCTTTCAGGTGCCAGTTGCAGTCTTCTCAGGCTCAAAACTCAACAGATTTAGCTCGGCCTGGTTGTCCACACCTGCAGTCCTACTATGATCCTTTAAAACCCAGCATGGTTTTGATCCCTGTCTTTAATTCTAAAGTCTGGGTTTCCTGGGTCTGATCTCATTGTGCCTCTTCTGTGCCCACAGGTGTGTGCCATAGGTTATGTTCATCTGAGACTCGGTTGTCAGGGATCACCTGGTGTCACTGAGTGTCTGCTGCTGCTGGGACTTGCTGCTTGCCTTCTTGCCATGTCCAACGAAGTAGAAACAAGCACAACCAATGGTCAGCCTGACCAGCAGGCTGCACCAAAAGCCCCATCAAAGAAGGAAAAGAAGAAAGGTATGGATCCAAATCCCCTCGAGCTCAGTAAAAGGATCTAGAGGTGGAGAAATGTGACACACATTCCAGGCAAAGTAAGGCCTGTCTCTTGCTTGGCCACAACATCAAGCTGAGCTAAACCAGTTGGCAGGCAAGGTTGGCTAACTCCACATGCAATAAGATATATCTCTCAGTGTGCGATGGCACCAATTTAGATTCTATGGGGAATCGTTTGCAATTTCTGGTAACTTCTAGTTACAGTTATCAGCTAGTAAATAATACCATCAATGATATAGTTATCTTTCAGTAACCTGTTTACTACTTTGTTTATTGAAGTCACCATTTTTTAAAAAGTGAAAATCTTTTTCACTAGATCCTCCTGTTTTGGCATGAAGTACAAATAGGAACTGGCAGTGGCCTTAATGATCCACAGCAGAAGAACATGCCATGCTGTGCTTGTTCGCTAGGACCCTTGAGCTCTAGAACAGAGCCTGTAGGAGGAGCAAAGGGAACCAGAAGCACTTACCCACAATTCCTTTCTGTACAACTGTTCAAATTGTGTGGCTGCTAACTTTTTTTTCTTCCATTAAAACTATCTATACCATCCTCTTTACATACTTTTAAGAAGCAGATAAAGTCTGTTCCCAGTCCTACTTCATTTATTCCCACCATGAGTTTGCCATGGTCAGTTTTGTTTCTCTAAGAATTTGTTTTCTCTCCACTCTATATTCAATATTACAAAGCATGATTTTGCTCAAAAGAAGTGAGAATAAAACAGTGAGAATAGAACATTGCATGCAGGATAACATGCAGTATGATCAAGATTTATGCTATTGAATTTTTGAAGATTCTGAGCACATTTCGTTCTACGAGGGACTGCTATCTAAATACAAACTTAATTGTGTATTATTTCTCCATTTTCTCAGGCACTGAAAAAACAGATGAGTATCTTTTGGCCAGATTCAAAGGTGATGGTGTAAAATACAAGGCCAAGCTGATCGGGATTGATGACGTGCCTGATGCTCGGGGGGATAAAATGAGCCAGGACTCTATGATGAAACTCAAGGTACCAGAATACTTTAGCTGTGTCTCAAGGCTGGGTCCAACAGAGGGAAACTTTTTGTGACCTGTATCTCAGATATTTGTTCTAATCAGATAAGTACGTTAGTAGTGTCTTGTTCTCTGAGAAACCATGAGTTAGCATATTTTCTTTTTCTTTCTTTCGTTTTTGTCTTTTTGAGACAGGGTCTCCAGCTCAGGAGACCCTATGCTCACTTTGTAGCCAGGGCTGGTCTTGAATTTGCAGCTATCCTCCTGCCTCAGCCTTCCAAGTGCTGGGATTACAGGCGTGCATCACCACGCCCGGCTGAGTTAGCGTATTTCAAGCACTACTCTGGAGGCCTAATTTAATAAGCAGGCTGACGGGACTCTAGATGGCTTTGCACTTTGGCAGACTCAACAATTGGATGAATCAAGTTTGTCCACCTGTTCCTGTCACTCAGTAACAGTAAACGTTGTGTGTGCAGTTACATGTGTTCTCTTTCATTTTAAACAGTGCCTGGGAAATACTATTTTTGCCTAAAAAGTGTTCAGGTAAAATTCAGGACTCCACCTGGAGGCTTGTTTTCTTCAGTGTTAATCTTTTTGTATTTCAAAATGTTTAACTTCAATAGTATTATGTGAACCTTCTTAGTAAGTAATATTCATGAAATAGTACCAGTGTTAGCAGGAACATTTCTAGGATACTTCTAGTCCAGTCTCCTTATCTGAGCCAGAGACTATTCTGAGGCCCGAAGAATTAGACTGACGTGTTCTACTTTGTTTCGCTAACAATGGTATGCCTCGCTCGGTGTTGTCTGTTATCCCTGATAACAAGTATCTGGTCTTCTTGTAGATGACAAACCAAGCTGAGCACAGAACTATCTTTAAAATGCTTTAGTGTTACAAACATTGTAAGATATTGAATTAGATTTTTTTCTTGTTTTCAAAAATCTCCTCAGGGCATGGCAGCAGCTGGCCGGTCCCAGGGACAACATAAACAACGGATCTGGGTCAACATTTCCCTTTCGGGGATAAAAATAATTGATGAAAAAACTGGGGTAAGAGTTGACATTCACTAACACCTATCTCACTGCCTGATTCGGACTATGTGCTATTTGAATTTCAGCTTCTTAATTTCCTTCTCAAATATCTGTAGGGGGAAAAAAAAACAGGAGTGTGTATTGGCTCTCCCAAGTAACAGGAAGAAAACAGAGTGGGAAGTGATGAGTCCTTTAGTTTGAAATTCATGTCCTGTAAAAGACATGACTGTAAGTTTATGAGCACAAGGTGCTGGTGGTATCGCATGGGTATTTGTGTAGGATCTTAGATATCCAGAACTCGGTAAATCCTAATCTCTTGCTTGTGATGCCTTCGTGCGTCTGTATGCATGAAACTCATTTTAATCTAGCGTTCACGTGTGACTTTACCAGCTAACCTAACTCCCTAGAGCATTGCTGTCAGTATGACTGGCTTTCTTTAATCTTCTGTCTTTTCCTTGCTTCATCACTCCTCAAGTGTATCCCTGATTGCTTTTGTGCTTGATATTATTTTATCATGCAGAAGCACTTTTGTTTTGGTTTTGACCCTTAGCTAAGAGCTTCAAGTCTTTTGAAATACTTTTTCCTCTACTAAACGTATAATAAGATCCCTCCACTTCTAAAGTTGTCTGTAGCTCCTTTCATTGCTGTACCATACTTGGCTTGTGTCAGGACCCTGTGGCAAGACCTCCAGTTGCTCCTCCTTCCTTCCTGGGAATCGTAGCCCACCAGATCTCAGGTCCTCAGGCATCACCTACTCCATCGCTGTCCTGTGACTCAATTCTTATTTTTCTTTCTTGCCAGGTGTGGTTGTGTACGCCTGTAATCCCTGTAATTGGGAGGCTGAGGGAGGAGGACTGCTGTGTGTTGGAGGCCAGCCTGGGCTACAGAGTGAGTTCAAGGCCAGCCTGAACTACACAGTGAAAGCCTATCTCCAAAAGACAAAAAGAAATATCCTCTTATTTTTCCAAGTCGATCAGAGAATACTGACAGATTTCTCCACTGACAGGCACTTGTTCTCTCTCTCTCTCTCTCTCTCTCTCTCTCTCCCTCCCTCCCTCCCTCCCTTCTCTCTCTCGCCTCACAATGTGAAAAAGAGGGGGAAAAAAAGGAGGAAACACTACTACACCAGTAAGGTCCCTGTCACCCGTGACTGCTAGATAATGACATGGACTGTCTAGGATAGGTTGAAGAGTATTTCATGGCAGCATTTGGTAATTTCCAGAATATACTAGGGTTCTCCTAATTATCTATAGGATGGTTTCTTGGCTGCACTGAGCCACCGTCACAAGATTCTCATGACTACTTCTTGAGCAAAGTCATGCCATTCACTTAAATTCATAAAATTCTTCATGTTCTGTATTCAGGTCACTAAGTTAGTAAGGTAGACCTTCTTGGGCTGACTTAAAGGCTGTAATCTCTTTAGGAGTGGCTTTACAAATTCTGAATCTCTGAATTATCAGAACTTGCCTTGTGGCATCCTACCTTTGGGTCAGAAAGACTCAAATATCAATATTTTAAGAAGGAACATTCTTCTTTCTGTTTTCTGTTCTTCCTTTCTTTTGTAGCACTTTCTAACAAGGATTAAATGATAGCTACGGTAGGCTTCAATCAGACAGCAAAACATCTTCCTTTAAGAGCTTTGACCTCTTCCTACGTGCGAGTGTGTTTGTATCTGAGGACAGTCTGCAGTAGGCCACACATGGACCCTGTCACCCACTAGGCCACACCAGAGCTTTGTTCTTCTGTTCTCACTAAGTCGTTCTTTATGTTCTGTATTCAGGTCATAGAGCATGAGCACCCAGTGAATAAGATTTCTTTCATCGCTCGCGATGTGACAGACAGCAGGGCGTTCGGTTATGTGTGTGGAGGGGAAGGCCAGCATCAGTTTTTTGCCATAAAAACTGGGCAGCAGGTAAGCTCCAAGTTTCAATGTCAGGCTGAGAACTGTTTTTTTATGGAGAGTCATAGTGTCTGCAGCTGAACTAGATCGATTGCTGGAAACAATTGAATATAGGAGAGTAAACTTTTTTTTTTTTTTTTTTTTTTGAGGCAGGCCTCATTATGTAGCCCAGGCTGGTCTCCAAAGATGGCAGAACTCCGGCTTCAGCCTCTTAAGTGGAAATTATAGGTGTGCAGCACCATGCCTAAAGGAGAGCCACATGATTCAGAGAATATCTGTCCCTTGTTAGTCTTTCATTGTTGTTTTAAGACAGAGGTTTGCTATGTAGCCAGGCTGACCTCGATCTTGTGGTGATCCTCCTGCCTCAGCTTTCCAAGTGCTGAGATTACAGGCAAATGAGCTCACCCCCAGTTTTAAAATATCCTTTTGAAAAGTCATCAACTCCCAAATGGTGTGTGGCACAAAGATATAGGAATGTATTTTCTTAAAAGGTCAACGCTGACTTTAGAACAAGTCAATTATTCCCAGAAACTGCAAGGAATTTTGAAAATAGTCATGGTACCTTTTCTTTTACCTAAATCCTCACTGGCTCTTCTGCCCTTTAAGTGTCTGGGGATTGCCGTGGCAATGTGTGTAGAGAGAAGGTGATTGCTCTAAACCAGGGGAAGGAGCCAGGAAGAGCACTCGGTGGTCTAAGCCTCTGCCTGGCAAGTGCAAAGACCCGGGTTCAAGGACCCGGGTTCAATCCCCAGTACTGCATGCCATGCTAGTCCCATGCCAAACCAGCCATCTAAACCAGGCATTGTGGCACATGCCTGTAATCCCAGCGCTGGGGAGGCTGAGACAGGAACACTACAAGTCCAAGCTGTGTAGCAAGACCCTGTACCAAGCAAATAAATAAAAAGGTTAAAAAATAAAAAATAAACCAGGGGAAGCAAGGAAAGAGTTTTAAGAGAAAAAAAGAGATCAGTACCAATGAAAACTAATGGAGACACAGAAGAAAATAAGTAAGATAATGATGCTATTTTCTCTTGCTTTAGGCTGAACCATTAGTCGTTGATCTTAAAGACCTTTTTCAAGTTATCTATAATGTAAAGAAAAAGGAAGAGGAAAAGAAACAGGCAAGTACTACTTGACACAGGCTCTTTTGATTGAAGGCCTGTTGAGGACCACGCTGATAGCTATGTGCACATACGGCTAGCTGGACTCTTGGGTCTGCAGGACTCTTCAGGGTCCAGAATTGTCTGTGCTTCCCAGTGGGTGATACTGCAGATTTCCATCCCTGCCTCTTAGCTTTTCTCCCCAAAAACTTGTGTTGGTTACAGGAGCTTCACAGAAAAATCTCCTTCCTGTTTAAAAATTCTATTCAAATCCAGTATCTGTGTGAAAAGGGAAAGGTAGTGTCCTCACAGGTGAAATCCGCAGCACTCTGGCCTTACGCATATGCGTGCCTAAGTCTGTTGGTTCTTTTATCTCACCTTGTCTTGCTGCAAACACTTCACTGAAATTGTGTCTTTCCTTACAGGCAGAAGAAGCCAGCAAAGCAGTTGAGGTAAAACCACATCTCTACTTCTCGCGAACTAGGGGTGCAGTGCGTGGGAGCTTTTCTTTGCTGTCTGCCCAGGCCCTCTCCCCTCCTAGCTGTGTGTTTCTGGCCTCTCTGTTCATGGAAATACAGAGTTAAAGGATCAGCACCAAAATAGTAACTACCCAGTAAACACCACCATGTTAGGAAAGTAAATTCTGGAGGGAAAACTCATCAGCTACCCTTATGTGTCTGTGACTTTTTCAGAATGGAAGTGAGGCCCTAATGACTCTTGAGGACCAAAAAAACAAACTGAAATTGGTACGTATGGGATATTTCATGGTTCTTACTCTGCACGTGGGTCTACTTTCTGCAGACAATGATAATGCCTAATAGGTGTTGAATCCATGTGAAAATCCAACAGCAGCAAGTACTTCCCTAAACATTAGTGTAGCATTTATGTCATATACGAAGTAAACTTGAAGCTAATCCAAATATTTTTTAAGGGTGCATTTGTCTGGGGATATATTTACAGCTCCTGACCTAAATAACTGAATAGTAAATCTATATGAGTTAAGTGAAACTGCATTTGTGGGCTTTTGGGGATTTGTTTGTTTGTTTTATCTTTTTTTTTTCTTTTGAGACAGGGTCTTGCTATATAGTTCAGACTGACCTTGAACTCACTGTGTAGCTTAGACTGGCCTCAGACTCATTGTGATCCTCCTGTCTCAGCCTGCCAGTGAAAAATCCCTTAATGTGGGAAATAAAAAATTGCAACAATATTCAAAGTAATCCTTCCTAGTGGACACATCTGAATCTAATCCAAATACTTTTTTAAGGGTGTTGACCAGATGGATTTGTTTGGGGACATGTCTACACCTCCTGACCTAAATAGTCCAACAGTAAGTGCTTGTTTTTAAATTTGCAATGTAATGAAAATAACATCTATAATTCAAAATTGGCTATTAACCAGAAATCTCAAGCATCTTGTTGAAATTTGGAAGGTGACTGCTGATTTTTCCACATAAAGTGTAAAGGGCTTCTAGACTAAATGCAGACCTTGAGTCACCAAGGGAACCGATGGATACATTAGTGCTGCTTAGGGTTAAGTCTGAGCAATAGGCCAGGCCGTGTGATCTTTCATAGTATTACTTGGGTTAGAAGGAGAAGCTGATAGTAATTCTTGGCCTAAGCTGCTTGCAGGAGTTCTGATTGTTGCTCAACTAATCCTAAAGCTTCCTGGCCTCTTCAGCTTTCCCCTACCTTCTGTTGCAATCTAGCAGTGTAGCCTTGTGCAGTAAAATTTCAACAAAAGGCTCAATGTGTGCAAGCAAAGCCCACCCTTCTCAAAAACTTGGTAATTTTTAATAAATCATCACAGTATATCAAGACTTCTCAATTTCTGCTCGTAGTTACCAAAACTGTAAAAATAGAGCAGTGTTTTCTCTATGGGTAAGAAAATACTCCAGGAAAAAAGAACTTGTGCCCACAAAAGAGGGCCAGATTCAAGTTTTAAGCTCTGATCTTCAGACCTTCTAGGCACAAATGAAAATATTCGTGTATTTTTCAGTGACCCCTGGCAACTAGCATTATTTCTTAGCAGCTTCTTAAGTGCCTGCTTTTGGCAAAGCCCACCAGTAAAATGTACAATATTGGCACATGCAGGAATGTGCTGTCTAGCAGGGAGACTGACTTTAAATCTCATCCCAAAGCCGGCTAACTAATGCCTGTTAGGGGGCATTCACCTGCTTGTGAAAGGGATTGGGAGGGAGTTTTTAGACTTGGATGTGAAGGATAAGAGAATGATAACTAGACGAACAGAGAATTAGTCTAGTCTAATGGAAGAGCTGTTCAGTTAGGAGTCTCTTATGTCAAGAACTTAGCAAGCAAGTTTGCAAGACCAAGGAGGTCTCAAGAATTCAGATAGCAGGTTGGAGGCTGGGTAAGAGTCTCCCTAATTGTGGGAAACATCACTGCAGAAGCATGTGGGCCAGCAAAGGCAGGAGCAAGGCTCTTCTAGGCCCCCTCTACACAGATCAATTACCAGGGAGCACTGTGCCCGGCTCTGGGCACATGCAGCAAGAACCAGTCTAATGTTCTTTGAAAATGTGAGTCCTGACCTACTTGTCCATAGAACCTTTCTCTTCAATGTTTGCTGAGATACTAGATCAGATGAGCCTCTCTCTGGGATTTTTCTCTTTTGGTTCCTAAACAACACTGCCCACAGCACAGTATTCAAAGGGTTATACTAAGAGAGTAAAAGCACCCAAGATACAAAGTGGGGTCCCAGAAAGGGGCAGTAAAGTCCTGTGCTGATGCCTCTGTTGACTTTAGCTCACAGTTGCTCTACAAAGTGTGAAGTGAGAAAGAAATAAAAATCAATTAGAGTTCATTAGTGGCTCCATTGACTGTAGTTTCCCCAGTGTGCTTATGTTGCAAACTAAGTGCCAGTCATTATGACATGATTTTGTTAGAAAATCACTTAAGTATTAATTCTTCTGTACTGTGTGTGTGTGTGTGTGTGTGTGTGAGAGAGAGAGAGAGAGAGAGAGAGAGAGAGAGAGAGAGAGGAAGACAGAGACAGAGAGAGGGAGAGAAAGGGAAATAAAGGGAGGCAGGGAGAGGGAGGGAGGGAGAGAGAGAGAGAGAGAGAGATGCTCTTTAACATTAAAAACTTGACCATTTGAAAGCTTGGTTAATATGAGAAGAATGTAAGGTACGGTCCACCATCAAGGAGATTAAATCTAATACAAAGGAGGGACCAGGTTAAAAAGTTGAAGTATTATGTGACCACTTGTGCATATCCCACATGACCCCATGGTGTGCACATAGGGAATGCTGAACTAGAAAGATAATTGGGAAAGGCTTTGTAAAGAATCTGAATTTGAGGGCCCAGATGTGGTGGCACATACCTGTAATCTCAGTGCTTGAGAGGCTGGTGCGGGAAGATCACCACTGTTTTGAGGCTAGCCTGGGCTATAGAGTGAGGTCAAGGCCAGCCTGATATACAGACTGAGATGTTTCAAAAAACAAAAAAAAAAAAAAACAAAAAAAAAAAAAAAATCTGATTTTGAGTTGGGCTTTTGCATTGGTGATAAGGCCAGACTCAAAGTGGATACTACTATGATCATTTTGAAAACTGGTCTACAGCGGCTTAATGCACATGCGAGAGAGCAGGAAGCCACCAGTGGCCTTCAGCAAGCAAGTCCTGGATTTGGTGAGCTAGAATGAGTACCTGAGCTGAGTCACAAGAAGGGAGCACTAGAACTCAGGCGTTAAAGCCTCAACCATTGTGCACATGCCTGTCCAATTGCCTGGATGGCTCTGTTACATGTTCCCCTGAAGAACAGGTCTGTGCTTCACATTTCTGCATCTGGGGACTGTCAGGTACTTGGGTGGCCCAGGGTGTGAGTGCAGACCAGCAGAGCAGAAGCTCTGGCCCCTGGGGTAGATCAGGAGTCCCACCTGTCATCTCTGAACGAGACTTCACCTGGGACTGACACAACCCGGACCTGAAGAAGCCTTGTACATTTCACTTGTAGGGTGACGATTCAGAGGTGTAACTTTTGGCTCCTGTTTGGTGTCCTAAGAACTTCTGAAGTATTTGAAAAGGAGAACTCTGCCCGCTGAGAACACCCATCTGTTCTAATGTAGAGGTGGCTCATAATAAAACAATAAATATCAAAATCACAAACTTTGTAATACATTTTGCCCTACCTTTTGATTTTTAAAACATCTCTTCATTAAGAGATCTTCCAATCCATTTCTTTGATTAAAAATTTTGAAATTACAAGCTGTATCTTGTGAAAAATTCTTATAATTATAAACCTGACTTTTCAAAATTATGTTTTTATGCCTCCTAGTAATGAAGCCAAAAGATAGGACGTCACTGAAGTCTGATTTTTCTTTCTTTTCTTTGGTCACACAAAGTAGGATGTGAACTTTCATTTTCTCTAAAAGTTAAGAAAACCTACTTGAGTCCTCCTATATGTACAAATCTGAGAAGTTAATATTCCCTGAGATTTGTTTTTTGTTTCAGTGATCAAAAATTGAGTGCTGTGCTCAGTTTCATGCGGTTTATCTTCCATCTTTGAAACATGTGTCTGTTATTTTCTATGGCTAGCATAATTGAGTATTTAATGCATTGAAGTCAGAAAGAAAGGATCTGTATGAGACTCCTATCCCAGAGTGAAATGTGATTTGTTAGGTCAGTAATTAGAATACAGATGTTAGTTTTATCAAATTTTATACTGAAAAAAAGTATGAAAATAGAGAGACCAAATAGTCAAAATATTAGAAAAATGATAGGAGTAGTAGAGCTAGGCATGTGGTGTTGTGTCACTCAGATTCAGACTGAGCCACATCTTTACACCTAAATGGACTAATTGAATTAACACGCAATAGATGGAATCACTTCTACTGCATAGGGGCCTACATGCCATATTCTGAAAAATGTTTCTAAATACAAGGAGTAATATGTGAGAGTTCAGATGCAACAAGTGTTTTGAGTGGCAGAGAAGGCCATAGGCAAAAGGGGGTAGATCCATGGAAGAGACTTGGATGGTAAGGGTGAGATCCAACTTGGAAACACCTCCAAGAGCCTTCAGTTTTGAAAGAGGCATTCTCGCAGGCTGTGAAGTGAAGGGAAATTGTTTTTCCCTCTAGGAGAAACATCTGAACCAATTACATGGAAATTTAGCTCACTTTCATTACAGTGAGAACTGGGCAATGTGAAAGCATTAGCCAGTGCATTCCTTCATGTAGAGGGGAGGTGCTAATGACTGGGGGGGATAGGAGTGACACCCGGATGTGGTGCTGGGGCAGGGCTAGACATCTGAAGTAACTTTATGAACTTGAGCATATTTAGATAATCCTGTAGAATGACACCAAGCTCACAGGTGGGAAGTAAAACGATGCTGACAAGGAGCTCAGTCCATCCAGCTGCATGCAGGAAGGGTGAGGAGAGACAGGAAGTAAGCAAGAGTACGATTTTGCTTAATGAAGGACCAATAAAGCTGAGAAATACAAGAGCAGGTTGTGAGGGAGGGGAGGTGTACTTGAGTGTGCAGTCAGCAGGGCTTCCTGGTAGTGGGCGGTAGTGGGAGGAAAGGGAGGAAGACGGAGCTAGTGGCGTGGGGCCATCCAGTGTACGGAGAGCGAATTTGGACGGGATTTCAGTGCTCCTAGTCATTTTATAGTTTACTCATTTGAAGCCATAACATGGACTAACACTGTCTTCTTTTTTTTTTTCTTCCCAAATGTGATAGGAAAGCAAAGATATCCTGTTAGTGGATCTAAACTCTGAAATCGACACCAATCAAAATTCTTTAAGAGAAAATCCGTTCTTAACAAATGGCATCACCTCCTGCTCTCTTCCTCGACCAAAACCTCAGGCGTCCTTCTTGCCTGAAAATGCCTTTTCTGCCAATCTCAACTTCTTTCCCACACCTAATCCTGATCCTTTCCGTGATGATCCTTTTGCACAGCCAGACCAATCGACACCCTCTGCGTTTGATTCTCTCAAACCTCCAGATCAGAAGAAAGAGAATTTGTGTAGTTTGTCTACTCCACTGAGTAATGGGCCCCAAAATGGTGATGTTGATTACTTTGATCAGCAATTTGACCAGATCTCTAACCGGACTGGCAAACAGGAAGTTCAGGCAGGCCCGTGGCCCTTTTCAAGCACGCAAAGCCAGCCAGCAATGAGAACTCAAAACGGGGTATCTGAAAGAGAACACAACGGCTTCCATATCAAATCTTCCCCAAACCCTTTTGTGGGAAACCCTCCCGCAGGACTCTCTGTACCGAATGGCACAAAGCAGGACTTGGAAAGCCCTGTCCAGTCCACACCACATGACTCCATAGCTATTATCCCACCTCCACAAAGTACCAAACCGGGAAGAGGCAGAAGGACTGCTAAGGTGAACTGTCTTCTCCACATCTCCATTAGCAGAGTGCATGCTCGGTACCCGAGGGTGGTGTGACGCAAGCTGTCTCTTCCCCCTGCTCTTGTAGTTCCCCATGTGGCTGTAACTAGAAGGTGGGATAAGGCACATCTGGTCTCCGGGACACCTTCCTAGGATGGCCGTTTTTTCTAAGCTTCTCGGCAGTGTTTGTCACATCTGCTTTCCGTTTGCATGTCTTGTCCTTTAATACTAAACTAAACACAAGTTTTTCCATTTTTAACGCTGCTATGCTTCTCTACCCCTGGTAAGTTTGATTGTGGTGTTCTGGGTGGGAGGGCAAGTATCAGTATCGCTGTGATTCCCCTTGTCCACCCCCCATACTAATACCCGCAGCGCACACCCATCATTGCATTAATGCCCACAGGGGTGGTGGTGTACCATTCTCATATCACCCCCTTTACATGTTGACTTAATAACCCATTTTCTTAAAAGAACCTTACCAGCTTCATTCAAATGCAGTTTCTATGTGTATCTTTTTAAAACTCATAGCAATATGCAATTTTACCTTATCATTAGCTATCTTTTCCATGTAGACTCAGTAAGATCCAGGGAGACAATCAGAATTACATAGGATACTTATGTGTTGTCGCCTGTGCTTTCCCAGCTTCAGGCCTTGAGCCAATCAGAAGACCACACTGATACAAGTGAATTAATGAAATCAGATTTCGTTTTTCAAGTCCTGGGTTATGTCAGTCTGTAAGCCCCAATAGTTCACCCGTTGTAATAATATTTATCTTTCTGTGTCTTCCCTTTTGGTCTTTTGGGTAGTTTTTATTTATTTTGGCAGCTGTCATTTATTAGTAATAGGAAAAGTGTCCTTTGTGTGGACCTCAGGTGTGGGGTAAGGAGTAGGAAGCAGCTCAGGGCTGTGTTTCACTGTTCCTGAGTAACTCTTCTCCCTCCCTCCTGCCCTGTCAGTCTTCGACAAATGACTTGCTCGCGTCAGACATCTTTGCTCCTCCCGTCTCAGAACCTCCAGGCCAGACGTCGCCCACAGGACAGTCTGCAGCCCCACAGACCAACCCCTTGGATCTCTTCAAGACAAGTGTTCCTACCCCCATCGGGCCTCTTGCGAGTCTAGGTAGGTGCCTGAAGGTGGGGCTGGGCACGCCTGCTGCTTTCATTCTTGCACCCTGATACACAGGGGAAGGCATTTCTTATCCACAGCGGGGTCCTGGGTGGAAACCTGCAAATCCAGGTAGCTCTTCTCTCTTCTACTCCTGCACAACCCACCACCATTTCTACTCTCATCCTGTAACTGAGACTTGGCTCCTCCAGTTGGCACATGATGAGAAATCTGTGTTCAGTATCATAGGTACCCAAACCAACTGGTCACGTTCTCTTGGGAGATGGCTCGAAGGGAACATGACGCTCAGGGCAGCTTCAGGGGTGAAAGGAGGAGATGAAAGAGTCTCGTCTGTTGTCTGTGTTGGCAGAGTAGTAAGGCGCATGCCTTTCGTGTCATTTGCCATGACAGAGTATAGGTCCAGCCCCTCTCTCAAGTTAGATCCCTTTTTGAAGCAGTATGTGCTTCAAGATGGGTCTAAGCGAAGTCTATCGCAAGTCAGATCTAGGATGAGAGTCTTGGGTTCTGGGCCCAGATGTGTCCCTCGGCATAGGTAAGCATGAAACTCTCATACATCGCAGTCAGCCGTAAGTACTTTCTCCTCAGAAGATCTTTGCTAGTAGTTTCCTAGCAGAGAGTCTCTGTTGTTAGAAGGTAAGTCCTTTAAACCTGGACTTGCAGGAAGCATAAAGCGGTGACAAAGTCCTGGGAATATAGCTCAGGCACAAAGGCTTGCCTGGCAGGCACAAGGTCCAGAGTTCAATTCCAGTACCAAAAAAAGTAAAAAGAAAAGAGCAGCTACAAGAGGAGGTGCTCCCATGTGTGACGGGGTGTCCTCAGCTACCTCAGCCACTGAGCCTCTCTGCTGTGGGATGATGGGAAAGGCCATCTGCCTAAGGGCTTGTCCTGCTGCTCTTTTTCCGTAGCCTCCAGCCCTTTCTGGTTTCCTAATACAATTTGAAGAAACCCCAATAGTTCTTCTTGCTGTCTTGCTGGGGACTGTCTTTGTTTTTCTGCATCTTGGCACCTCTATAAGTTTGAGTAGCCTGTAGTATGGGAGGTGAGGTATATTAGATAGAGGAGAACTCTCCCTCCTTGATGAAATTTGTCCAGAGTTCTTGGTTTGCATTGCCTCTTGCAGTCAGTCACTGGGACGCTCTGCTGCTGCTGCCCCTTCTTTTTCTTCTTCCTACTCCTCCCCTTCTTTTCTCTTCCATCTCTGTTTTCTTCCTCCCTCTGCTGTTTTCCTGCAAAGGAAAACATTTTGGTTCTGTCACCAGAGATCTGCTTAGATCATATCAGGGTGGGGGTGGGGGGTACTTAGTGGCTGAAATCCATGCTTGGGTGAAAAGAAGCTGCTGTGTCCGGGTTTCTGCTTGGTGTTTTCTTCAGGAGGCTCTCCCTAAACCCTTCGTGTCTCTCACATCTTCCTCTCTCTGCTGGATCTGTAGCCTGCATCCCCGGTAGAGCAGGTTGGTGTCTTTCCTGAACAGAAAAGCAGAAAACTTGCATGCGATGTTTGTGGCCGGATCACATCCCAGAGCTTTGCAGTCTAATATCAATGCCCTGAAGGATTTTTACAGCCAATATTTAACAAGTCAGCCTGAAAATACAGCTGGACCCTATAACTGTTAATTTATTCAGACGAAGTGAAGCTTTTTGGCTAGGTGCCTCCGTGGAGGCCTTGGGGTATACAACTGCAGAATACTGATGATTCTTTTAAGTTTGGACATGGAACTCAAACTGAGCCCTACAGTATAGCCCCTGTCCACTAGCAGAGATACTCAGCCAAGCCATGGAAGGTTGGAGGTCTGGCTTCCGCTAGGCCCAGCTGGGGGACTGTCTCCTCTGGAGACCCGGGGGTGGGGAGAGGGTGGTAGCGGAAGCTGAGCCCTCGGCTTTGCCTTGCTTGCCGCCCCACGTTTTGATGTAGCTTCAAAAGGTAATAAAATTAATGTTTTATATCCACGCTGCCTTTTCCTTAGTCCTTGCCATTACTTTCTTCAGCTGGGCTGTAAATGTCTTAGAAATACAACATGCGGAATGTGGTGGATGGGAATGGAGGCTGCAATCAGCATGCACTGGGGAAGTCTTTCATTCCTGGAAAATAAAACAGTTTTCTCTTTCACAAACATCACTCTTACTGATGTTGTCTATGACTAAAGCTGTGAATTTTCCAAACAAATGCCAAGTAGTCCACAGTGAAAGCCGATACAATGTTCTTTTTTTTTTTTTTTTCATATCTTACTGGTGAAAATTATTAAAGAATCTGGCTTCAGCTAATAAAATTTAAATAAGTTTGTTTTAGAACACTAACAATAACTTTTTTCAAACTGAGCTCAGACTTTTAAGACTTATAGACTATAAGAGAAATTGTCCCCTGGTTTGAAGAGATGCATTCTTCATTGCAAATGAAGTCTGATTTCCATTTCTAGGACATTAAATACCATTTTGAAAAAAAAAAAAAAGTGCTCTAGTGCCTTCCCATCAAAGAGGAAAAATGGGAGAACAAGGTGCCAGATTCCAATCCAGCATGCCAGACTTTGTCTCTGTGGTCATAGGCTGTGACCGCCTCAATTTTAATTACATTTTTATCCAGTTCCCTCAAGCATGTTGATTAAGTAAGGTGGCCATTATTGCACCTTGTCTTATTGTGAGTACAAATGTATTCCCAGCCACCTGGCCAGCCTTCCTGACAATAGAGCGTTGAAATGATAAGCAGGTCTACGAAAGAATATTTGGCTAGATCAACTCTAAATGCCATTTGATAAGTACTAACTCAAGAAGCAAAAAGATTCCTACCCCAAGTGTGAAGCCTTCTTCAGAATCGATTAGAAGTCAAAGAATAACCAGCCTTAAACCTCAAAGCAAGTAGGCTTTGGGTGCAGAATGTCAGCGTCATCCATTAAGAAGCTGAACTTGGGCTTTTGTCAGTGGCGGCAGTTTTCTGACTCATTAATACACTCGGGAGGAGGAAGGCGAGAAGGTGTCCTCGCTACTAGAAGACATTGGGAATATACCTCTCGAGAGGAGGGGAATTGGGGACACGTGTGTTTTCATGACTTAACTGATTGTTAAGGTACATGGCAAGGATTCAGACAGTGAGCTGTCCACCCACTCAGACCCCTTGTCCTGTGCAGTTTCTTGTTTCCTTTATCATTTGTCTTCCCTTTCTTATTTAAATACTCTTCTAATTTCTGGGAAGGTTTAGCGAATGACACATGGCAGGAAGTACTTTTATTTGAAACCGCTTTCCCAGGATAACAGTCATTCTGGGGTGGAAGCATGTTGGAACCTCATGCACGTGCATGACAGCTGGATTCCCTGTCTCCAAGCCCAAGCCAGCTGCTAAGGGGCTAGTCCAGGACTCGGAGCACCCTGTGCATTGTCTTCATGGTTTCCTCATCAGTGGGATTTGTATGTAGATGTGTTCACATGATAAATCATGTCCTGCTGTTGTCGGGCTCTGGTCTGATTGTTTGATTGGTTTTGGTTTTTTGGGACAGGGTGTGTCTCTGTTACTCTTCTCTCATTGCTGGGACAAATACCCAATACCCAAAATGAAGGAAGGAAAGGTCATTCACAGTGACTGGAGGTTTCAGTCCATACTCAGTTGGCTCCAAGGCGGGCTGGCACGTGGCAGAGAGCAACTTTTCATGGCAGTGGCAAAGAGCAGAGAGCAAAATGGAGGAGTAGCAGCAACAGTGACAACAGAGAGGAAATCTGTCTCTCTGTCTCTCTTATGTTACATTCAGGCTATCTGCCCCAGGCTAGATGTAGCTCTCACACCCATAATCCTGGAAGTACTAAGACCCATCATCCCAGTGGACCATGAGTTAATCTCAAATTCTAGAGGTCCCCACCCCATAACTGCATGAGGCTTTGAGGGGACGAGACACAAACCATAACAGGGTTTCACTGTGTCATTCAGTCTGTCCTTGAATTCACTGTGTAGCCCAGGCTGGCCTCAGACCCCTAGTGATTCTCCTGCCTCAGCCTTCCCAGAGCTGGGATTACAGGTGTGTGGCATGATAGATTTGATCTCGTTGTTTGAGATACATCAGTTTCATTGGTTTTTGTTACTGCTTATGCGTGATGAAGAGAGTTTTTCATAGGCATGCATAGATTACATTATCCTTCTGGTGAGGCAAGTCAGAAAGGTGTGGTACAAAGAACACAGGCCCCCAAATGCAACCAGCAACACGTACTAGTTATGGCGTATCAGCCAGGTGACTTTTGGGGTGACCGAATGGCCCAGAGCTTTAATTTCAGGCTACATAGACCCTCTTTAAGGCTCCTCGGAACTCAGGCTTTCACAAACTCGGGAGTCCACTTCGAGCTCGTGTCCTGATAAGTCCCTTCTCCCTCTTCCCCCAGGCGGTGTACCAGTGTCGCCCCCGCACGCGGGACCGTGGAGCCCACCGATTGTCTTTAACCAGTCCACTCCCATGGTCCCGGGAGCCACGGTGGTGGGTCAGCCCGCCGTGTTCAGCCAGCCAGTTGTTTTTGGTACTAGCCCAGCTGTGCAGTGTTGGAACCATCCTGCACCCTTCGGATCCTCAGCATCCCCCCCACCCCCTGCCGCTTGGGGTTCTTCCGTGTCGGTGGTACCCAGCGCCTGGCCGGCAGCAAGCTCGCTGGGGAACCCTTTCCAGAGCAACGTGTTTCCTCCGCCGCCCGCTCAGCCCTCCGCTGTGCTGCCCTCGCTCGTGGTCGGTCCGCCCCAGCCGCCTCCCAGAACTGCCCCTCCGAAGGACATCCCCAGCGACGCCTTCACTGCCTTGGACCCGCTCGGGGACACAGAAGTCAAGGAAGTGAAAGAAATGTTTAAGGACTTCCAGTTGCGGCAGCCCCCTGCCGTGCCCTCGAGGAAGGGCGAGCAGCCTTGCTCCGGAGCGTCCAGCGCCTTCTCCAGTTATTTCAACAGCAAAGTAGGCATTCCCCAGGAGAGTGTGGACCACGATGATTTCGATGCTAATCAGCTATTGAACAAGCTCAACAATCTCCTTGGTAAGTTCCTCCCTCCCTCATCTGCCTGCTGTACCGACTGTTAGTGCTGCCGTGGGGGCCCAGCAGGTCCTTCAGGAATGCTGTCCTGCCCACCCATGCATGGCCTTACTCCTGCTTTCTTTGGCATTCGGTGGTTATGGAGACAAGACAACCATTTACCTTTTTTTGTTTTTTGATTTTCATAGTTACTTTTTTTTTTTTTAATATTTATTTATTTATTTATTTTGTGTGTGTGTGGCCAGCTCAGCCCACCAGGGGGCGGGGCTGGCTGGCATGTGGTGCTGGGGGATTGAACCGCGGTCCCTGTGCTTTGTTTAGCTTAGCTTGTTCTAAGTAGGTGCCTTAGACCACTGAGCCATCTCACCAGCCCCCATAGTTACTTTTTTTTCCCATAATTTTATTGAGAAACATAGCAATGAGACAGTTTTAAACCAAATTGGTAGGACAGTTTCAATACATTGCATACATTCTTCCTAGTGGTTAATTGCTGTACAAGATGCAGACATGATATCCTATTTACAAACACCATTAGAACAAATCCCTCTAATCATTAAGAGAATGTAACTATATATCTATCCTAACCTTTTGAATACACAGATACAAAATAGACATTCATCTGTATCCCTTTTTTTTTTTTTTTTTGTTTAGTTCCGTTATTTGAATATTATAGGTGTGTTAACTCAGCAAAATATTCTAAAAGAGTCCAGTAGCCCATAATAGCATTGGGTCTTCCGCTTCACTGGCAGTGTCAGAAATTATTGACCTGAGTCCCCTACAGCTCAACATAACAGCATGGCTTTATTTCCTATATTTCGTCTTCATACTTTTCTACTGGATGGTTAAGACCAAGGTAAAGCAGGACCTATGCAACAAGAATTGTAGCTTTTGGGTCTGATAAGGTCAGTGAAATGCCCTCAGGATTTATCCTGAGATCCTGTACCTCAGATTGTAGAACCTTTGTCAGTGTCAGCCATGTGGATGAGTCACGGCCAATGCTTGGCCAGTGTGCTTTCTGTGAAAGCCTGAGAGAATGTTTTCTCTCCATGTGACTCTCCATAGGCACACTGTACATCATTGATCACTTTCCTCTTTTGCCCCATAATCTCCTTGATCAGAAAATTTGGGACACCAATAAACTTCTCTTCTGGTGGATTAACAACTATTTACCTTTTGGAGCCAGTGATTGACTCTTAGCCCATTTTAAAGATCGGCCCAATGCTGCCCTCTAGTGGTAGCTATTAAAAGGGCTGTCAAGAGCTATTGAATTATGGACTGGAGGACCTTATAACAAAGCTGCTCTCATTTCCCATTGCCTTCAGGGAGCTCTGAATCTCTAACATTTCAGACCAATGCAGGTGGCTTTCACTTCTCAGTTAAGCTAGACTTGCTTACAGTCGTCGCTGAACATCCTAATATTTGGTAATGATTTTTATTGCACCAGTGCAAATTTCAAACGTACATAATTCAGTATCAAAGATAAAGTGAGTTGGGGGGGTGTATCACCAGGGAGGACGTCTCGCTTACTAACTGCTTGGAATGTTTCCTTCTAGAACCACCAAAGCCAGCTCCCAGACAAGGTGCCCAGTCAGTTACCAAACCTAGCAACAAAGCGTTTGAGAACCCTTTCTCTAAGGATGCCTTCAGCTCCCCGCAGCCCTCCGTAAGTGTCAACTCCCAGAAGCTGGTGCTCCGCGTACACCCGCACAGTGCCCCAGCTTCCCGAGTGAGCCTTGCCTGCATCGTAAATTTCGGATGACAGTGTCTGTTTTACTAAGGTTTGCCCTTGGGAACCTTCGCAGTATAAGCATGCCTTCAAACTGGACTAAGATTATTTTTACAGGAGCGGCTTTCTCCTGGGATTGAGAAATAATAGGTAGCAAACACCATTCTTTTCTCATTTCTCCTGGCTTCTGAAAGCAGTTTGAGAGAAAATTGAACCAAAATACCATCTTAAAAGCCATTAAAATATTTCAATTCTATTTATTTATTTAATACAGGCTTACAGGGTCTCACTACACAGATCAGACTCGTAGATGATCCTCCTGTTTTTCAGCCTTCCCAGCGCTGGGATTACAGGCATGCACCACCACGCCCAGTCTCAGTTGCTATCTCAGCATGCCCCAGAGGCGGGGCCAGCCTGGTAGGCTGGGGGTTGAACCCCCAGCCCCTGCATCTGCCTAAGCAGGCAGTTTAATCTGCTGAGCTATCTGGCCAGCCCTGAAAGTTTAGGTGTTAAGGTTCTACCTGTGATTCTGTAGCTCAATAATGTTCCCCACATTGAGGAGG
Source organism: Octodon degus (assembly GCF_000260255.1). Taxonomy (NCBI): domain Eukaryota; kingdom Metazoa; phylum Chordata; class Mammalia; order Rodentia; family Octodontidae; genus Octodon; species Octodon degus. The sequence continues at coordinate 32,557,037 of NW_004524578.1, forward strand.
TGAAGGCAATTCACCTGAACCTTGATTTTGAGTAAGTAGTGTATGTCACCGTCTATAAACAGGCGGGCACAAATCATGATAAGCTCATTGATTGATTTATGATCTAAATGACTTTTAAAGGAATTTAAGAACTCTTAATTATGTTTTTGGTATGACTATAGTTATGTTTGTTGCCTGAATTATATTTCTTTAGATGGCTTCCCCTCAACCTGCGTCTTCTGATGCGTACAGGGACGCTTTTGGAAATCCTTTTGCCTAACTTCGTAAGTAGGAGATCCCATTAAGCTTATGTGTGGGGAAGATGTTGTGAGTAAAGAGTGAGATTTTAGTTTCAGAATCAGAAAGAAGTTAAATATCTGTAATTTAATAGTAATAGATGTAGAAATCAGTACAGAGTTAATTCAATAATGATGGGCTATTTGCAAGGAGAATTATTATGTACATCAAGATATGATGTGATCATGGGATTGAGCTCAGGTTTCAATGTTTCCATTCTGAATGGAAGCAAAACTCAGTATAACACACATATTTTGAGCTTTCTAGCTTTTTAATGTTCATATTGAAGTGAGTGCAAAGTGTTCCCATAGTAACTTCGGTTCCACTCATCTGAGGACCTTCCGGAGCCACCAAACAAGTCCACTAAATAGATAATGGTCATGACTCTCTGCCACGTACCTCTTTGTAAGCCCTCTTGGTTGGTCTGTGATAGTATCTAAATTGTTGGCAGCTGTTTCTGTCTCCCTCAGAAGCAGCAAAAGATCAGAATCAGTCAGAAGGCGCACTCTCCTGCAGTGGGCTCCTTGTCAGATAAGCTCATAGGCGTGCCCACCTGCAACCCAGCCCCTGGTAAATTAGATACAGTAAGCCATTAACAATAGTAATAATTAACAAAAAATAGCCTATTATGTTAATGGGTTGGATGAAGATAAATTGTGAAAGAAACAACTACTATTACTGAGCACTTGCGTGTGTTGAGTCACCTTATTACTTGTTCTACGTTTCTTACCATATTCAGCTCTTCACATCAGCCCTGGGAGACTCTGTTATTGACATTCTTAATAGTGATTAGATATTTAACATATTGATATTTGACTCTAACCGTGAGTTTTGTTCTTTGTATTTTTATAGGAACTTGGAAGGCTGACTTTCCAGAGGAACGAAAAGGTTGGCCTTAGTAGTCAAGGACAAAGCTGATAGCCAGACACGTCCTGACACTGCCCTTGTTCCAGCTTTAACGAATTATCTGTTGCCTTATTTCTTGTTGCCTCTTCCCCTTGTAAAATTCCTTTCACTTTCTGTCTAGGCTAAAGCTAAACGGAATCTATGGCTTTAAGTAAATTGAGTCCCTAAACTCTTTAGTTCGAATGTAAATGACGTAGCCTTCCTGCCAAATTCTTACCACCGTGTTCCTGTGCCCTCACACGCTGTACCTTCTGCCTTCTGGTTGGGCCATGCTGATGCCACCATCAGATACCATTTTGAATAAATGGCCAATTCCTTCCCCTTAATTTGAGAATTCTGTTTCAGAGCAAAAAACCTAAAATTCCAGTAGAACAATACATCTTCTTAAAAGAACTTCCAACCATCACTTACAGAAAATTTTTTGAATAAAATGGAAGTCCAGCCTTTCCTCAGATGCTTTGGAATCTCATCCACCTGAGGACAGTTTTAAAGCTATTTCTCCCAGATCAGCTTCTCTCCCAGCCAAGAGTGTCCTTTTGCTAACTCTCTAGTATTACAAACGAGGGAGACACATTATCCATTTCTTTGCCTTTTCCCTCTGATTCTTTTTTCAATCTGTTTCGTTCCTGGATTCAGATACCACCCCCTCCAGGTTTTTTTGTTTATTTGATTGTTTGGTTTTTATTATTGTTGTTACTGTTTTTACAAACAATAGATTTTCATGGGGTTAAAAAAAATATCAAATGATTCACAGACCGGGAGCCAGTCTTTGTTGTAAGTAAATGCTAGTCCCAGAGCTACTAGTATATGCCCTATAACCTTCCATGGACTAGGGGACCATCCTCAAGCCGAAGTTCAGAGGAGCAGTGAATGTGGAAGAAAACTTGAACTTCACTCGGTAATGAAGGGCCATGTTCTACCGAGGAGCACATCACGAAGCTCAGTGGGACTGGTGCTTTGGTGGGGCTGTCATGCCAGGCCTTTATCAAGGAACTGGAAAACTTTTCTTGAGGCCATGCTTTCATACTTACTAGGAAGATAAATGGAAGGGGGAAAGGTAATGAACAAGTATTTGGTGTTATCGTCAGACATCTAATGCCTGCAATATTTTTCTCCCATAACCTTGGAAACTTTCCCAGGGCATCTTTAGTCCTATTGTTAGCCCGGTTCTGAAGGATGTGTGCTTGCCAAAATTATTTTGTTTTATGTGAGGTTTTTTAAATGTTATCTCTTGACCCTTAGTGCTCAGGTTCTTGTGGGTGTTAATCAATCACATCCAACGTTACCTTTCCGAGGGAGAGACAGGATGATCGCTCAGGATTTATAAACAAGCTGGCCTTGGGAGCCTCTGCAGATTAACTTCAAGTAGTCTGAGCTGAAGCCCTGTGGTTTTGCATTTAATGGTAATAGCTGATTATATATGGCACAATTTTTCCGTCTGGCTTCCTACGCTGTCATAAACAGAGACTTGAAATAGTACTTTAAAGGTCCACAGACCTGGAAGTGCTGAACTGGAGGTATCTGTTTCTAGGGAGTTGACTTTTTGAAGCTGATGATCAGCCATGCAGCTGTTTTGTACATACTTACTTTCTCTTGCACTTTTCTGTATGCAAATGAAAGCTATAAATTTACTCATTTCAATAAACTGGAATGGCAAAATCTCTGGTGTTACCGCCAGTTTATTCTGATATTCAGCTTTTCTTTGAGTTGACCATTATGGGACAAAGCACACCAGTGTCAAGTAAGTAGATGAGGCGAGGTGTGGTGGCATATGCCTGTAAGCTCAGCTCTGGGGAGGCTGAGGCAGGAGGGTTATGAGTTTGAGACCAGCCTGGACTACAAAGTGAGATCGACGCCAGTCTGAACTGCATAGTGAGGCCCTGTCTCAAAAAGACAAGTATAATAATAATAATAATACTAATAATAATATAGGTAAATGTGAGTTACATTACATTCCAGATTGTCCAGCACGTTCACTGAAAAAAAACCAAAAGGGTAATAATAGCAGAACCCTTGGAATGACAAGGAGGTTCAGAATCCCAAAGAAAGGAAAGAGGTAATCCATGAAACAGAAGCGTAAGAAAGTTACCATCTAGTCTCCTGATGTATTCTCAGAGCCACAAAAGCTTTCGTTGCTGGCAGGGTAGCGGAGCTTGGTAGGCAAGACGTACGTCAGAGCAGCCCGAGCCGGTGCCCAGCGCAGACCCAGCCATGAGCACTGCTCCGGGCCGCTCTGCCTCCCCTGTGCCTCCTTCCTTGGTCTTTATGGAATCAAGTCGGATCCTGCTAGGACTACATGAGGGGATGAGTCTCGGCTGGTGCCGGCTGCTTAGTACAGCTGCAGTGTGAGGTAAGTAGCTCAGGGTGTGCTTTTATCATGAAACTAGAAACAGACCTGGAAGAAGAGCTCTTTCAGGAAGACCTGGAGGGGGTAGGGAGGGTAGCTCAGTAGATAATGTCCCTAGCATGTCCCCTGCAGAAAACAAACGGGTAACAATAGCAGAACCCTTGGTACCACGAGGAGGGAATCCAAAGCAGGTCGTGCCCAGCTAAGGAAATCACAACTTTCTCTAGGGTAAAATTCACCTATCTTTTCTTTTTTTAAAAAAATATTTATTTAGTTTGTGTGTGTGGCCAGCTCAGCCCACCAGAGGGCGGGACTGGCTGGCATGTGGTGCTGGGGGATTGAACCGCGGTCCCTGTGCTTTGCTTAGCTTAGCTTGTTCTAAGTAGGTGCTTTAGAACACTGAGCCATCTCACCAGCCCTCACCTATCTTTTCATGCACTTTGTGGGGTGCCTGGCATTGCTGCCTTCTTCTCCTTACCTGGGAGAGCTGACCTCCTGACAGCAGTCGGGTCCTAAAGCAGACTGCACACAAAAGCAGCTACCAGAGAAACTGGACGCAGGCTGCAGCTGAGGTGGAGAGACCGCGAGAAGGATGCGCTGCACAAATCCTCCGGCTTACCAAGGTGCTCTGCGGGGTGTCTGAGTGCCTGTGCCAGTGTGGCCCTTCCTTGTGGCTTAATCTTCAGTGCCTTGCCAAGCGTAAGGCACTGGGCTTATTGTACAGAACAGCATTCATCTTTCAACCCTGTGGAGCCGCTGCAGACCAGCAGAGGAAGGTGCGGCTCTGCACGTGTCAGTGGCGCTATCCGTCCGGACTGTGCTGGGAGTTCAGTCTAGCAAGGGAACTCCTTTCAGGTACGAAGAGGGTTTCATGTGTGTGCGCAGTAACACCCTAGCTGTACCAGCCAGGTTTCTCTCACACAGCGAAACAAGAGCAGGAGGTGCTGACTTTCCAGAGGTCGTCTTGTGTTTGTGAAGCTCTGGCTGGTTCCTTTTTACTCACACAGCCATAGCCGCATGCTAGCGTGGCACATGCGCTTCAGCACCACAGCGAGGGGCTCCAGCACCTAAGGGACTTTCTCAGGAGTATTGGATGGTGAAACTGCAGTAATAGGTTGTGTAAGTGGGTGATGTTAAACCCTCCACTGAAACGCTAACCGTGGTGTTCAGGGAGAGCCCGGTGGTGACTGTGTCCTTGCTGCTGAGAGCAAGGAGGGGCAAGAGTAGAGCGGGCAGCAAACTTGGAGCTCACTGGACTGCATCACCTGGTGAGTGAGGAGCACTGGCCCGCACGCTTGGCATGGTTTCAATGCAAAGTCAGTGAAAGATGGGAGCTGCCCGGCAGCTCCTGGTAAAGGTTTAAGCCGTTACTGTTTGAGGAGATTGCTAAATAGTAAAGCACCTAATTCCTGCTGGGAAATGATGTGCTTTGATTTAATTCCCCTCTAAAAATAACTAAAATGCAAGTCTAAGCTGATCTGCCAAACATGAATGGAAACAAACCTAGGTACCACAATGGAAACAAACCATTACCACAACCCTGGTAATGTCCTAAGTCCCGAAATGCCGAGGATGGAACACAGCCAGCCATTTGTCATCTCACCTAATGAGTGACCCAGCCCCTCACTTGCCCTTGCTTTTCTGGAAGGTATGCACTTAATTAGTAAGCCTTTGCTTGCACCGGGGGCACACAAATGCTCATCTCCCAGGAGACCACAGTGTGGGGTGCTCGGTCAGTGAAGAAGATGATTATATTAAACAAGCCTGAACTGAAAGAATTCAAGACTTTTTCTCAGGATGATAGTTGTGGAGTTTCATATCAGTTCTTTTAGTTGACTTGATCATGTCTTCAAGCTTCAATTATTATTTTATTGGAAGGAAGGAGAAAGGGAGGAAAGGAGAGAAGAGAGAGACACAAAGAGAAGAGAGACACGGACAAAAGGAGAGGTACAGTTCCGAAAGTCAGAAAGGAACCCAGCAGGCCCAGAGCTGAGACATGTTTGGAATGTGCCTCCTCAAACTGCCTACCTAATCATTGGCTAATTGGTCATCGTAGAGTCTGAGGTCAGCTGAGATGAGAGTATTGGTCATAAGAGCTAACAGAAGGGCCGGCCAGTTAGCTCAGTGGATTAAAGTGCCTGCTTAGGCAGGTGCAGAGACCGGGGTTCCATGCCAGACATGCTGCGCTGGCCTTGTCCCCGGGGCGCACTGAGACAGCGACTGAGACTGGGCTTGGTGGTGTGCGCCTATAATCCCATCACTTGGGAGACCACAAATGGGAGAATCACTATGAGTCTGATCTGTGTAGTGAGATCCTGTAGACCCTGTACTAAATACATTAAAAAAAAAAAAAAAAAAAAAAACAAAACTAACAGAGAAGGAAGAGAATGGTGAGGTTGACCTGACATTTGCCTCCTCTTCCTTTCCTGGCCAGAAAGATCATTTTAGGACCTTGATGGTAGGAAGCTGAAGGGGCTGCCTCCTTTTGATAAAAGGCCCAGGGAGTTCTCAGCACAGGTCTCCACTAAAAGAATGGATGGAATATGATAGTGAGAAGGCTCACAGTAGCTAAAAATGAGAGGTGTCTTAGATCTGCTCTACCGTGAATTGCACAGACTGCACGGCTTCAGAAATGACTATTTATTCCTCGCAATTCTGAAGGCTGAAGAATTGGAGACCAAGGTCCATGCACATTAGGTATCTTAAATATTTCTGTACTGCTCTTCAGTGGGCCTTCTGGGAAGAGATTAAGTGTAAGGAACCCAGCTCATAAAGACATTAACACCCCTGAGGGCTGTACTGCAGGGCTTCATAGAAACCTCATTGCCACACAAAGGCCCACTTACTGCTAATACCTTGTTAAGGTTGCAGTGTTTAATTTTGGGGGTGAGACAAGAGCGTGACCCATCACAGTAGGGATTTCTATTTTCACAAAAATGTTTAGGCTGGTAGCTGCTAGTGTCTGCTTAGTACCTCACCAAGGGCTAAGACATAGTCTCTTACATAGCCTTTCCCTCTGGCCACTGTGACTTCCTGTTCTCATGTTTATTGTCCATTGGCCACAAAAGGGCTATGAAACTCTAGAATGATGCATGTTCAAGGTGCATAGAAAGGAAAAGGGAAGTACAGCCCATGGCCACTTCTTGCCACAGCCCTTTGAGCTCTTCCCCGTGACCCCCAGTAGACTTCTGCTATGTCATTTTGGACACATGCCCACTCCTAGCTGCAAGGGAGGCTGTGGAGTGAAGCTTCTAGGCCTTCTCTACTTCTGTGGTGAAAATAAAGGCAGAAGCAGCATAAGCCACACAATCAGTGGAGATCAGGGCAAAATAAAAGTGCTGCATGCACCAGTAAAAGAAAAAAAAAAATGCCATTAAATGCTCGAAAATAGAAATCTTTTTAAAGATGTTTAATTTCTGCAATTTCTCTCAGTTTGTCATAATACATTTTGTTTTCTATTTAGTAGTGTGTATGTGTGTGTTTGTCTTTTTTTTTTTTAAAGACAGGATCTCACTATGTAATTCAGACTGGTTTCAACTCACTGTATAGCTCAGACTGACCTGGTTTGATCTCAGGGTGATCCTGCCACCTCAGCCTCCAGAGTGCTGGGATTACAGGCATGCACCATTATACCTGGCTTATTGGTGTTCTAGGTAAAGTAAAATCTTAAAAAGTATTAGTGTGAGTTTTTCAATTAATTTTTAATGTATATGTATAATTGCCAAAACTATGTAATTTGTATTGCATAAGCTATATGTGCAGGTTTTAGGACATGAGTTCCATTCTTATCAGAGCAGTAGAAACCACACAAAACTGACCCAACTGTGTCTTTTTTCTTCCCTCTTTCCTGCTTCTCCTTTTCTTTCTTCCTCTACCCTCATTTGGCCCTTCTACCCCCTCTTCCTTCTGTACTGGTGCCTGAACTCAAGGCCTTCACACTGTACAGCATTCTCAGTCCCTTTGCTTTTTGTTTTTAAATCTTGAGACAGGTTCTAAGTTGCCCAGAATGAACTTGAAATCCTCCTTCCTCAGCTGCCCCAAGTTCCAGGTGTGTACCACAAGGACAGGGTTTTATTACATTTTTTGATACCTATTACATTCTATTAGTACTGCCTACCTTTAACTCACTGATAAGGACTGGAAAAACAAAAAGGGATTGTGGTTCTCTCTGTCCTTTTTTTCCCTTCTATGCCATTATTTCCAGTCTGACTAGCTGGCTGAACAAGGAGGTAGCACTAGAAAGAAAGACGGCAGTGTTTCTAGACAGAGTGTTTCTTCCAGTGCTGGAAGCAAGCTCTGATTCCAGTGTGGCCTCTCACACGGTCAGCACCTATCCCAGCGGCCCCCTACTTTTCTTTCCACTCAACCAGAAACAACACACTTGCTCACACTTTCACTCTGCATCTGTGAACTCCCACAGCGCTAGAACCCCTCTCAGTCCTGTGCTCATAAGCAGTGTCATGCAGAAGAGGGACACATGGCGCCTATTCCTGTATTTCTGGGCATGCACCATTTTCCCATCAGATTTTTCCTCCCAAACAAAAACTCAAACATAAGATGGTTGAGAATGGCAAAAGGGCAAGAGCAAGTGTTCAGCTGGCTGTGGAACATCCTGAGAGCTGAGTTCTGTGCTGCTGCCTGGCCCGCACCCATGGTGAGGGGGCCAGAAGGGGTAGAAATGGGGATGATCAGCCAGTGCAGCCCCACCTGCCCGAGTGCTTGTGTCACTCAGAGTCGGCACCCAAAAACACAGATCACAGCTTCCTGGAGCTTCAGAGCACCCTCAGGACCACAGGGCACTTGGGCCAAAATCAGTTATGAGGTGCCATGCCTAGAAGATGGGAACTGCAGATTCCTGAGCACTGGTGTCTGTTGTTGGCATCATGAAAATCCTCAAAAATAATAAAAATTGAGAGGGATTCAGGGAAGCAAAGTCACTGCATGAGAGGTGCGGTGGATTGCCAATGGCGGGCAACTTGTTACGCTGCTGGAGCTGTTGGAACTGTTGGAAGCTGCACTCTTGGGCTGTTCTGCTGAGGACCTTGTGCTGACTTTCCCGATGAACTTGGCTGTTCTCATTGGAGGATCTCAGCACCTTGTTGTCACAGAGAATGGCTACAGTTCATTTTGGGGAAATCCTGTTCCTTAAATTGATCATTGCCTCAGAAAGGGAAGATGGTTCAAAAAAATTGTTATAAGCTGTTATAGCATTGTTATAAGCTGTAGGTCTTCAGCTGGACTCATGCAGAATATTAGGATCCAGGCCCTCAGCTGGATTCTTTGGTCTGTAGTATATGGACAGATTGATTGCACTCTCTTTTGTATATAATTATTTGAGTAATTGTTGTAAATAATCTTATAAAACATAGTCTTGTATTGTAATGTTTCCCTTGCAAAACCCAAAACTATGATAAGATGCTTTGATTCTTTTTTCTTTATGAGAAAAAAAGGAAAGGGTCTTACTATATAATTTGGCTGGCCTTTAGCTCACTCAGTATGTATCCCAGGCTGCCCTCAAGAATGTGGCAATCCTCTTGACTCAGTCTCCTTAGTGTTACGAAAATAGACATGCCCCACCACACCCAGAAAGAGGCTTTACTATTAACCTTGGTTAAGCTTAAAGAAATGTGCTACTTCAGTGGTAAAGATAGTAGGAACAGGGCCATAAAATTCCCCAGCTTCTTACTTTCTCGAGTGCTTAGCATTCCCACTTTGTCTCATAACCAGCACCACATGGCCAGTTTGGAAAAGCAGTGGATTAGGGATGGTCCACGGGGTCACTGAATAAGAGCAGCAAATGTCCACTTTGCATTTATTGTGAGCAGACATTGTTATGATCATGTTTCAATAAGCAATTTAATTTCTTTATCAAATCTCTGAGGTGGCTCCCACTATTGTATTGAAAGATACAGTTGTATAGAATGATTAAAAATAAAAGAGAGAGAGAGAGAGAGAAAGCATCAATAACCATCCATGGTCACACAGGTAGAAAGTTGCTGAAAGGAAATCTCAGGGGTAGGCCACGTCCTTTTACGTAATCTTGTTGACCACATAACTACTTCAGTGTTCAAAAAATTGGACATCTCCTTTATTTTAGGAGATCTTATAATCAACACAATTTTTATTCTCTTCTGAAGTGTTTCCTTTACACTTTCTATAACCAATGTTTATCACAACAATGCATGAAAAACTGTTTTCAGCCATTTTTAATGAGGCCAATTGATTCCTATTTGACCTTTCCAAAGCACAGGTTCAGAATAAATGATCACTTCATAGTTCGATTTTCTACCAGTTGTTAAAATATTTACACATCAATTTAGCTTCGTTGCCAGTCCATGCTAAGCTAGGTACTTAGCTTAAGGAAATGTTTTTAATGCAAGATTTCGCCACTTATGGTGAAAGATGGATTCTGGGAAATGTTCTCTTGATGTCTTCTACATTATAAATCAGAAACTATGTTGTATCTGCTCTTAGTTGGGCTCAGTATGACTTATTTAGTGTGTTCTCTCTCTTTTTTTTTTTTTTTGTTACTGTGATCAACAACTGAGAAAAATTTAAAGAAGAAAATGTTTTATTTTGGTTCCTGATATCAGAGTTTTCAGTCTATGTAGGCTGGATATGAAACTGAGCAATTATGGTGGAAGGGTGTGGTAACTCACCTCGTGGCTGTCAGGAAGGACATGGTGTGGGGTGAAGAGAGAAAATAAGGGAGTGGGGCAATAGAAGGCGAGAGAGCCAGTGCTCTGGCTGGATTCTACCTTCTCCATTTTTCTTTTTCTTTCTTTCTTTTTT
>NW_004524578.1:32567457-32574252 GCF_000260255.1 Octodon degus
TTTTTCTTTTTCTTTCTTTCTTTTTTTTTTTTTTTTTTTTTGTACTGGGGATTGAATTCAGGGCCTTTGCACTGAGGAACATTCCCAGCTGTTTTTTATTTTTCCTTTTGAGACAGGGTCTTACTAGCTTGATCAGCCTGGGGTTAAACTTGTGACCTTCCTGCTTCAGTGTCCCACAGTGCTTGGAAATCCAGGCTACCATACCTGGGTCTTCCGCCTTTGCTGCATCTAGGCCTCCAGTCTATTTGCCAGTGCTATCCACCTTCAGGGTATGGATCTCCACCTTTAGTATGCTGGTCCTACACAGCAAATATCACCAGCAGCACCTCACAAAGATACCCAGAAGTGTGCCCTATTAACTTTCCAGGTGCTTTTCAGTCCAATGAAGTTGACAGTCAAGATCAGCCATCACCCACAGTCACTGAAGAAGACCATGCAGCACACAGTTTAGAATACCATTGCTGCTGTGTTGTCACTTCAAAATCTCAAGTATTGCAGTGTCTTCCTTAAAGAACAGGATCAAAACTATTGAGGAAAACATAGCACAATCTGTACAGTGCTTTTGAAATCCTCCCTAAGTTTTTTGAAGTTCAAAAAAAGCCTACGGTGGTGATGATTTCTTCATCTGTTAATCTGACCAACACGAGGCCCTGTACCATAGAGCCACAGTGTAACCAGACCAACACAGAACAGGAGAGATTCCCACAGCCGACAACAGTGCTAAGCACAAAGTCCCGGCCCCAGGAAAAGCGCAAGTCAGCAAGTAGGAAAATAACAAATGAAGGAGCTGATGCAGGACCAGAAAGAGGATTAAGTTCCTGTCTTAACTCATCTATAATTATTGGCTGGCCACATGGGCAGAGAAGGCGGATTAGCAGAGCATGTCTGGAAAAGACAGGCACACTTCTGAAACCAGGGTCAAAAATTTGCTTGCATTGTACTCTGGCCGAGGGATAAAATGTGTCTCTGCTCTTTGTTTTATTTTCTGTTTTATCAGATCCTCTGCACAGATCTTTACTTGGTGGGAGATAGGTCCCAACATTTGGAGAGGTCCTATATCCTTAATCCAGTAATTAAGATTCCCAGAGTTGAAAACTTTCCTCTTCCTCCGATTGTCCCTAGAGACTTAGTTGTGTGGCGCACGTGGATGCTAAGAGATCCTCAGCTGGTGCTTGTTGTCTCCTGCTTCTCTAAGGCTCTCCGCCACATGCCTCACCTTCCTGGTCTCTACTTCATGGGTTTCTGTAGCTGAACTGTTGACTAGAGATCTTGGGTCCTGTCTGCACAGCTGGGGAAAGCCTAGTATGTCCCTGCTTCCTCATGCCCCCTCTTGGCCCACTAACATGGTAGATTCTGAGCCTTGACTGTAAATGCCTTTCCATTGTTGCCCTCAGCTCTGGGGCCCTGTTTTCCTGCCAGAGCAAACCTCCCAATGAACCCACCAGTTTCCTGTCTAAGCCTTCAAGGGAAAGGAGAAAGATGAGCCATTTTTCTTCCTCCTCCTTTTTCTCTTCCTCTTCCCACTGCCACATCTCTCCCATCTCCTCCTCCTTCTCCTACCTGCCCTCCTTGCAATCCCCCTTCTCCTCCATTTCCTCCTCTTCTTTTTTCCTCCTTCTTCCTTTCTTCTTCTTCTCTCTTCTCCACCTTCTCCTCTCCATCCTTCTTTTCCTCCTTCTTCATGTTTTCTTCATATTTCTTCCTCCTCTTCTTTTTCTTCTCCTCCTTTTCCTTTTTCCTTTGCTTCTGACTGATCCCCATGTTCACACTGAGCTATATTCCCCAGTACATTTTTAGTTATCTTGAGGCAAAGTTTCATCAACTCATCCAAGCTGGGCTTCAACTTGTGGTCCTCTTGCCTCAACCACCCAGAGTTCTGGAATACAAACATGAGCCACTATCTGAAGCAAAAAAGGGGCCTTCTTGACAACTTCTTAGCCAAAGAAACTTAAGCAAAATCCATTGCTTTCTTCTCTCCTCAACCACATTGCACAGATTCATTTCTTATAGTTTGATTCTACCATCTTGAGACAGTCTAAAAGTTATCATCCCAGAGTCCCAGATAGCAAGGAGAGAAACATATCTTGGTTTCCAGTACTTTTTTCCAGTGACAGGATAGAATCCAGAGCCTCACACATGCTAGACAAGTGCTCAACCACTGGGCCACATCTATAGCCCATCATCAACATTAGCATGCTGGTGCAGGTCTTGTGAAAGGAGATTAATATTCTCCTTGACAAGGGCGGTAAAGGCTCTTGGACCCAATGGCAACATACAGTTAAACATGCTGACCTTATTCTAGACTTTGGCCCAAAGTGCTCCTCAAAACTTACTCTCTCTGTTCATCAATATTTCAGAGTAGTCATTTCACATCCTCTGCATCATAACCTGAGTTTCCCACACTACTCTGACAGTCACCGGGGATCAATTGCTTCTTTTTTTTGGCAGACCCAGGGGTTGAACACAGGCCCTTGCGCTTGCCAGGGAAGTGCTTATTCCACTGAGCCATCTCCCTGGCCCCTCAATTGCTTCTTCTATTCCACCCTCTCCTTCCATGATTATTGAGCTTCAAGATTGAGTCTTGAAGTTGTAAAGAATGCATAAATCTCCCCCAAAGACAATCCAAGACAGTTGGGATTTTCAAAACATCTCCTATGATACTAGGCTGGGTTTCCCTGTTGTTGAGATTACATTTGGTTGTTGGTGTCAAGGTTGGCTTTATACGCTGTTTCTTAAATTTGAATATAATTTGATCTTCAAATACTTGTGTCTTTCTGTCAAAAGTTTTAAATTATTGAAGTGAAATCCTGAATTGGAGTGAATCAACTAATCATGTAGCAACTATGGAATAGCTACTTATGCTATGAGCCTGCTTAATACTTTAGTGTGATGTCAAAAATTTGCATAATAAAGGCAAGAATGACCCCCTAGTCTTGGGAACCAGAGAGACAGGAGACAGGATAAGTAGCTCATTAACCAAAAATCAAGACTATAAGAAGAGCTTCTTTGACAGACAGGACATGATTTGTGTTTGACTTTAGATATGGGAACTGCAGCTTATTATGGATAAACAAGTACATCTGGTTATTTCTTAAATCATAAAGAATGTTAAGCTGGAGAGTAACACTACAAACTCTGTGTGTGTGTGTGTGTGTGTGTGTGTGTGTGTGTGTGTATATATATATATATATGCATGCTTTAAATTGCTGCTTTTAAGAATCTGTATTTAGAAAAAGAGAACCCATGTAATTCTGGTAAATGAAATTCACCAGGCCACCCTCTGAGACCTCTGGGTCTGAAGTTTGCCTTAATTTGAAGAAGAGATTCAGAACACGTGATAGACTAAGAAGTAGGCAGAGCAGAGCAGAGGCCTGAGGAATAGCAGTGTTTGTGTGGTGCACAGGGAAGAGGAGCTAGTAAACAGGAGGGAAATTCTGGGGCACCAGAGTTAAAGGATCCATAAGTATTAAACAGCAGAGAATGGGCATTAGGGCCAACACACTGAGGTGAGAGTCAGGAGCAAGAAGCGTCCATGTAATGTAGCTACATGGAGGTCGTCAACAGAAGGAGAAGCGCAAAACAGCTAACTGAAATTAGTGAGAAAGTTGGTACATCAGCAAAAGTTTGGCCAATGATATAGGAATGAGAAGAAGAAAGAGCAAGTAGACTTAGTTAAGATAAAAGAGACTTTACAACGTTCACAAGTTGAAGACAACTTGAAGGCACTGGTTAAAATGGAGATATTGAGGATACAGGGGTGAGAACTAATATAGTGCAATTGTGGAAAGATGAAAATAGAGCATCAGGATTTCCTGAATGAAAGCATCCTTCCTCTAGAAATTTATGGGGATGCAGGAGAGGTGACAGGGAGGAGCCGCAGGAAGCCAAAGGAGCCACTGAGAGAAATGGGGACACGGGTCTGACCAGGGCCAGAGATAGAAAAGTAGACATGCATGTTCCACTGGACCTACATACAGCAGTAGGTCAGAATGGTAAGACTGGCCCCTGGCTGAGGGTCAGTAGATGTTGTCACAAGCAATGCAAGAGATGTAGATGAGTGGAGCTAACAGCAGGACTTCATTAGTGGTCAGGGAAGTTGGATATAACTTGAAAGGGATACAATTGGAGAAATCAAGGAGCTGGGTGGACATCTCAATAAGAAGAAAGATAGGAATACAGGGAGTGTGAGAAAGAGTTGAATAGAAGAACTGGAAATTGTGGTTAGAGAGTATGGTATTGATAGGCTCAAAGCTAAAACCATCCTGGATGTTTCCATAACACTGAGTAAGGCAGTGGACTAAATAAATTAAGAGCTATAGATAGAGTCGATGAAATAAAAAAGAATGAGGGCGGAGGGGAGAGGAGTGGAAGGTGGTAGCCAAAGAGCACTGAATGACTAGAGGAATGGCTGAAGTTTGAGTGGGAGGGAGATGGAAAAGCAGTGTTGACGAGGAGCTGGGCGGCAGCTCAGTGGCAAAGTGCCTGCTTGGCCAGCACAAGGTCCTGAGTATGATTCCCAGTACCAGAAAAAATAAGTGTTGCTGAGCAGAGGCTAGGGCGTAGCCAAGGCAGATACTATGAATCTGAACAGAAAAGGGCATCCTGCTGAATTCTCTTTTAAAGTCAAATGCTTCAGTGCAGTCAAGTGGGCTCTGTGCAGGTGCATGTGATTATGAACAGCGAGCCTCATGAATCCTGCTTATTGTCAAGGGACAGCCAGCCTTACTCACCCTCACCGAGCTTCTGGAAAGAGGAACTCTTTCTTCTCCCCTTCATTGTATAAGAGCACCTCTCTTATACACCATCATGGTGGAAATAACCCAGAATCAGTAGTGAGGAGAATTGGGCTCTGCTGCTTCCCCTGGTGAGGTATGTGATCTTGGGATGTCACCATCACACCCTAACATGATCCTCCCATCTGTAGTCATCCATTCATATCTTAACACATGTAATTTATGAATATGTGAGACACAGGGCTCAGTGTTAGGGACAGAGTGGTAAGCAGGATCCACCTAAAACTTGAAATTGATGTTGGTCCCCGAGTTCTCCTTAACAATTCCAGTCTTTTCCACCAAGTGAATAAAGCACTATGAAGACAAAAACCTTCCCTGTAGTATTACAAGACCTGTGAGTCTTCAGGTTTCAGTAAGAAATAGCTACGGACTAGGACAGGGGCTTTCCACCTGAATACCGAAGGAACCTGTGAACTTACTAATAAAGGACTTTTATACAATTCCACAAACACCAATTCATTTTTATCTTTGGAAGTTATTATGTATTACATAAATTTTAAAAGTTGTGACATTTACATCTCTAAGTTTAATACATCATGGTGCTGTTTTTCTAAATATACACAGAAACATAAGACTCATTTCAAAACATGTCAGACAGCATAGATATTAAAGTGAGGAAGAGTTAGAAACACTAAAACATGAAAGCCATGTTATAGTATTGGCCTATTTTTGTTTATTTATTTTTGATCTTTTTTCTGTATTTTATGCATTGTATAAAACATACCATTATATATAATATGCCTCAGGGACAGCCAGATAGCTCAGTGGATTAAAATGCCTGATTAGGCTGGTGCAGGGACCAGGGTTCTAACCCCAATGTGCTGTGCTCGCCCCATTCCTAAGGCATGCTGAGATGGAGATTGAGACTAGGTGTGGTGACACGTTCCTGTAATCCCAGTGCTTGGGAGGCTGAAAACAGGAGAATCACTATGAGTCCAATCTATGTAGTGAGACCCTGTAGACCTTATACGACATACAAAAAAAATATAATAAAATTTTTTAAAAATAAACTTTTTTAAGGTGTGTGTGTGTGCAAAGTCTCACTAAAGAATATTTTTTTTTATTTTTTAAATAACTTTTTGAGAAACAAATAACAATGAGACAGTTTCAAAACCAATCAGTAGGACAGTTTCAATAATAAGTACATTGCATATTGTTGTCTTAGTGGTTATTCATTGTACACGATGCAGACATGACATCCTGTCCACAAACACCATTAGAACAAATCCTATTCATTAAAAAAATAAATTTTATAATATGCCAGTGATGGTGAACCTTTTAGAGCTTTCATGCTACGAATAGCATGCAGTGGAGCGCGTGCCATAGGTCCACCACCACAGATGCTGCTCCTATACTTTCCAGCTCTCATTCTTTGCTATACTACATTTAGCTGGAGCTTTGGTGATAAAATCAATATAATTGAGCAATTTACAGTACACCCCTGTTCAACCCAGTCAGCCAAGAAATTTGTCTTCCCTCTACCTTTGGGAGAGGTGAGTTTTCGAACTTCAGTCACACCTACCTATTTATCAAGACTACTCATCACACAGGCTGAGAGTTAGCATCAGTCCCGGTCAGCATGCCACACCCTCCCGTGCTGACTGCTTTCACGTCTTGAGGTGCACAGCATCCAGGTAGAGCCCACAGAGCTCACATGACAGACACGCATGTTCTCGCTGCTTCCAGATCCAAGCCATCTGTCATTTGCTAATTCATGGGAAGCGTCTCTTGGGCAGGGACTTATTCATTGACAGAGCTACAAGTGTTGCAGTCCCCACTGGAGTTGTCTTACTATTTGGCAATTCTGCATGACCAACAATGCAACTATATTCATTGTCTGTACAGTAAACTAAGGAATAGGTGGAAATAGTCCCATTAGAAACCTCTGTTCTTCAAAGATACAGGAGCAAGAAAGGGGAAGTATCTTATAGTCCAGGTAGGACCATCAGGGACACAGCAAGGCAGTCCTGGAAAAGGCAGCTATACATTCTGTCATCCCTCC
>NW_004524578.1:32574403-32590307 GCF_000260255.1 Octodon degus
CCATCTCCCCGGCACTCCTCCCCTTGTTTTATCTTTATGTGTATTAGTGCCAGTTTGTCATCAGTGTAAATACCTCATTGCATGCTTATAATTAATACTCTAATTTGTAAATGAAGTCCTTTTAAGAACTGTGTCAGGATCTATTTTTCAAACTGAGTGATGTGTTGCCTACAGCACTCCATCTGATTTTTTTTCTCTCAAGGAGTTCATACTCAATCTCAAGCCTGGTGATGTAGTAGAATGTTGTAGGAAACTTTAAAAAAATAAGAAACACAATGGGAGTGGTTTCCCATCTGGGGCAGTGAAGTTAGGCTGGTAGGGCAGAGAACAGGCATCAGGATGCCTCCAAGAGTCGTGGGCGCCATGTTGTGCGGCCTGTACTGCAGAGCAGCTGCGAGGTCCACATTGCTTGGCACCTACAGGCCACCTGGCCCTGCGCACCAGCCCCGGAGAACACGAAAACAGGAGGCAGACGCGAACTTTTTCCAGCTCAGAATCTGCATTCCCAACATGCACCATTCGGAGGAGACCGTGTCCTTTGTAAGATATTAATGATCCTTTTTCACAAAGATGCTGTACACCTGCAAAGAAAGCAGTGTGTGAAATCCTTTTGTATTTGGCTTTGCCCACAAGGAAACAGCCCAGGAAGCTCACTTTCAAACACAGGAGGAGTTTAAGCATCCACGTCTGTGATTCCACCTCAGTGAAGCGTCATTCTTTTGCTTATTTTGAGTGAATTTCTCTATGAGAATCACTTAGGAGCCTTCTTCCAAAACTGCACATACCCTGACCCTGTCTTCCAGCGTTTCCTAAGGTGAGGACTGCTGGGGATGAGGGGTTATTACTTTGTTTATACCCAGCAATGACGCTAACCTCAGCCACTTCAACACATTGGTTCACCGCCCAGTGCACTTACCAGTATGGGAAACAGTAGGCTGAGAATTGCAAGTGATCCTTTGGTTGGACCTCTGAGTCTGGCAACCTGAACTGACCAAAACCCTCAGCACAGACAAACAATGATTGCTTCCCATCCTTTGGGCCCTTGCAAATAAATGTTCTCTAGAGCCCACCAGGCCACTTCCAGAGGAGCATCCCCACTGGATGGCATGTCCCCCAGCAAATGCTTCAGCTTTATGATCTGCAACGTAGGAATGAATAAGCCTAATTTCAGAGCCTGCTCTTGGCTGAGTGGTGGGCTGTCTATTTGTTTCTGGAATTTTACTGTGGGCTTTGGTGTTTCAAGATTTACTTTTGAACAGCAAAGTAGACAAAAATATCAAGCCAACCAGTGTAGAAACTGATAGTTTCAACTTTAAAATGAGATAGGAAAAAAAACATACAGTTATCTTTGCAAGTTTTCTTGGAAATCTAGTGCTATTTCTGGAATTTCTTTAAATAAGCCACTTAAATGTTAAGGCAGAGATATCATTTCTAAACATTTGGAATTGTCAATAGCATATGATAAACCCGGATTTATCAGTATGTAGTTTTCAAAAAGTTTAAAATTAATCTGTTCTGCATTTTGTTTTAATTCCTGACAATTATTGGCCGCACTGACCTTTTGCCACCACCTCAGCAGAGGCCAATTGCTTTGATTCTCCTCCTTGAAATCTCATACTGTGTCCCAGATGGTGCCCAGGGGCTTAAGGTTCAATTTCTCCCATTGAAAAAATTCCACAGTACAGCCCAATGATTGTTTTCCCATGAAACAGGCTTTCTCCTGTTCCTGTGATCCTACACAGGACTGCAACACCCGTGTGCTGTGGCTTGCATGTGGTTTCTATCATGTGCTAGAGGTGCAGTCCTCAGGGGGACTGTGTTGAGGTGGTAGAAATTTTAAGAGGTGGAGCTCAGTACCAAGTACTTCAGTTTCTGGGGACCCCACACTCATAGATGGAGAAATACAGTCTCTCTGGAGCAATCCATGTCTGGTAGAAGTGGAGTCGTTCCTGAGGTGTGTTGTAGAAAGAGAGGATGAGGCCCAGCCTTTCCCAATCTGTTCACTTTGTTGGCCATCTACATACTTCTCCTGCATGAAGCCATTTCTTCTTCCCTTTGGAGGACAGGTATGATGCATTCAAGGGAAACTCTCCATGCAACCTGAACATCACAGCCACCAGACTCTGGGCCAAAGTGAATCCTTCATACATTTCCCACAGTAGGCGTTTTGTGGTAGTAACACTGCAGAGCAGAGAAACACCGTAAGCCCAGCGAGGGAGTAAATCAAATGGACGATAGACGCATCATGAGTGTGTGCACAGCACCTAGGAATGTTTCAGCTTAGCCCCCCATGAGGCACCCTTCCTCCACTCGGAAGTCAACATGTGACCCGACGCAGTATGGGCCAGAATGGTGACAGCACAGCAGAATTGCTGACCTCAGTGGTCCAGCAGAAGGGGACACACTGGCCAAAACAGTGTCGCCCTGGGCACTGTGACTTCATCCCCTCTGCTCATCGGACTCTTGGTTTACCCAAATTCTGTTCTGGGTTCTGACATTTGCTTCAAGCCCACTTTTCCTGCCTCTCAGTTGTATGAGGATTGCCTCTCAGCCTGGCTCCACTGTCTGAAGTGAGTTGTGATGGGCTGCGTCTCCCAGGAGAGGGCCCACAGAGGTGCTGCCTGGGCCTGCTTGGGCTCTGGATCATTCTGTCATCTCCTCTTCCCACATCACCTAAGCAGTTTTGTTCCACCAAAAAAGAATTTTCATTTTCTGGACATCTGGGCACAAAAGTAGCTTTATTCAGTAGATAGCTATTAAAGTTGCGCTAGCTCTCTTGTGCTTACTGGGACTCACTCTTAAATTGTAAAAAAAAGTGACTTAAACCCTGTATTCCTGGACTGCAGCTCCTACTGATCGAAAGAGAGCAGCTGTGGGGGAGGATTCCCTTGATTTCAAGTTTGTGCCCTCTAGGGCATGGCCTCACTAGGCTGTCCAAGGGACTCCAGGGCCGCTTGGATGGTCCCAGCTGCCAGCAGCGGCAGTGTACCACCGTGCCCCTGAAAGTGTGACGTGCTCCAAACAGTGCTCTGCCCTTTGATGGAGGCTGAGGTCAATAGAGGGTCAGCAATTTCAGTCATGAAGTGGGTCAAGTAATTCACCTGATCAGTAGCTAAAGAAACAAAATTTATGACTACTCTCTGCAAACATGTCTCGTGTCACCAAGGCTGCCTCAGCTCCAGCCATCACTTATAAACCCTGCAGGTTGGGGCAAGCAGCGGGCCCTGTCTGGCCTTCAGTTTCCTCAACTGTAAAATGTGGGTTATGTTCATTTCCCAGGGCCATAAAACAAAGTAGCACAAATCGAGTAACTTAGAGAACACACGCTGATCACCTCACCCCTTAGGCCAGGGGTGGTGAAACCACAGCATGCACGCTGCAGTGAGCTGTTTGTATACTCACAAGCTCTAGAAGGTTTGCCACCATGCTCAAGGGACTAGAAGTCCTAGGTCAAGGTGCAGTCAGGGCCGTGGTCCCTGGGGCTATGCTGAAGACCCTTCTCAGCTTCTGCTAGGGCCAGCTATCCCTGGCACTGCTTGTTTAAAAGCTCCAACTTTCCACTATCTGTCTCTGTCATTAGGTGTTCACCTTTAAATTATTTTCCCTTTTTTATAAGAACACCAGTCATATTGGATTACGGCCTCCTATAATGATTTTTTTTTTTTGAAACAAAGTTCAACTTTTCAGTTCACTCTGCAGTTCTGGCCTTAGGCTCATTATGTAGCTCAGGCTGATCTCAAGCTTCACAGTGATCCTCCTGCCTCAGCTTCCTGAGTGCTGAGATTACAGGTGTGTGTCACCACACCCAGCATGATGATTTCTTCTTCAGTTGATCACGTGGGTAAAGACCCCATCCCCAAGTATGGAGTACTGGGGCTTGGGATTTCCATATATCTTTTGGAGGAGTGCACAACTCAGCCCCTAACTGTGATGATGCCTTTCTCTAGTAAGATGTTTTTGGAAACCTTAGATTGTAATGTGTATAAGTAGTTAGAACGCCTGTTCCTGGCACGTGGAAAGAACCTGATGCCTGGTGTCTTTACACCAGTAGCTTGCTGTGCCCCTCACTTTTATACACTTCCTTGTTTAGGAGAAGGTTAGAGTTACACCTTCAGTGCTATGGCGCTGCTGCCCTATCAGCTCAGGAGCCAACTCCAGAGAGCCGCCAGGACCAGTGAGTCATTGGGGGGCTTCTGGCTCTGTAGGGCTTCAGTCTGTTTTGGTTTTGGCCTTGGTTTCTTTCTATGAAGAGAGATTTTCTAGGCAGCATAGGTCCGAGGGAGACTATGCTGGGAGGGCCATGAGCATGGCTCCTAAATCCCAGGTGTGGGGTTGATTCTGGGCGCCACACCTTACTATGCTGTCCCATTTCTGACCTCCTCAGACTCTGCTTCTCATCTGTGAAGTTAGAGGGAGTCGTGTGACCTGTCACGAAGAATAACTCAGGTAGTAATATGCTCAGCACAATGTCCAGCAAACATTATGTGCTCTGTACAGGTAGTTGTCTTTATCTTCATATTCTTAATTTGTACATAGCAAAATATATACATGATTCAAAGATTTAAAAAAAAACAAATTATACATAGAAAAAATTTGCATTCCTCACTCACAAATCCTCACAGATCTGTGACAGCTTATGTAAATTGTTTAGGACATTCCCCCCGCCAAACCCATTCTATGTTTTAGTTACCATACGGTGATTTCCAGTGTGTCTTTCTTATCTCTTTATACAGGGGAAAGCAGTCATGTTATCTTATTCTCTCCCTCTCTTCACAGAAGCTATCAGATTGTCCTTTCTGCCCTGTGCTTTGCTCCTTCTGGCATAGTATATCCTAGCAACCTTGCTAAGCCAGATCCAAGACACTTCCTCATTCTCCTCACAGATGATTAATTTTCTATTGTGTGAATCGAGGCCTGGCATCTCTTACTGACAGACACTTGACTAGCTTCCAGGCTTTTGTACTAGAAACAATACTGCAATTGATGTCCTTATTTGTATGTTATTTTGTCAGTGGATACATGTACCTGAGGACATAAAGTATATCATGTTTCACTTCCCAGAAGTGATATAACTGGATCAGAAGGTGATCGCCTTTGTGCTTATGCCAAAACTGCCCACTGTGTTGCGGTGTTTGTATTGTTTAGCACGGTGGCCAGAAGCGGATGTGAGTCCTTGTTTCCCCTCTCCACCAAGGTCTCTGAGTGAAGCCCAGGGCACTAGAAAGAACTGTTTCCAGGAAGCTTGCGGACCCCGCCTGGGTACTGTCATAGTCCGCACTGCCCTAATTTGGATTTTACCTTCTTTACCACTTCTTTCTTTTTTTTTTTTTTTTTTTTTTTTTTTTTTTTTTTTTTTTTTTTTTTTTTTTTTTTGGTCTCTTCTGAATTTCCTTTTGTATCTTACTCTTCCCATCAGCACACAGAAATGTTTAACATTTCAGCAACCAGAAAACTCTTAGTGCTGTTGCTGCTCTCTAAGGATTTCCAGCAAGCTTAGAATCAAATCTAAACTCTTCCTCATGGGCTCCAACACAGAGCTGCGCCTGCTCTCTCTGCTCACTCAGTTCTAATATTACTCACCAGACCAGCAGCGTGCTGCCCTGTGGCCTTCGCATTTCTGCTTATCTTCACTTGTAGTACTTTACTCAGACCCTTACCTTACACCCTCTCTAAATTCCTTCAGGTATCTAATCCAAAATGGCTCTCTGCTTGGCCCATATTTTTGCTGGGGAACAAGTCATTCTAAAACAGTAGCTCAAAACAATAACCATTACTTCTTTGTTCATGAATCTGGAGGCTTTCTGGGCTCTGTCAAGTACTTTCTAGGGTTTCCCTCATAGTCTTGGTCAGATGGTGGCAAGGAGATGAGGTCACCTTGATGGCTTCTTCACTCCTCTGTCACCCAGGATGGGAAGATTCAGATGGTGAGGAGCAGAACAAAGCTGAACAGATGAGTTTTAATCTCCACAAGAGCCTTCTCTCTCTCTCTCTCTCTCTCTCTCTCTCTCTCTCTCTCTCTCTCTCTTTCTCCCCCCTCCCTTTCTCTCTCTCTCCCCACCTCCTCTCTGTCTTTGTCTCTGTCTCTCTGACTCTCTGTCTTTGTTTCTCTCTCTCTCTATGTCTCCGTCTCTCTGTGTCTCTGTGTCTCTGTCTCTCTGTCTCTATGTCTCTGTGTCCCTGTCTCTCTCTGTCTCTCTGTCTCTCTCCCCCCCACCCCTGGCTCATCTGCAGTGGACTCAGGGTCAGTGGCTTCATGCACACTAGTAAAAAGCATCCAGAGCAAATACCCTTAGATAAGCCAGTAAAGCTTGAACGGCCTTTGCTAACTGGCTTTTGCACATCCTTCAGTAGTCACTTTCTCTGCATGCTACTTGTTAAAAGAATAATAAGGCCCAGCCAGCTCCAAGAGAAAATGTCACATTAGCCCTGCATTGGGTAGGAGGAGCACCACAGAATTTGCAGATATGTTGAAAGTGACATACTTCCTCTGGGCAATTGTTTCTCAATTCTCCATAAAACTCTCCCTCCACATCTCTATGCCTTTACCTTGCTTTATTTTTCTCTAGAAAAATAAGGCACCATATGCTCTATTTTGGGGTGTACTTGCTTACTGTTTCTTCTCTCCAGAAGATGATAGCCTGAATGTGGTCAGCGCTGTAGCCTCAATCACTGGAACAAGTGCTGAGGCACAGCAGGCCCTCAGTAAGGGTTGCTGAAGGCTGACTCGCGGACTCTTGTGGTAAAAAGATCTTAAGTAAGACTTGGAGAAACAGGAAGGGTCCTGAAAAGAATTTATAGAGTTGTGCTCTGGTGTTTTATTGTTTTGTATCATCATGAATTACATCAGTTAGGAAAACTGAAAGAACCATGCACTGCTAATTAACTTACATCTCCCTACTCTAGGGAGCCACATTGTTTTATTTATTGACAAACCAGATTCCTTCTACAGTTAGCGCTTTCCTGCCTGGGCTGACTGTGGTGTTCTAGAGTGTGAACTGCTGCCTAAAGCTGGAAACATCTCTTCATGGCGAGAGCATGGGTCCAGGCACATACTTATGCCTTTCATTTCATGCATTTCTGGCCTGGAGTTAGACCTGCCATGCTGATGGGCCTCTCTTAGATCTAAGAAGTGTCTCTCAAGCTGAGGTCAAAGCACTTGCAGAGCATTGTATTTCATGTAAGAATCCAGAGAGTGCTTTACAAATAGTTCTAAGCTCAGGCTAAGAGCTCAGCAGGATGGTAGGCGGGTGGCGAGTATTGTAACCTACACAACCCTTCAGCTACAAATGTTTATTTGCTGAGTGAGTTCAAGGGGCTGAGGGGGTGGCAGTAGGAGCACAGAATGAAATACAGAAGGAGCAATTAGAGATCATCAGTTTCCTTTCCCTTGCATTTATGCACCCTATCTCAACAACAATATTTGTTTTAACAGCATACACCAATGCATTATTCTGTCTATAATTCCTCAGAGTTCTACCTTTATTGTTCCTCCAGTTATCCAGATAACTGGCACAGTGGAGGTAAAACAGATGCTAGCAAATTTTCAGTTTATTTTTACTTCATTTGATAGCATTGAATTGCGATCTTAAGATACATTCAGATGATTCTCCCTATTCTTATTCATAAACATATTATATTTACATGCTGTTCAAATATCATTCTTTTCCCGTTTAACACAATGATATATCTTTGAAATCACTCCATACCATTGTGCAGTCTGCTCTGTCATTCTGTGTCACAGCTGTATCCTATTCTATTAGAGTTGCACCACCATTTAGTGACCCAGTCCCAACTGAAAGGGAATAGTGCAAATTAGGCTGTAAGTGTATACTTGTGTGTACAGCAATGTCTATGGACAGTATTTGTAAGTGCAAACTTTCTAGGTCAAATGTACGCTATGAGTGTGGTTTTGGTAGATGTTCTCACATTGCACTTCATCATGGGTGCTTTGCCAATAAATGATCCCATCAGCAATGTGTGATGGGATCTCAGCATCTTAAAATAAAAAAAAAAAATACATTCAGGCAAAAATCAGTTGTCCAATTAATATATTTTACCTTGAGCTGTTGTATTAAAAAATAAATTGAATTCTTATTAACTCATTGTATCTTGAATGTCTAAAGATTGGAAGGCTATTACATGAACAGATTACTGAACAAGCCTTGACTGTTAAGCTTATTTCAGAGAGAATTTCTATTGGGGGAGGGAAGTCAATGTAAGAGGCAGAGCAAAACTTGCTAAGCTAGAAGAAAAATGTAAGTTCTAAAGTAAAAAAGTAGTTCACCTTGGGATAAATAATACTATTCTCCATTTTTAGTTTCCCATCCGTAAAACAAAATGAGACTAATAAAATGTATCCCTCAAAAATAAAGACTTAAGGAGACACTGAGCTCAGAAAGTTGTCCACTAAAGCTAGCAGATGAATTAAATGTATTGCTTAATCATTTGTCATTGGGACTTAAAACATTTGTCATTGGGACTTAAAGTTCAACATATCAATACTTAATGAAAAATACCTGTTCCATGTTATGCCTAAGATGTTGGATATTCAGAAAGATAGTGAGGTTAAGCTTAACAGCCTAGGTTGTATGGTAATAACAATAAGCTTCTCTTCTGGAGAGTTAACAACCTAAGTTTGCAGACCAAAATTAGAGAAAAAGGAGGGCCATAAGGAAAGCCAAAATTGTGGCCCTAGCCTTCCAAGGTCAATTAAGACTCAGGACATATGAGAACTTGTACTGTAACGTCATGTAATTCAATAGTGTCCCAAATTTTCTGATCAAGGAGATTATGGGGCCAAAGAGGAAAGTGATTGATGATGTAGAATGTGCCTAAGGAGAGTCACATGGAGAGAAAACATTCTCTCAAGTTTTCACAGAGAGCACATTGGCTAAGTAATGGCCGTGATTCATCCATATGGCTGACACTGACAAAGGATCTACAATCTGAGGTACAGGATCTCAGGATAAATCCTGAGGGGATTTCACTGACCTTATCAGATCTAAAAGCTACAACTCTTGTTGCATAGGTCTTGCTTTATCTTGGTCTTAACCATCCAGCAGAAAAGTATAAAAATGAAGTATAACAAGTAAAGCCATGCTGAGCTATAGGGGACTCAGGTCAACAATTTCTGACACTGCCAGCAAAGCGGAAGACCCAATACTATTATGGACTACTGCACCCTTTTAGAATATTTTGCTTAGTAAACATACCTATAATATTCAAATGATGGAACTAAACAAAAAAGGAGATACAGGTGAATGTCCATTTTGTATCTGTGTACTCAAAATGGTTAGGATAGACATATAGTTCCATTCTCTTAATGAATAGAGGGATTTGTTCTAATAGTGTTTATAAATAGGATATCATGTCTGCATCTTGTATAGCAAATAACTACTAGGAAGAGAGTATGCAATGTGTTAATTATTGAAACTGTCCTACCAATTTGATTTGAAACTGTCTCATTGCTATTAGTTTCTCAATAAAATTATGGAAAAAAAATTTGTCATTGCTATGGGCTGAATTATGTCTCCACAAGATTGACATGTTGAACTCCTAATCCTCAGTGCCTGCTAAAGTAACTATATTTGCACTTAAGGTCTTTGAAGAGATAATTAATTTAAAAAATAGGTCAATAATTCAGCATTACTGCTGTCCTTACAAGTGGAAGAAGTCAACACAGAAGCATACAGAGAGTGATGATGGTAAAATGCAAAGGGAAAATGATCATCCCTAAGACAAGTGTGAGACCTCAGAAAAGACCCAGCCCTATGATACTTTGGTCTCAGACTTCTGAGCTCTAGAAATGTGGAAGAAATACCCTTCTGTTGCTCCAAATGCCCAAGCACAGTAGTGCTTTGGGCCTGTTATCTAAGGGGATGTGAGTATTGCTTTAAATAAGGATGGTCAGTACAGGCCTTCCTGTGGATGTAGTGTAGATTATCCTGGAAGTGAATTCAAATCAGAGACCAAGAGGCCAATGAAAGATCTAAGGTGACCGTCTAGTGCTTTGTACTAAGCCTAAAGCACAAACCAAAACTTATAAAAGAAAATAAGTCTTTAAGAAGCATCTCAGTCACTTCCTCTTGCTTAGCCAGAATATCTGATACTCCTAATTTAAGGAGGGAGATGTTTTTATGTTGGCTCATACTTCAGTCCACAGTAGCTGGCTTCAGGGAGGGACAGCATGGCAGAGTGCATGCTGGAAGAGAGCTGAGAGCGGCATGGCCACCAGGAAGCAGGGAGAAAGCACTCGAAGGGCGAAGGCAGAACACAGAGTATGTTCTTCTGGGGTGGACCTGCACTGACCCATCTTATTTAACAAGGCTCCACCGAGGCACTGAAACAAAGTGCTGGTGCATTACCAGTTCAAGGTCACGGGAGGCTACCATGATGATTCAGGAGGCTATTAGTAGGTAAAGCCTAGTAGCATAGGTTCTAGAACAACAGTAGCTCAGCTCAGGGGCAGAGTGAAGCCAATAGTGGCCTCAAGTTTGGATATTTTTGACATTAGAAGTACCCCACACCTATATGAATTCCACCCTTTCAGATAACATGGATTTCTACCAAATGTTGCTAAGCATTATTTTTCAACACTGTATGAACTCGAGAATCTGCTTCTGGATAGTTTTTTAGAAATGTGGATGTTGGTAACCCATCCTCAGGGAGCCCAAATTGATAGAGTGAGGATCACAATTTTATAACTCATGTTTTTACTTTATTTATTTCTCCGTGGTGCTGGGGATTGAACCTGAAGATTCGCATGCACTCTACCACTGAGTTACATTCCAAGTCCAAATTCCCACTTCTAATGTCTGAGATGAGGATAGAGACCCAGGATGGAGAGCCCTGTGATGGGGCACAAGCATGCATTCGCCAGTGCTTCGTGAGGCCCATCAGTTCTAGACACAGCTTTAATTTTGTAAAGATCTTCTAGCAAAGACTTTCTCAGCTATGTGATTTCCAGCACACATGAATACTCTAATTTAAGGAAAGCAGATTTTCCTAGGAATTTTGGCAGCCTATATCATACATTTTTAGCCTGTACTTTTAATAGACAAGCTATGCAGACTCCCTGATATGCTGGATGGTGTCTGAAAGGGTCAAGCTTACAAAATAGCATTTCCAGGCAGGATGCCTTCCCAGATGACAAAGAAGGCTTGCACAAAATCATGTGCATGGGTTACCAGGAGATTAGATTAGAGAAACATAGGTTTAGGTCTACCCAAGACCACATGATCAGGAATTTCTCCCTGTTCTTTCCCGTAGTAATAAACCTATTCATTCAAAAATGACTTCCTAAGAACCCACAGGCACTGCAAAGCTGAACAAGACATGCATTTCGTAGTCTCATTGGTATTTTTGACTAGAATACAAACTCCATTTGATTCAGGGGATCATAGTTTCCATTTTGTTTTGCTGTTTTGAACATCATTGTGTCTCCCAGGCATAGCCAGTCTTGGTCAGCTAATAAGCATTTGATAAGTTAATGAATTAATTAACTAAGTGAAATGTATTACTGTCCAAGTGCTCATGACACAGGGAAGAACAAGGTTCTGCAACAGTACATACACAGAAAACTACACCAAGGGTGGAGAATGGTTCTCAGGAGGCAAGTTCTGAGTGGAGTAAGTCAGACATAGAAGATTAAATACACCCCTTTCACAGTTTCTCTTATATGAGATCTTAGAACACAAATTTGTTCAAGAGTAAAATAAGGGGAGGATGTATGAAACCCGGAAATAAGCCTTTTGGAGAAGGGAGAAAGATCAGGGAGAGGGAAGGAGGGATGGTGGGGGAGATGAAGAGATAAAAAGGATTATATCTGTACCAGTTCCTCCACCCCCGTAAACGTAGCTATTATGCATCCCAAGCATACACTAGTAAAATGGTGTCAAGATCAACACACTGATTAAAAATAAGATCAGCCCTAGATAAGATCAGCATGGTGGATAGAGATCAGCAGGATTAAAGACCTGAAGTTATATAAAAAGTGGTTCATCTAACAAAGTTAAGCTCGTGTATCTGGGGCTTAGGTAGAAAAGAGTGGGCTGTGGCATGAGGAAGGGGACAGGCCATGCAGAACTCTCTGGGTCACGTGCATTCCTTCCCCACTGCAATGTTACCAAATGACACCAGCTCAGTGGCTTAAATCACAAATTTATTATCTTACAGGCCTGAAAGTTAGAAATCTGAAACGGGTCTCCCTGGATCAGAATCAAGGTGGCAGCTGGACAGGACCCCTCAGTGGAGGATCTAGGGAACGTTTCCTTTCCCTGCTTCCCCAGGGTCTACAGCTCCCTGAAGTAAGTCCCTGAATGACTTATTCACTGTCCCCTTCTTCCGCTTCAGAGCCAGTCACAGAAAGCCTTCCGTTTCTTCTACTTTCCTGTCTCTCAAGCTGGCTCTTCTTTGAAAAGCTCCAGCCCTTGATCACAGTCTGTCAACTCTCTTGCCATGGAGGACCAAATGCTCACAGAGTCCAGGAGCTAGGACATGGATTTCTCTGAAGTTGTTCACACCATGTTAGAAAATCATCACTAGAATGATAGGAAGCTACCAAAAAGTTTTCCATCAGGGAATGAGAAGATCAAACAGGTGTTTCTGAAGGATCCTTCTGGGTGCTGTACACAAACTCAGAAATGACTGTAGTCACCTATGGGAGACATAATTTTATTGCACACAAGAGTACTCATGGGAGAGACAAGGAACGACAGGTTTGGGAACCATTCATAAGACCAGCAGCAGCAGGTCTGAGTGGTTGGTCATCTGTCAGGGGTAAGGGTGAGAGGATGCAGGCTAACTCAAGTTATAGCCAGGACTCTGGCTAGGATAACTGCAAATCAAGGAGCAGCTTTGAACAAAAGGAAAAAAAATAATGAATTAGTTTGCAAATCCATTAAGTCCAATAAACCATAAAGACAACCAAGTGCCAATGCCCAGTTTGGAGTGGAATCCAAAAGTTTACAATTATGAAGAAATGTCTGAGCTTTATGGGTGTCGTTAAGACATTGACATAGAAACAAAAGCTCTGGGAAAATGTGAAAACAAGGAGAAAGATCAAGAAGCTTGCGTGGGAGACCCAAGCACTGGGCAGAAAAGAATAGAGTAAAATAAGGGGCAAACATGAGGGAAGAGGGTGATTGAAGAAGCACAGGTTGTGAACCACTTTAAAGGCGATGGGGAAGTCTGTAAGGTCAGGACTGAGGGAATTCAGTGGGCCACACAGCTGTCGTCATGTTCCTTGGGCAGGAGCAGGCCTCACAGCAAGGAAACAGACACGGGAAACGCACTCTTTCAAGACACTTGGCCAAAATGTAGAAGCAGCAAAAGGAGCAAGGAGGGGTGAAGAAGATGAGTCTTGTTGCGGGATAAATACACTTACTGAAACTTCTTTAAGATGTGCCGTTATGAGGAGCAGAAAGGAGACAGGGCAGAGAGGAGGCCGCTCTAAAGATTCCTCCATTGCCTTGTTTTGGTTTAATGTCACAGACTTGCACATGTTGTATTAGGAATGGCAAGGAGCTGGCTGGAAGGAAGTGTTTAAGGTGGAGGAGATTTTCAATTGATTAAAGTCTCAAAGCAGAGCCAGGATCTGAGTTTCTGTGAATGAATCGGCCTTGCCTAGCCATCCCTCTGGGGCAGGAACCAGCACTGAAAGAACCAGTGCTGGGGTATTTGTAGGATTCCTACTTGGTAGCTTCTGCTTCTCTTCCCTGTCACTTAATGGGATAGTTATCCAAGGTAGGGTTGTGACTATAAGAGGAGAAAGCAAAGTTCAAAGCTTCCAAGAGTGCTGTGAATGCCCAAAACTATGATGCTCAACCCCAGAAAGAGCAACAAGGAGCCCTGAAGCACAATGCTATATGGTGAAGCATCCAGGTTAGAAATGATGCTTGGAGTCTTGGGCTGGGAAGCCCCGCTGAGGAGGTGCTTGCTGTGGGGATGGCGGGGCCGGCTGCTGTACATCTGACAGAGAACCAGGCAACCAGAGGCTTCCCCTGCCCTGCAGGGGGAGAGAGGTGTATTCTGAAAGTGAACAATTGGGGTGAGGGAAGAAAATTAACATACATATATACACAAGATAGCTAAGATAGGGCCTGCGAGATAGCTCAGTGGTCTAAAGCGCCTGCTTAGGCAAGCTTAGGCAATCATAGGCACCGCGGTTCGATCCCTGGTACCACAGGCTGTGCCAGCCCCGCCCAGGGTAGGCTGAGCTGGCCATAAAAAAATTAAAAAGCTAATATAAATATATGGCTAATTTTTATTAGTTCACTGAAAGGAACAGTTTGTGCTTATACTTTTTATCAATTTTGCAAACCTAAACTTGGTAATCTGAGCAAATACTTTTGAGATAACAACATGCAATATAATAATCATTGTTAATATCCTATTGCCTTATTTTGAAATTCTATATCATTATTTTTATTGCTTTCTTTCTTTCTCTTAAAATAAGAAGAAACGAAGCAATATTTCTAGCTTCAAGGATTTCATCATGTGTTTGAACCTATAATATTAATCGATGTAAAATGTCTGCCTGGTGATTTTGCTAGTTTCCTTCTGTTATTAATGTTGCCGTTAGCTTGAAAGTTTAATTGCCATGCAGTACATGAATTAAACAGAAATATGCATTGAAAATATAGAACAACATGTGATCAAGTGTCAAAGATGACATAGGATAAGTATTGGAAGAGGGAAGGTTAGGAAGGGTTTATTTATTTACTTATTTATTTATTTTTTAGTATTGTCTGGGGATTGAACTCCAAGCCTTTATAAGAGGCTACACTTCAGCTCTTTTCATTTTTTATTTTAAGATAAGATTTCATTAAGTATCCAGATTGTCTAAGCTGGCCTCAAACTTCCAATCCTCCCACCTCAGTGTCTCAGAGAGCTGGGTTACGAGCCTGGCTACTATGTACAGCTGAAAAATAAAACTAGTTTGTGAATACTTCATGGAAACAGGAATACATGGTGGTCACTAAAAATTGATCAACTTCCATTAGCTCATTTACATCCAAGAGCTAACACAAAGTGACGGGTCGCTGTTGTGCAGAGGCTGCTGGATGAGCTCCTGGAGTGAATGGTCACAGTGTGACTCTCGCCTGAAGCAAACGCTAAGTGCTTATCTTCTTTCTTCCCTGGAACTATGGCTGCATCTCCTGGGAAAGAGCTGTAAGGCAGCAATCCTCCACAACTGAGGTTGACTCCAAAGGGGAGGCAGTTATCTAAATGTATGTGGCTGGCCTCGCCAGGGAATCTGAATGCTGCCCATGCTACAGAACGAGAGCCCTTAGAACCATCCAGTGTACAAGGGAGTGTGTGGCCTGGGATGGGAGGTGCCCCTCTCACTGACATCCACGAATGCTGTGGCTTCTCTTAGAACCATCAACTCGTTTGGCTTTAGGACGCTGCAGTAGGGTGGATGCTGCTTTGAAGCATAATCCTTTGTTGGCTGTAGAAACCTAACTTTTCCCACAGGTTTTGTGCAATTTCGCTCAAGGAGCATTGAGAGTTTTGGGAAGCTTATTTTTTAGGTACCAAGGATTGAACTCAGGACCTTAGGCAGGTCTTTATGCTGTTGAGCTATATCCCCAGCCTTTGGATAGTTTAATGAGAACTGTTCCACAGAAGCTCTGGGAAACAGACAAGAGAGGGTGCCCTCAGAGGCCTTCCCGGAGGCCAAGGTCAGCTAGAAATGACTTCCAGTGCAGCGCCAAGTTCTCACTGCGTTTCTGTGTACACTCCTGAGTGAGAAGAAATAAACATGCTGCTGGATACATGTCCAGGCATTCAAGGCCATCACTGATATAGTCTGCATTAAAAAATTCAAATATCTTTGCCTAGGTCCCCACCTCCAGCCTTAAAGTGCCTTTGATAAGGGCCAGCCAAATAGCTCAGCAGATTA